>NC_039360.1:71344156-71709871 GCF_003573695.1 Papaver somniferum
CATTGTTATCTAAGTGGCATATTAGATACTGTAAGGAGAATACGGCATTATGGAGGCGAATTGTATGTGAAAAATCAAAAGCAGAAGAGGATTGTCTGCTTCCTTTGCAAGTTAAAGATCCGGTTGGGAGAAGCATGTGGTTTGATATTCTGAGAGAGAATAAAGTTTTTATTGATTCTGTGAATGTGCAGGTTAAAAATGGCTTAACAATCAGATTCTGGCAGGACTTTTGGTGCGAGAAGCAATCCCTCAGGGAGAAATACTCGAGGCTATACAGGATCATTACACAAAAAATGGCACCTGTGGTTGAATTATACGACAACAGTTGGACTTTTCAATTCAGTAGAGCATTGAACCCAGCGGAAAGAATTGATCTTTTGGAGTTGAAGTTTGACATCAGGCTTGTGGCTT
The DNA here is from genome assembly GCF_003573695.1 of Papaver somniferum. NCBI lineage: Eukaryota > Viridiplantae > Streptophyta > Magnoliopsida > Ranunculales > Papaveraceae > Papaver > Papaver somniferum. Next base: position 71,344,568 of record NC_039360.1, read on the forward strand.
TGACTCAGGGAGAAGAAGACTGCTTGGAAGGAGGTGTTTCTGCTAAGACTATTTATAGGAGGTTAACTGATGCGGATCCAGACTGGGATGGTCACCGTATTTTGTCAAGTAATTATGTGCCTCCTAAAGTGCTTTTCTTATGTTGTGCATCTCTTCATAACTCTATACCAACCAGACACATGTTGCAGCATATGAGAGTAGTCATTCAATCAAATATATGTCTCTTTTGCAATATGGAAGTGGAAACTATGGATCACCTATTCATCCGTTGCAGCGTGATTGTAAAGTTATGGTAGTATTCTATAGCATCTTTGAGGGTTAATTGGGTGATGCCGCTCCAGTTCAAATCGATGGTGCTCAGTTGGAGATTGGAAAGAGTTGCTGCCAGAGTAAAGATGGTGTGGCATTTGCTGCCATTTCCGATTTGCTGGGAAGTTTGGAACGAGCGAAACATGAGAGTACATGGAGGTAGAGCTAAATCAAAGTACGAGCTAGAGATTGCTATAAAGCAACGGATTCATCTTTGGAGCTCAACTATAGAGGTTTTTAAACAATACTCTGCAACTCAGATTATGAATCAATGGGATGATATATTGATCTTGTAGCTACAGCATTTATCTTTTTTGTGATGGTCGCTTGACCTTGTAAATATTTTGTACATATCTTTTTTTCTTCAATATATCCTTTCCATTTCAAAAAAAAAAATCGGTTAGTTGTGAGGAAAAAAAAGTACTGTGGGTCATTTACAATAAAAGGTAAAGTAATAAGATATGTACTTATTCATATATAAAAAAATTAGCAATCAAATTTTTATTATAAATTAATTTTTTATGTGTAGGCTATTTACAAATAATAACCTCGAAAACAGGATAAACAACAAGGATGTACATATTGCAGTAGTATGACTATAAGTGTGTCATTTCCATTGGTATATGTTGAACTTTTCAAACATAAACTGTTAGTAACTTAAAATATATGTAAGATCTTTGGTAGAGTCTAAAATGATCCAAATGTATACACGTGTATTCACGTATATATCTAGGAAACGATGTTTCCAATATGTAAAAAAAAATGAAAATAGAAAAGATGAGCATCGTGTCAACACATAAATTTAGAAAGTAAGTTCTATGAACAACTGAAATAAAGGCATTTAACATATAAAGAAATATTTCTAATACCACAAATAAATTAGCCCTAGCAAAAAAAAAAATTCTCATAAATATAGTAAGCTTTCTTTCTAGTCTTATGTTTTAACATTTAACTAAAAAAAATCTCAATACCATCTTTTCTTACCGCCCTCTACATTAACACCAACTGAAATACAAATTCTAAAAAAATAAGTAATGACAAAAACAAATACAAAAAAATTCAAAAAGACATAATACAAGCATAAAATCTTACCACCATCATCCACAGTGGGATATAGTGATTCTGCAGGTGGTTTTGATTGCAAGTTTAAGGGTGTTGACTTAAAATCTTATGATTATTATAGATATCATATGTTAATCCACGAGAAGCAAAGGCAGGTTGCTTTCAAAGCCGAGGCTAAGAGGCAGCAACTGGAGGAGCCGTAAAGGGTAGCTTCCCAACAACAAAAATAATAATTAAGGAAACATTAGATTGCGCTCTAGGATGCAATGAAGTCTTTGGTGGTGTTGGTTTAAGGATTCCATGATGTCTTTGGTCTGATTGCGTTCAAGGTTGTCTTCACTGGTCTCTTTCAGTTCCATTATTACTGTTTTTTTTCTTTTTGGTGCCTGGGCACAATATTATTGTAATTAAAGAAAGTGGTACTTCCTTGGATACAAAAGGTACTTATTATTATTATGAGACATTAAGAGAAGTTGCATTTTTACGTAGATGAAGAATTAACAACAGAGGTGGATGAGTCCACCATTCCTCATTAAGACACCAGTTTTTATTACTTTGGATTATATATTCTACTAGTCTTACTTATTTAAAAAAAAAAAAAACATCCACAATCTTAACATATTAATGTTGTTTGCATATTCCCCGAATTCTTGCAACCGAAGAGTATGCAAATCTATTTGAAAGTTGTCATCAAGACATATAATAAGTTGGGTGTTTCTCGGGAGGTATTTAAAAATAAAAACAATACCTACAACAATAGCCACGGAGTTCTAGAAACCCTGAGATTTTGAGGTTTTATTTTGAAGTTGTTTTTTCATTATAATCATAAACTTATGAGTTTGGTTTTTGTTGTTCATAATAGGTTGTTGCATATGTTGATGAAGATTCTTCTTCAACGAATTTGCTTGGTAAACCGATTTTTTTCACAAGTTAACTGTTTTCTAGTATAATTTGAATAAAAATCAAATTGTGAAAAATTTTAATTAAGGTAAGCATAGTAATTTATATAGTCTTTTCAGATTTGCATCATGCATTTGATGTCTTGTTATTTATTTTGTACCAGTTTTTATAACTAGATCCCAATAGGAGTCGTGATTAAATTTTACCATATATATTTGCCTCCACGAGATATATAAACTTCAAAAGTACTAAGTCTAAATCAGTCAAAGTTTAAAATCAAGTGTTAATAGTGCATTCTAGGTGCGAAAACTGAAATCAAATCTGGTAGTCGGTACACCCAAAAACTAATCTTTTTTTCCCCCGATCATTGCTCATTTCCTAGAATGAACGACTACTCAATTACCCCAAAGGAATAAATTTAAGTATCTCAAAACTGAATGAAAAAGTCATAAACATGAAGCACTTAAACTCCAGAAATCTTGATTAAACATTATTATCTTCGTCTGTACAAGAATATCCGATAACATTGTCAACTTCATGGAGATTCTTAATACTCTCAACCTAATTTTTTGCCCAAAATTTATCGTGTGAGCTTCAGTTATCCAATATGATATAACATGAAATCTATCTTCTAGCCCTAAAAATTTTACTTAAAGAACTAACATGGGTTTCGTTATCCAAATTATGCAACATGACTTAAAATCCGTTAATGTCCTAAACTATAATCTAGGATGCATATCAATATGGTGTCCTTTAACCTACCATGTGACCCAAAATTTATCCCACAATTTAGAAAATCTTTTGCGTGACTTTTATAGTTGTTAGTAACCCGTAATTAATGTGCTCTGCCACCCAAATATTCCATGTGTTCTGAAAACTTCATTATGAACCAAAATTTTAGCGTGTAAGTTACCTACCGACCCTAAATGGGCATGTGACCTATATTTGGCATGTGACTCGAAATTTGTGGCCCAAACTTTTGCTCTCGTGAATTACTTAATAATGACATGTGGCCCAAAATTTTCATGTAGTCCATATTTACCTCGTGCCTCAAGTTCTCCCCTGTCAAAAAGTCTGCATATCTCTCACAATCCAAAATATTCTCCAAGAACCAAAACACGGATGTTGATTCGAAATCTATTGTGTAACGTGAAATGATGAGGGTACCGAGTATACCACAATCTTTTCAATATAAACATATACAGACACATTGGTAGAACATATGTGACTCAGGATATCCATAAGATAGCCCAGACATTAAGAGATGCGCACATGATAGAGGTGATCGAATTGTCAGTGTACCAGGACTAAGAAACACTAAATAATGTTAGTGTCGCAAAGTTGTCAACGCTGGCATTAGACCATCGCTTGTGATAACACTGAAACTAGAACTAGGCTAGTGCCGAAATATAGGTTGTCACTGGCATCAGGCTAGCGTTGTAGTATAGGTTGGCGGTGGCATTAGGATAGCTTTGTGGTGGGTAGGCGCTAGCACCAGTATCTTAGAATAGCGTCGTGTTATGAAGGATGTACTGGCCTCAACTAGCGCCACGGATAAGCGTGCACTCTTCTTCTTATTATTCGTACTTAGTTATAATTGCATACATTGTGCGTGCATTGGGTTAGCACTTGTTTTTGTACAAGATATACTCACATTCTACCGTTTATTAGTGCATTGATCTGTTATGAGCAAGTGGCGTTGGATCCCGATGACAATCTTGGATACATGGCATAAGTTAACAATCTGAAACTCTCGGAACTGAGAGATATAAAGGTAAGTCTAAAGATTCATCTGAGAATATCTATGAATAAACTCAGAAATTCATTCTAGCAAACACATGATTAGCAAAATAGACTTCGAGTATTGGAGACTTGCGTAGAAAAACTTGTGTTTAGAACAAGTACATACAGAGATGCCATGAGTACAGTCATAAATCAATATTACTCACTCAGAGTCTATATATATAACGAGTTCAAGGAATTCATCTGTGGAATTATAACAACTTGCAACAGGTCCAATGTTGCTATATACTAGTGGAATTAATCATAGTCAGGGAACATTTTTAATGGATTGCAACAAGCACTAGTGGAATTCTGGGAAAATTTTCTATATACCAGTGGGCAATCCGTCTAAGAGTTTTCAAACTAATGCAGATTCGATACATAAGTGAGTATTCAGTTATATAATATATAAATACCAAGTTACGCGATAAGTTTATTAAATATATATAAAATACTAAGAGTTTATCCAAATGAAGCCATATCACATATATACATAGACAGGTTATAGGGATCAATACAGTACTCTTATGGTCATTGGTAGAGTCTATAAATTATGTATACGGGTTCAGATTATGCATTTTTTTATTCAGGTTCATAGGTGAATTTATGATTTTCGCCTTTGGAAAAAACTATCCATCAACACTGTGATATGTTCTTCTTCGAAATATGATTATCTACTAAAATACTCGACTTTTGCTATGATCGACCGACAGATAGATGAAATGAGTCCAAAGGGAAAAACCAATTCTCGTTACTCACCTCGATGAAACTCCTTCAAATTGATGTCATCGTGTGATCTTTAATTCTTCATTCGTCTTGAATAACTCGGAAAATCCTAAGACTCTACTATCTAATCTACTCCAAACCAAAGTTGGCTTTAGTAGGTTAAACCAAGAAATAATTTTGGCATCTAAAATAGGATAACATATCTGACATACCAAGGTATGTAGGTTTAACCAAGCATTCGCTCTAACACTCCATTTTTCGCCTAAACCAGCACATTCAACAGACTATCAATGCAACGCCAAGTTACATTGTTAATGTCCTTTTATATATCCAGTTTGCAAGGAATACCATGAATTTTTTACCTGAATATTGCATCAATAAGCTCCTCTGCTACAAATATACCATCTTGTATTTGTTTTCCTTTGATGAAAGCACCTTTATACTTTGAAATTATCTTAAGTTCAACCTTGGTTGTTTACGTTCAACTCGGTGAATTCTTCAATTGAAATTGAACCTGCTTCTTTTAAGTTGTAAGAACAAAACTTTCTACTAATTCTTTCTTCTACACTTCAGCTTGACCATAGTGATCTCCACTCCATTTTCTTAAGAAAAATTTCAAATTTTATAGCCTCTTTGCAAAAACAAAACCAAGAGAACCAGAATATAACATGTTCTTCCACTAAATTTCCAGATTGCTTCTTGTTTTCTGGCCAATATGTTTCAATTCTGAAAAGAGGATTTGATCGAACAATGTTACTTGTAGTAAGTAATGCATGTTAATGATTTGATACATCTCTAAAGAGCGAAGTTTGAGCTGCATTGGCGTACTTGCTCTCATATGATGGTGTGATTAGAATCCTGTCAAATCTACATAATATTGGATCCACCTGCATATTGGACCAAACATATAGTCCACCACCAACAGGCAGGTCAACAAGGTCTTGCTGAGCCATAAATTCATTGAACAATTTCTTGCCTGCTTTTGAACCACCAGGCTTGTGGTGCAAAAGGTAAAAAAGAAAATGATTTTGCAGCCCAGATACAATGCATCCAAAACGACATTGGTGTACTCAGTCTACTGACCGAGGGTGGACCAATGATGTAAAGACAAATTTGCCCTCATGCCAAATGAGAATTGTTCAGCTAACAATTTCACTCCTGTTTGCCGAATGGTTAAACAAATGTAGAACAACAACAAAAATTGGGGGTGTTAATCAACCAGCAACAATCTAGTTGATTTGAGACTTTGAGATTTGATTTCTCAAACGTCTGAGCTTACATTCCATAACAATTTCTGAAATTAAAAATGTAAAATCGGTTGGTTATTACAAACATGCTCAACTTGCCTCACCTTGTATCAATTATCCCCTTTGGCTATGAAGTTTCAATATCTCCGTATCTGGCGCCAACAACAAGCCAATCCATCCATGGCAATAATGGCGTCATTTATTCTGCTTGATAAGGCCATGGGCATGGCATCCTCAGCAGCATTACTTAATTACCCAGGGGCACGCGCTTTAAAATCTTCTTCTTCAATTTTCCTCTCGCCCAAACCAGCAAAGAAACCACCAGTCTTTTCTCTCTTTCTAAGAACTAAAACAACAACCACTAGAGTAGTTGCTTCAATGTCTTACGAAAAGGACTTGGCCGCAGCCAAGAAAGCAGTCACTATTGCCTCCCGATTCTGCCAGGCAAGACCGCCCCTCTCTCTCTCTACTTAATAGATTTTCATTTCCATGTTTGTTCTGCGATTTGAGGAAAACCCCACTTATCAAAATCTTCACTTTGAGCAAAACCTAGATTTCACAGTTTCCATTTCTGGGAGGGAACTGGAAATTGATTTTCTCCGTATTTGTTTTGATTGTAAGTAAGAAAAAAAAAATCTTTATCATCTTAATACATTCCCAGTCTAGCAAAGGATTGAATTTGTGTTTATGCTTATATACTTACCAAATGGTTGAAACTTGTTTTCCCCCGATGTACATGTCTTGTGGTTTTCTAGTCATAGATTTTCATTTTATTGTATAGAAGCTCAACTATAGTAGAAGTAGATGTAGTTGTTGTATCAAATCGATTCGAATTCCAGAATGTTGCAATGTAAGGGATTAATTGACAGTTTCATTCTTTCTAGTGCAAGACCACACTTTTTAAGCAACAAATAAACAAAGACTTCCATTACCTAGTCTACTATGGTAGAATGGGTGCACACACGAATTCATCCGAAGGTTAGTCTAGCAAATCGATTGTGATTCTAATTTCGATGAAACGAAAGGTGTTGGTTATTTTTATTGTTAAGTATACCCATAGTATTTGGTATCGTGCTGCTGACCTCAGGGTTAAGCCTACTAAACATACTTTTTTGTTGAGAATTAGTTTTCCAATTGATTCCCTAATGCTGTGTATGCTTGTTTCATATATTCTCTTTAGTCTCTTTGTAGTTGTGATATGACAATCTAACAGGAGTATGTCCACCTGTTTGTTTCTCCAGAAGGTGCAAAAAGTACTTCTGCAATCAGACGTTCAATCAAAGTCAGATAAAAGTCCAGTTACAGTGGCAGATTATGGTAAGTTATCCATCTTTCTTTCCACTGATTATATCTAAATTGTGAAGCTAAATTTCATTGGGTGTTTTCTCTTCTTCTGTTTATCATTCCATTGTTAGATAAACTGGTTCATTTGAAGAATTCCTTGACGCATGTTTCTAATTTTGGTTAAATTTAAGACATGATAAAAAAAAAACATATCAGCCATATTTACTACTAGAATTTGCAAACGGGGATTTGGTACGCTTAAAGTTACTACTTACTACTAGAATTTGCAAACGGGGATTTGAATTAAGACAGAAACTCAAATTTCTAGTTAATTGGTCGTCTTGAATTCTTGATAAGTTCTAACATGTGTTATAGTATAATCAGGGTGTTGGAATCTTATGGTTTTTATTGGGTATTGTCTCTATACGGTCTCTGTATGCTGATAAATCACTTTTTTTCTTGAAATTGCAAGTCATCTTAAACTGTTTCCACTTGTAGAATAGACACTATTTACTGCTGTCATAATCTCAAATTTGTGCACCCTATTTTCAATTGACTTCATGCTTTAGTTGTTGTTATGAAGTTGTAATTTGACCGAGTTTGTCAAAGTACATAAGAGTTGCTGTGATATGGCACCAGCTCCTTGATATGCAAAATCTTGGGTTGATTGTGTTTAATGTCATGTGATCAAAAAAGAAGATAATTGTAAGTCAATGAGTCACTATAATAGACTGGGCATGGTCTTGGAATTTGGCGAGGAACAAATAAACACAGGATACATCATACGCATGTGGCCACCACTTCCCTCAAATGATGATGCACCAATTGCTTTTGTCACTTGTCAGCTGCGGAAAACCAACCCTCCCATATTAACTCATGCCTCCACACTAAGTATTTAGGTGAAACAAGTACAGTGATGTGAGTAGTCAGTAACATGATATGCAGGTTTAATGGATTCTCACATATGCAGGATTCTGACTTCAAACGTGTTGCATAATTCTTTATAATCGTGCAGCATGCACTTTTTTCACTAGCCAAGTATAGAATCTTTTTACTGATGCTCTGATTTTACTTTAGGAAAATCGATATCTAGTTTAGTTCACTACCACATACTACTATATGAGTTTCAATGCTTTTGGTTGATAGTCTCTGGTTGTCGTTTATCACATTTCACAGCTTTAATAGTGATGCTTCTTTTTACTGCTCTTTACTACTGTTAGTAGTATATACTTAACAAGTAGTTGCTAAGCTTGTCTCTGAAATTGTGCAGGTTCACAAGCATTGGTCAGCTATATTCTGGAAAAGGAACTTCCTTCTGAATCCTTTTCTTTGGTTGCGGAGGAGGTAGGTGTATCTTTCTGAGACATAGAGTGGCTATTGCCAACTGAATCTTCCTCATTCGTCTTGGATGCAAATTTACAATTTTAAATACTCCAGGATTCTGGAGATCTCCGTAATGATGGTTCACAAGAAGTGCTTCAACGCATAAGAGAACTTATGAATGATACTCTAGCGAGTGATGGAGAAAACAAGGTTTTGTCCGCAGAAGATGTTCTTACTGCCATTGATAGTGGAAAGTCTGAAGGAGGTCCCCTTGGGCGTCATTGGGTTTTGGATCCTATAGATGGCACTAAAGGGTAAGCTTGATACTCCAAACTTGAACATTTGTATATATCATTGTTTTGGATCCTATAAATAACTTCCATCATGTTGCTTTAACAATAAGCAATTTGAGATTCAATTAAATTTTATTTCGTATCTCCTCTCTCCTTTCATTTGGCTTCCTTCCGTTTTGGTACTTTCAGTGCTTGGGAAGTGTACTCGATTGATCCATCAGAGGCACTGATAGGTCATGAGTGGGGCTTACTTTGCAATTAGAAATCTGACTCACATCACATGGCCTGTATGGATCACCCATTAACATGATCACGAAGAATAAACAAGTAAAATAACTACACAAGTCACGGCCCATTTTCATATTTTGATGAGCTACAGGAACTGAAAAATAAAAGCAAGTCAGCCTACCAGTTTTATCTCCAATAGAAAGGTCTAACTAAATGCTGCAACTGTGATATGAATACGTATCTCCATCTGTGCATCATGCTTAATCAAGAGTACCTGGAATACCAGAACTGGTAAAATATTTAATGTTGGCTAATCAACTGCAATAATTTAGACATCATTTATGCAACAGATTTGCCCAAAATTCATTATACGCCCACTCAGGGTGGCAGCTAAAGGTTTTTATTAGTTTAATTTACATAAAATTTTCAGGAGCACCTATACCATAGCCCTAGTTAAAAATTCCTGGCTAAAATTCTATGTTTCCATTGTATGCGATGAATTTGATTGGTTTAGTTTGGTAAGTCTTTTTTCTAACCAACATTCATTTATTGTGTGAAACACTCACAAAACTAGGATGGGCTTTTTGTTTAATTTTATCAAGTACCATGTTCTACTTCTACATTGAATGACGTTTGCTAATGCTACACTCGTCTCTTTTTTATTCAGTAAATCCCACATTGTTGCGAGAAGTACTCATTCTTTTTCTTAGTATTTTGGTCCTTTCTTTTGTGCACTTCTCTTTCTCTCCTCTATTTTTGACTCATCTGTCCTAGATGACTGTGGTTGCATTCTTATACTTCCAATGCTTGAGTCCAGGTTTGTAAGAGGACATCAATATGCAATAGCATTAGCACTGTTAGATGAAGGAAAGGTTGTTTTGGGTGTCCTAGGTTGTCCGAATCTTCCCCTAGCATCAATAGCCAACACTGATCAATCTTCTTCACAAAACCAAGTTGGCTGTCTTTTCTATGCTACCATCGGTTCTGGAACTTACATGCAGTCCTTGGATGGGTCTTCACACAAAAAGGTAAATGCATCTAATGATCTAAATGCTTGTCTAGTTTAAACTTTATCTGGTCAGGTGTTTGATGCTCTGCAGTCTCCTGTTGCCATTCAGGTGCATGTGAGTGCCATTGAAAACCCTGCAGAAGCATCATTCTTTGAATCATTTGAAGCAGCACACACAACATTCAGTCTGTCTGGCTCGATAGCTACGGTATTGCCTCCATCCAGCCCCACTAAGCTCAAAAATGTTCTCAAAATTTACACCCACACTGCCCTCTCGAGAATATGACATCCTAATGTTACATCTGTTACAGAAACTAGGTGTGAAAGCACCGCCAGTCAGAATTGATAGTCAAGCAAAATATGGGGCATTGTCCAGAGGAGATGGAGCTATATATTTACGTTTCCCCCACAAGGGCTACCGAGAAAAAATTTGGGATCACGCGGCTGGCTGCATTGTGGTGACAGGTACAGTAGTTAAATGTTATTTTTCATTTTGATGTTCTGATCTGTAACATTATTTTAATTTCTCATCTTGGTAATTCTCTAGAATTCGTTGATACATCGGAAGTTTTTTTAGTAACTTCTGGGACTGTTTTGCAATCTGGAAACCTGAGCCATCAAGGAACTCTAAGTGTTGGGTCCCTTTTGGTCTTCGTACTTGTTGTTTTCAACTTTCAGAAGTTGGAACACATTATCAATATTCTTTGATAGCTCTCCCATATGGATTCTTAACGAGAACTGTCCAGTTTGAATCCCCCCGCATGTGGTCCTACTAACTATGGATATCTTGTTGATGGTCCCCTGAATATTACTCGTTTATGCAGGCAGTTATTTGTTCTATTTTGTTTGTAATCTAACTACTCGTTTGAGGAGATTGCTGTTATATTGATGTAAAGCTCCTCTAATTCTGTGTTTGTTTGTGTATTGCAGAAGCCGGCGCTGTGGTATCAGATGCTGCGGGGAAACCTTTGGATTTCTCAAAGGGTAAATTTTTGGATCTCGACACGGGTATAATAGTTACCAACCAGAAGCTGATGCCGTTGCTCTTGAAAGCTGTTCAAGATTCTTTACGTGAGGCGTCATCACCTCCAACAGGTCCATCCTTGTGATTCATCTCCACTCTCTTTTCTGACAAAAATGGGTGAACGACCCCATATGTTGTTTTTCTGTTCCAGTGTAAAACAATAAAAGAAACAACTAAAGCTTAATTTGAACATTTTTCTAAGATTATGCAATGCAATGTTCAATTTAGATTCCTCCTGCCAGCTTCGTAATGGGTTTATGCAAAATTGTGCCCAGAATGAGTAAAAAGATATGTTAGATGTTAGAGATGTTTTTGTTGGAACCCTGATTTTGGGCATAATCTTCCTAGACATACAAAGCACTAGTCCTAACTTGGATGACCTTATAAGGGTACCTATCGGGTAGTTCAATTACCTATATGCCCTTAAATTCTTTAAATTACTAATCTATCCCTAACCCTAATACAAAAGCTATAATCAATAAACCTAAAATCAGTTTCATAACCCCTTCTTCCTCCTCCTCCACAGCAGCCGAACCCTTCTTCTTCCTTTTTTTTTTCATCGCATCATCGCGGAAATTTAATCGTTGATTCGTGAAAAATTTAATCGACGATTAAACTCATCTATATAATGGGTCGTCGTAAGGCAGTATCTCGTTCAAATCGATCGATTGAACAACCTATTGACGAAGAAGAAGACTTACAGAGTGAAGAACAAACTCAAAATCAACCACAAAATCAACCGGAAGAAGAGATTGAAGAAGAACCAACTCCGGAAATGAGAATAAGAAGGTTAGTTCTACAAACCCATCTCGTATTTGATGTTTTTGATTGTTTTGGTCGATTTAATTCGTCAAAATCATGTTTTTGCGGCGGTTACAGGGTATGGTTCGGCGTAAAAAAAAACTTAGATGTCCGCCGAGCTGTTCTTGAAACTGAACCATGAAAGTGCATATGAACGGCTCGGCGTAGATCTGAAATCCGTTTTGAGCCGAACTTAATGACACAGGGACTTATATTTAGGATCGGCTTATTCGATGGTGTTAGTTTTGTGCCGAATATGTTTTGTGAAATTCAGAAATTTTGCATGTGCGTAGGATCGGCTTGTATGGTAGTATTAGTCTTGTGCCGAACTTAATGACACAGAGAATTATATTTAGGATCGGCTTATTCGATGGTGTTAGTTTTGTACCGAATATGTTTTGTGAATTTCAGAAATTTTGCATGTGCGTAGGATCGGCTTGTATGGTAGTATTAGTTTTGTGCCGAATAAATGTTGTTTGAATTTCAGAATTTTTGCATGTGCTTAGGATCGGCTTGTATGGTTGTATTAGTTTTGCGTCGATTAATGTTATTTGAAATTCATGAATTCTTCATGTGTAGGATCGGCTTATTTGTATGACACCATTTTGCGCCGAATAAATGTTTCAATTCATAAGTCTAGATTGGGCTTATTCGATAGTATTAGGGTTGCGCCGAATATCATTGTAAAATTCCATAAATTTTACAAGTGTATAGGATCGGCTTATTTATATGATATCATGTTGCGCCGAATACATGTTTGAGTTCATAATCATAGGTTCGGCTTATTCGACAGTATCGGTTGTGAGCCGAATATATAGGATCGGCTTATAATTGTTTTGTGGTATGAGCCGATCCACTCTCTGTGTAAGCTAATAAAAATTTCAAGACATGATTCGGCTCATATGTGTTATTTCGGGTAAGACGAGCCTTCTTATTGGTTGACAAGTTTTTGGATTTTCAAATCCATTTTCATATAGTTTGTATCCCTTTGTTGTTCAAAGCATACTTCTAACCTTCATACTTGTGTCAGGCCTAATGCAGCTAATAAGAGGAAGAAGATGGAGGTAACACCTTCTACTTCTAAAACTCCCGATCCTCGAGGAGGAGGTAAGAAAAGATTGGGAGCGGGAGGTAGGAGACATTTTAGAAGAAGCTGAACAAGGAAGAGTTGGAAGCAAGAAGAAGTTGATGATAATAAAGAAGAACATGAAGAAGTTCATCAAACAGAACCAACCCAAAGGAAAACCCAAGAAGACAAGAAGGTAAGAAGGTGGCAAACCCGAAAGAAAGGACGATGATGATCGACGGATCACTAGTTTACACATTCTTGATGAAGATGACGTAATTACACCTCGATCAGATGGTTTGCCTCATGGTCTTCCGGAAGATGGAGGAAATGTGTTGATTGGTTATGTCGATTCTTGTGCGAAGAAAATTTATGAGACTTCTGATCACAACCGTGCAGTCCGAGTATTGAGACACCAGAGGGCAGCGAAATGGAGTCTTGCTGAAGAGGTTCCTGAGGTGATTGCTTACATACAACGCAGTGCTTTATGGCCTATCATCAGTTATGGACATAAGGAATATGAAAGTGTGCCGGCCTCTTCCTTTACCGAGCGCTTTTGTCCAGAAACTTACACATTCCAATTACCTTTTGGAGAGATGACAATCACTCCTGATGAGGCTAGTAATATTACAAGCCTTAAAGAAAGGGGTGTAAGTGTGGATGCTGGTTTTTATGACATGAGTTGGGATGAGCTATACAATTTGTACCAGGAAAGTCTTGGTTGGGGTTCACACAAAACTGAGTTGGAGTTTTGTCGATCAGTTAAAGATGTCGATACCGTTTGCATACCAGGTGGCAGAAATAAGAAGAATAAGAAGATCAAGTTGACTAACTTGAAAAAGGATTTTGAGAACACAAAGGAAAGAGTTGAACAAGGTTTGTTGATAATGGATCCCGTCAAAGTGAAGCAAACCGGAACTGCCTACTTGCTTTATACTCTTGGTAGAGACATCTTTCCCGACACTACCGGAAATAAGGTAAATGCTAATTATCTCCAATTGGTAAAGAATCTTCAAACTTGTAACGAGTTTCCTTGTGGAACGGCTACGCTCGCTTACCTGCTGGACCAACTTGCCACCGCGTCTAGGTTGACAAGTACAAACATCGGAGGGAACTTCACTTTGCTCCAGGTAACTTTTGGGAGTTCAGAGTATGGTTCGGCTTATAACCATAAAATCTTTTAAGTCGAACTTTGTACTTACTTGGTTCGGCTTATAATACTTGATCCATATAAGCCGAACAGTTCTCTGAGTTTGCAAACTTTATTCTTACTTTGATGTTTCCAAGTAAAACTTGTTTCTATCAATTCAATTCCTTTGATTTTTTTAATGTGGTTCTTTGGATGTAGGTGTGGATATATGACCATTTCCCAATTTTGAACTTGGTCAAAGTATATGAGAAAGATGTCGATTCTGTTGATACAGAGCCAACTGCAGCACGGTACGCGTACGAGGACTCCAAGAAAAGGAACAAAAAGAAGTTGGTGGCAAGTTTGAGAGAGACGTTAGACTGTCTTGGTGTTGATGATGTCACTTTTCAACCATATGAGAAGGAAGATGAAGTTGTTGAAGATGAGGATATTCCGGTAGGTATGTACCATGGGCCATTGTGGTATCCCGGTGGTTATGTTATATACGATCCTAGGCGAGTACTCCGTCAATTAGGATGCGTCCAAAAGGTTCCTTTGTTTGACGAGAAATTTAGGTTGTTACCAAAGAGTGGTAAGGGAACTAAAAGCACCACTTCATCTTGGGAACCAAAGTATGATCCTGATCCCACCGTTGAGTTTTGGAATAATTTAGACAATCACACATTAGATGCGTTCAAGTTAACACCTTTACTTGATGATCCATGTGAAGAGGATCAGGGCTATATGGATTGGTATAACCAAATTTCTCATCCCTTCATTATCAATAAGAAAAGGCAAAAGATAGATGATAAAGGGAAGGTGAAGCCTATTAAGATCACCAACAAGTCTACTTCCGAAGATGTAGTCAAGGATTTCAAGATTATGGTAAGAATGACTTCACTTTATACTATTTTCATATATTAGTTATGGTAAAAATGTCTTCAACCTCACGGTTATAAGTTGTTGACAAATGAAAAAATAGGCTGTCGCGGGTAGGGAGATATTGAAAAAAATGAAGGCCAAACTTGGTTGCAAAACACCAATGACCGTGGAAGAACAAAAATACCTCATCAACAAATGGGATGCAATCATCAACAAAGGAGAAGGACCCGAGGAACCCGAACAAAGGCCTACCACTAAGAGGTCTCGACAAGTTGGTGAAGGTACAAGCCAAAGGTGGTGCTACCGGCCAACCCGGTAATGATGCGTCGGAAGAAGACCAAGGTGGAAGAAGAGGTGGTCGTGCAACTAAGAAGAGGGGTCGTGGTTAAATGCCCTGGTGGGCAAGGAAAAGGTGTGTGACTTGACCGAAATCATCCAACTTCTTTTGGCAAGCGTAGTTATTCTTCACCCCTAACCACATTACTTGTTGCATCACCATCCTACCTTGCAAATTGAGTCTTCTAATATTTTTTCTTGCATTGTAGATAGTTTGCATAGTCGACTTGTTATTCTTGTTGTCCTCCTTCAATTTGCTAAGAATCCTAGAAGGTGACAAACGTGCTCGTGTCATTTTATCCACTTCTAGCATCTCGTTGGGTTTGAATCGCGCTACTTTCGCATGTCCATGAAGGTCTTTCAGACGTGGGTGGTTATGACGACAATCCATATCTTTATTCATTATCCAATATTGATCTTCTTTCTTCATGGTCTTATTCTTGAGGTTGAAAACGATCTTGAAAGGGCAGTTTCTTTTCTTCGTCTTCGTCCTATTCTTTCTCCCGGCCTTCCCAACATATACGGTACCATTTTTAACCTTGCTAGCGCCGGTTCCACTACGCTCACAAATCATTTCAAACCGATCCCATTGACTTTGTTGTCCTTTAACTAGTACACAATTTAACTTCATCGCATGTTCCTCAAGCCAATCAAGAACTTCGAGTTTAGTTTTTCATGTCTACCTTCATTCCAAAACAAATAATTTGTAAGAAAAACTTTGGAATATTCCGACAACATTAAGGTGCTCAAAAAGTTCTTACATACCAAATCATTTTGGAAGTGATCCTTGGTATCCTCGTGAATCATGTCTACTGGATCAGGATGATTTTCCATGGGTCCAACCACGATCTACGAAGAATAGCAAGGTTAAATACTAGAAAAGAATTATAATAGCAAGGTTCGGCTCATTCGACAATCATAGTATGTGCCGAATCATGAACATTTACAGGTTTCGGCTTATACGATATTCTAAATATGTGTAGAACCACACTCAATATTTTAACCCAAAAATTAACAAATTAATGTTCGGCTCATACGGTAATGAAATTATGTGTCGAACCTTAAACATTTAGAGGTTTCGGCTTATACGCTATTATCAATATAAGCCGAACCATTAATTTTCTTATTCCGGGCCATGCAGGATGTTGTTCGGCTTACTATGAAATTTTCATATAAGACGAACTAGTGTGTAGCAAAAGGGTGAGAATTGAAAATTATAGGTTCGGCGCATGTTGTAAACAAATTCAGTGAGCCGAGCCGTTCATCATTTGGTTGATTCGGCTCATAGATGTGAGCCGAACCTCAACCTGGTTCGCCGAACCATGAAGCAAAAATCCAAACTTTTGATAATTTGTAGCTATAGAAGTGAGATTGAGCATAAGATAGAAGTGTACCTGTGTATTAGAAGCATTGGGTTCCTCATATATATGTGCTCATCATCTGGATTTGGCTCATAAAAATCATCATCTTGAGTTTGTGTTTGAGCTTGAGTTTGAGTTTGTGTAAAATCATTCTCATAATCTAAGAAATCAGCCATTTGGGAATCATTGTTGCAGTTGATATGTATTTTCCTAGATTTTTTATATGAATTATGACCCTCCTCATCCTCCATTGAATCAAGAATAAAATTTTCTCACTTTCTCCTTTTCTTTCTCTCCTTCTTAACCAAAACTTTGATTTTTTTTCCCACAAATTTTTTCATCTAAACAACCTTTATAATTCTGAAAATATCTTAACCACTAATCAAAATATTTAATCATTAATCCAGATTACTAATACTAATACGTAAAGGGTAGATTTGCCATTTAAAAAAATTTGAGTTAAGGGGATATCTGATTTTGTTATTTCACAACCTCTTTTGTCTTTATTGAGTATGTCTTGAAAGATTTTGGTATGCCCAAAATCATAGTTCTTTTGTTGGCCGGTAATTCTTGTTGATTTTTTCACTTTATCATTAGCATTAGTGAAACCCAGACCCAGGTTGATGTTTTTTTTTCTTTTTTGAAGCACCAACCAAAGGTTGATGTTGTTGCCATCAGGCCCATTACCTTGAAGAGGTAATGGCTGTTTTGAGGCATACTCAAAATATTTGAGGCATACCGAGTTATCAGCCGAACCTATGGTTTTTGCCTAGGTTCGACTAATAACTTTTCAGCCGAATATGTCTCAAATCATTTTGAGTATGCCTCAAAATAGGTTTCCTTCGTTCCCAGCTTGTCGCGTCATTGTCTGTTGTAATCCCAAGTTTTGATGCGGTTGTAAAAGCATTTTTGATGAATTTGAGTTTAGAATGACAAGGTTTCACGTCAACAAAGACTATTACGTCTTCACTTGGATAGAAGGATGATTAAATGGTGAGTCGTTTGGCTTTATCCTGTAATTATAATAGGTTGATTTGGATTGGAGGCGTCATTAGCGCCGTTCTTTGAGTGTTTGAATTTGCGTACTTAATAATTACTTGACAAACATCTTTATGTTTGTTTGAAGTAGTCCAATTGACATTTGAAGTATAGGCATCTTCATTTCATTAGTGATCAAAATGTAAAGAGTCGGACTGTAATTCAACGACAGAAAAGTGCATTCTGCTTTCAGGCCAGAATCATCAGTAATTGTGAAGACTATACCCTCTTTGTTAAATGCTTAATACTCGTATGAGTAGACAAAATATTTGTATATGAGAACAGCTCCAGAAAGGAACATAAGTTGCGGACAACTTTGGAACTCAATTTGGGATCTGAAGTCCAAATAAATTTTAAAGAATTCTTTTTTTTTTCTTTTTTTGAGAGATTAAAAAGAATAGTAGTTTATGGCATTCTGATTAGCAACATGCACCAATGCATCGTTGATCATTTCACATTTGTTTAAATTTTGGGATGAGACCCCACCTTTTTCACCCCTACAGAGGATCAATATGATATGGCAGGTAATTTGATGGTACCAACGATGCATTTCCTCATACATGAATTGCAGATTCGTCGTATATTGTTAAACAGGAACGTCAGTAGGGTAATCCTGTGGATGTTTCATGACTATATTACGAAGAAACTTCTCTTGCTCGCACAGATTGGACGGTGGCTGGTCGTATACATCTGTGAAGAGCTCTGCAAGTGGAGGTTTTTTCACTCTCTCTGCAACTTGTACTGCATCCAGAACCTGTTGAAAGCAACCATTAAAGAACCCAAATAGATCAATAACTCCACAGAAGAACAATTTGTACTACAATTTTACATGCATCTACTACGTCCTTTGTCCGTACAGCATGTGGCCTAAAATGCCTCATGAAGATGAGTCAAGGGTCTCTATGGTTAAAATGATCTATATCATGTAAACCCCCCTCATGAACATTCAGATTGTTTTAGAACTTTTTAAACTCATCAATTTTGGTAATTAACAAATAAAATGGGATGGTTTAGCAAATTGCAATCAACTTTTGGTCAAGCTTTAACAGACTCGGAATAGAAGTGTGTTCTATGATCACTTTAGAGATTGTTTCCTTGTGGGTTCTATAAGCGAGTGGAAACCGGGTGAAAGAAGATCCTAATATTATATACATATATAAAGAACATATGTACCTGCTTTCTAGCTTCAATTCGGAGCTGCGATTCATCTTCATCACTCCACCAACCATTCATTTCAACCCATTTCCTATATCTAGCTATAGGATCTCGTGCCATTCTCCACTGTTCAATTTCACCAACTGGGCGGTATTTGGTAGAATCATCTGATGTCGAGTGGTGTCCTACTCGATATGTAAGTGCCTGTTCATTTCAGTGTTCAGCAGACATCAACAATTAGTAACATTTTATACTTCCCAAATATCTTCTTTAATGAAATGTCCCTAGTACCTCAATTAGGATGGGCCTATGTTCCTTTATCGCCATTTCACGAGCTGCATGGACTGCACTGTACATTGCAAGAGTGTCATTCCCATCCACACGAATGCTGCGAATTCCATAAGCTTGACCTTTCACAACTATACCATCACCTGCATGACATTGATGACAACTTCGTATTAGCATTCTACTGAAAGGAAACAGTGCCAGAACTTCATTTTTGGCCCAAGAAATACATTTATGATTTATATACTTAAACTTGAGAATATAAACATCTATGTTTTCTGAAAGGGACAGGAAGTACTTCGAAATTGTTGTGATGTAGGGGTGCTAATGGCCCATCCGTTGTTACGACAAATAAAAACAACCGGGGCTTCCATAACAGCTGCAAAATTTAAGGCAGCATGGAAATCTCCCTGAAAAGACATTGAAAGATACGTTAAGGTACACCCAAGTAACAAAAGTTGGGGTTTTGCTTTTCTCTAGACTGGAAAAGCTAGTAATCATCAAAACCGATCTGTAATATGTGTATGTGAAATATACCTCACTTGTGCCGCCATCACCGAAATAAGTGACTGTACATGCATCCTTCTTATCCATTTTTAGGGAATAAGCAGCGCCAACAGCTTGGGGAAGCTGCGTACTGGCAAAGAGAACAGAATGATTTGTAATAAAACATTAATGCAAGAGGTTGATTCAAAAATTTATTATCATAGAACAAATGAGCTGCTTACGCAATTGTTGATGACACAGTTACATAATTGTGCTTCTTTGACCCATAGTGGATTGGCATTTGTCGTCCTTTCCCATAATCAGCACCATTTCCAAAGCACTGGTTTGCAAACTCTTGAACGGTGAAACCACGCCATAACAGCACTCCAGGCTCCCTGTACTGCAACCATTTTGGTAACATGCCATGATAAGTAACACGTTTTCCGAAGCCTATGGCCTGTTATGGTAATGAAGACAAATGTGAAATGAAACTGTAAATTAAGAGTTTAAGTAACCTGAGGGAAGATAATATCATCTGGGGTTAGGGCAGCAGCTGATGCAATGTTGATTGCCTCTTCTCCATTTGTGGTAAGGTAGAAGGAAATCCTTCCTTGCCTTTGTGCCTCGTAAAATATGGTGTCCATGACTTGAAGAGTAACCATATTACTGTACATTTTTACAGCAACTTCTTTGCTTATCTGATCATCGTGTAGTGAAACCAAGAAATGCTTAGTTAACTAGTATATTAAGTAAAATTAGTACTTCACTAGGATGGGTAGCTAGCTCGTAAATTTTTTAACAAACCAATCACCGAGAATTGGTTGTGAGAGAAAGTAACGTTATATTACGCTGTCTAAGGGTTGGTGAACCACATTTATCTAGCAAATTTGAAGTATGTAAACAAAGAGATGATTATTAGGCAATGTTCAACAAAAAAAAAAGGAGGAGATTGAATACATTTTGGTAATGACTGCCTATAATTGTCTTTCCATTGTCATCAAGAACCCGATAGCAGTGTGTCCGCTTTTCAGGGGACTCTGGTATGAATCTCATGTGGGAAGTGAATGTAACCCGTCCTCCAGGAAAGTCCAAGGCCTGCAAATTACAGATTGCATTGGATAAAAACACCTCTGATTAAGTCTTATGTTAAAGAAGGTTAAAACATTTTAAAATGCAGAACACTAGAAAGTAGTCAGTGATGATGTCCTAGATTGCTTGCATATCTCGTTTAAGGATTACAAATTTGCTCGAATCATCGCACACCATAAAATCTCACCAAAACTAGAATTTCTAGTCTATGTTTGAACCTTACCAAGTGAATGATTTTCCTTTTAACACTATATCCAGCACTCCCTTTTTTCTTTTGTTTTTCTCTTTTCCTCTTTTAATATGATTCTTTTGGTTTCATTATGGTTTTCAAGGTGCATGTCCCAGTGATCACATGTAAAAGCCTAACTTGTGCAAAGAGCCCTATGATGTATGTTGATTCGTGAGGTCGACTTGTCGTACCAAAATCAAAATAATGACTTAACATGTAGATCATCTTCCAAACAAAAACAGTTTAATCAAGACTTTTTTCAAATTTTCGTGTGAATTTCCGAGATTGATTTATATAATGAACAAAGCTTCTATAATGCTTCAGAAATAAAAAATAAAAAGAACTTCAGCATTCTAAATATACAAAAATGATTCGCATTTCGCAAACTCTAATAACAATCAACTACGTCTGTTTCCCCATATCGATAGGTAGTCTGTATATATCACTAACTCTTTTAACTTAACCTTTGCCTAAACAGAAATAAAGACTGCAGTAGGAATTAGGTGAGCAAGACCAATTTTCTGTTCACTAAAATAATCCAAAATTTTCACTTCAAGAATTCTTTAATCGTCACAATTTTAACCAACAAGATTAAAAAAATGATGATGACCCTGAAATTATTTCCTCAACATAAAACATCCAGAAAGACATAGTAAAAATTACTAAAATAAGAAAAACTATGAAAACTTACCTGATTTTCATCATCACTGGTATCATACCCAAAACTGATATCTTTGTCTGCTTTAGTTGATTCAAACCTACGAGTTGTGTTGAGAAGACTGCATGCGGATGATGAGCTTCTGAGTATTCCTATATTTCTATGAAGATGATCAGTAATTTTTCTTGATGTTCTTGCCATTAACCAAAAAGCCATCTTTCAAGATTTTCTCTGTAATCTTTGGGTTGGAATAATAAGTAGAAAAGAAAGACAATTATGCACGTAATATATATAGGAGGAAGAGCAAGTAGATATAGAAAAAGAGTGGTTGAGTAAAAAATTGATTTGAGAGAGGAGCATTCAAGAGTGTGTCCATTTCAGACTTTTAGCTGGGGAGTTAAGGATGATACCAAGTTTGTGGACAGTGAGGGCCCATGGTTTGAACTGATATGTCAACACATCAGCATGAAGTGCCCATCGGCCATCCCCACCCGTACCTATCTACTTTTATTAACAACACCAAGATGGATGGAGGGAGGGCTACGCTTCATGTATATCTTGGGGTTGTTATTTGACATTTCTTTGTCTGAGGATGACTAGTTAGCCTTAGCCTAAGGTGGGTAGGAGATAAAAAGGGAAGTATTGTGCAATTTGTGGGCATGTTCATATACCGTGATGTTCATTATCTTTACTTTATTGATGTGACGAAGGGGAATCCAAAGTACGATTCTCTCTATCCCCAAAAAGAGAGAGTTAAGGTGCAAAATATCTAAGTATGCCCCTGTTTAAGATAATCATAATTAATGGAATGTCTTAAAGATTGAAATCATCATGACTTAATGAGATTTTAAAAGTTAATGCTCGAAAAAACAAGAAAAATGACCATTAATTAGTAATGCCCGATGCACTTTCTTAATCAATTAGGGAGAATACAAAGGTTTTAAGTTATAAAAACACAAGGAAAAATATCATAATTAATGCGCTTTTTAATTAATTTCATTGCTAGAGTTCAGGGTTATAGAGATTTCATCATAGGCTAACAGAGGTTTACTCCAAGGGGAAACGTTATAATATTACTTAACCGGAAATACTATTCACAGCTCTATTTAGCACTCAAATGCTAGGTGTTGAGAGGGTATTGGTTCAGGATTGTTAAGGAGGGGTCCACGGATGGGTAAAAGAATTCACCATTTGATAAATGTGGAATTTAGATGTTGTTGAGCTGTGAGTAGTGTGTTGTTATAGAGCGGTGAATAGCATTTCCGGTTACTTAACATTCTTTTTATTTTGCCAAATTGTTACGATTATCACACTAGGAAGGACATAGTAGATGATAAAAGAGAGAAGTTGATAATGGTTACCGAAAGGCTAAATGAAGGATAATGGGTTTATGACCGACCCTACGTCCAAGCTTTGGCTTACTGACGAGTCTTCTTTCCAAAAACAAGAAGCAATATTACTTCTTTTCAATAAACTTTATTTGATATATTTCTCATTAATTTTTCTTAAATAGAGATTACAAGAAATATTCATATCACATGTTAACCGTAGATCCTAAACATTAGGAAACGAACCCACTAATTCAAAACATAATACTGGCTAGGGACTCTAACAAAACACAATCACAATTAAGTTAATTAACGAGTAAGTCCACTCAAGTTATCCTTTACTAAAAAAAACTAATGGTGGGTTTGGATGTAGAATTTTGAAGGTGAAATTTATGGGTCCAAGAGATTTGGTGAAATTACGTTTTCCTTTGTACGTTTGGTTGTCCAAATGCTTGGAATCACGTTTCCTACGAGAATCAGTTTTCCAACAAATCCTTCATATGGAGTCCCACCCCTCCCCCTAAGATTTGTTGGGAAACTTTCCAAGGGAATTATGGACCCACGTTTTTTTAACTCTAAATCCCCATATATATATATATATATATGCAATTTTAAGATTTGAGGGTAATGCCAAATGGTACAAAGACTTTAAACAAGAAAACTCTATAAATCATAGGAATTTTAACTGAGTTACCAAACACACAAGGGATTTATATGAATCCTTGAATTTGTAATCCCATGGAATTATAAATTCCTGGGAATGGTGAATTCTGCAAACAAACCCACCATAAAGAGAAATAGATGTATATTGAACAAAAATGAAATGATAAAGAAGATAATGATGTTGTATGAAGTGGAATCGAACGAAAGTACAACTTGGAGAGGTTTTTGTTCAGATTGAGCTTAGATCGGTGCAATATTACTTGTGATGCACCATCATGGCACATTTGAGTCTTTGGCATGTGCAGTGGCTCAGGCTTGAACCGTTCAGCTTGTCTGACTGTGTTGATTCATTCTAAGAAAGTGATTTGGAACGAGTTTCGAGCATTGATTTGAAATCTTCCCGGGTGACGTAAATCATCTCTTGTTTCAATATTTGGTATCAGATTTGTTCATCATCATCAAGATGATAAAAAAACATAAAAAACTCGTTCACTTTCGAGAATTTAATGAAGAGAAAAGTAATGCTCAACTCTACATAACTAACTAGTAGGATCTTTTGTGCCCTTGAAGCTTGGAAAAAGTAATTTAACACCACCTTTAAGTTTTGAACGAGTGTTTCTAGAAGATTCTCCGCTTCTCTTTGATTTTTTCCATCACCTTCTGCAGAAATTTTCATCACACCAACCATTGGAGCCAACTTACTGAAAAATTCAGTTAGTTCTTCCACAATTACTTTTTGGTTGTCAACCATAGTAATCATTAAAATAAAAATAAATTGGTCTTTTGTAGTTTTTACTAACCTTTCAACTCTCATCCATTTATTCATTTTTGCACCAGAAGGGTTGAAGTAGTGGAGTATGATAGTTTTTGTTGGAAGGAATGATTGCAAGACCTTCAACCCACAATACAAGATAGTCAAGATCCGACTTACCACTTGTTACGATCACACTAGAAAGTACATAATAAATTATAATAGAGAAGATTTGATAATGGTTGCAGAAAAGGGTAAATGTAAGACAATGGGTTTACTGACGAACCCTATATCCAAGCTTAGGTTTACTGACGAGCCTTTCGCCCAAAAAAAACACATAAGTTATTTTTTTTAAATAAACTTCATTTGATATCTTTCTCATTGATTCGTATAACTTAAATATAGATTACAAGAGATACTCATATTCACATGTTAACCATAGGTCCTAAATACTAGGAAACAAACCCACTGATTCAAAACAAAACAAAGACTCTTGCTGACTAGGGATTATAACAACACGCCATTCACAACTAGTTAACTAGTAAGTCCGCTCGAGTTATTCTATAATAACATACTATAAAGAAATAGGCGTATATTAAAACAGAAACAACTTGAAACTTAAAATTAAATGGTAACACAAATACACTTGGAGATGGTCATTCTCAATTTAATCACCCTCCCTACTAATACAAGAGATTTGCTAATAACTAAATTCTTCTAATAAGACTTTTATTTATCCAATGATTCTTTTAATATCCCATGTGACAGAGGGAATAATGAAATGATGAGGGCACCAAGTACACCACAATCGTTTCGGTATCAACCTATAAGTCTGATATCTTGCATGATCTAATATAGACAGATATTGTCAAGAAGATAACAACCACAAGGTATACACTTGGTATATATAACAAGTTTGAAACCGAACCTTAAACTATAAGGATTAACCTAACACCTCGTTCGGTTGGGAGAATTGGAAATCTAGGAATTCAATTATGGGGTAATCCAATTCTTGGAATTGGATTCCAAAGAATTAGATTCAAATCTGAAAAATTCATGTTCGGTTGATATAATTCAATTACCTTTGTTTTTACCCCGGAATCCAATTCCATTGCACTATTGGACCAATGCAATGGAAATCTATCATTTTGGAGGGAATTGGATTCCTAGGAATTAAAATTCTTAATTCCATAAAGTTCATTGGCCCCGTTCGATTCAAGGAATTGGGCGCATTCCATAGGAATTGGATTCCAAGAAATTCAATTCCTTGAAACGAACACGATGTAAGTGTTTGGGATTAACGTACAGTGTATTACTTTTCAGTATAACTAAAATAGTAATTATAATTGCGGAAAGTAAAAGTAAAGGCACAACAAGATTTTGTTAACGAGGAAACCGCAAATGCAGAAAAACCTCGGGTCAGTTTTGAATACTCTCATAATTAAACCGCTATACAAACACCACTACCAACTTCGTAAAGTTGAGACCAAGTAAACTACCCCTAGTTACCTAGTTTCCTCAGTATCCCTACGCCTACAACCAATTTGGCCAACACACGTGAATCCTAAGATAAAGTCCACTATCTTTAGTTGTTTCATCCTTTCTAAAGACTTTAAGCACTCAATCATTTCAATCGTCTTCCAGACAGCAAAAGACTAATATGTTTGACAACCACTCTCCTATCTCAAGAAATTAATCAGAGATATGCATATTGAGCGTGACAAAGGCTTTTTTGTCTAAAATCAATTAAACTCCTTTGTCGGGTTTAGATCTTCCAAGATCGGATTAACAAGATAACCAGATCAAGCCAAACAGAACTACCGGATCCGGATACTGAAGAGTACCACCAAATGATAGCTTGTCGATCTTACTATGACTAGTAATAACAAATCTATCAAAAGATAAACTAGATCTAGTCGGATCCCAGCCGATCAAGTTTTTGCACAAAGAAAATTACAAAGATATGAAACCAATCACAAAAATCTTATTATCTTCAAATCATTAATAGTCTTCTGTATCCGCAGAATAACAAATATGATTCCAACTTATGATCGACCACACACAAAACGGAGTCTGTTAACAATAGATGATCACAAGTCAACATCAGATCTGAACTACCGCTAATCTCTTGAGTCTTAATCTAGTTTGAGCGACCTTATGTAAAAAGAAAAGTCTCTCAAGAAAAAGCAAACTAGGTGCAATCAAGAGTTAACAAACCGTTAGTCAATCAAATCGATAATCGAAAACTAAAATAACAATGCAATTATAGTTTCCCACCAATGATACTAGTAGAAGCTTCTTGATCCCAAAGAAGTCTTTAAACTAGCGGGCGTCAGAGAGTTCACCTAATTAGGTTACTCTCCTCTCCAAGATAATATTATGAGAATATTATTAGTCGGCTACGACAGTGAATACGAAACGAAGTGCCTGCCTCAGGATAAGTTTGTAAGAAAAACAAGCTTCATTATTTATAGACCAAGGTAGTTTGGATACCAAGGAATTTCCATAACCGAAAATATTCTCAAGATATGCAATAACACCTAAATTCGGTTTTGTCGAATTCCAGCCAATATCCAACTGTATAACCGAAATCCCTCTTGGACAACTCAATATTAGTTAGTAATTAACTAATATATCTTTCCATAGATATGTTTTGTTTGCTGGTAAGACAAAAATATATACATTCAAAAATATCAAAAGATTCTCAAAAATTTCGGTTTGGGATCTCACCTTGAGTATCAAGGAATATCTTTGAACATTTAATAAATAAGATTTCAGTTCATGTTCAACTTACCCATTATGTCGATATCTTGAACTTTCCTATTTTGCAAACTCAACTTCCAAAATTACACAAACACTAAAGTGTACGTGATTTATTAAAATTGCCTATTGGGACCGGTTCTACCATGACTCCTAAAAAAAGTTAGGATTGGTTCTACCTTGGCTCCCAATATAGGTTAATATCGGTTCTACCTTGACTCCCAACATAAGCTAGTATCGGTTCTACCTTGATTCCCTATATAGGTTAGGATCGGTATAACCTTAGATCTTTAATGAAAACCGCACCTTCAATCCTATTGATTTTCTTTCAACTACGAAACAAGTTCGTACGTCTACTTCCTCAAACTTATGTAATTAAACACAATTTTATAGGTATGAAATCAAACCTATGTTCACTATACAATCTAGTGACGAGTTACAAAGATTATGTTGATGTCGTAATTACGAAGTTCAAAAGGTAAGCATTATACTTCGTAATTCAAAATACCAGTATAAGTATAAAGTATTCATAACAGTTGTCATAGTTCTGCGAAATTCAAGAGTTTATCATCCACAGTTGAAGACCGAAGACGAATACCAAGATGAAGAAGACGAGGCGGAGGAATACGTTTCTATTGGATGATGTGAGAGTGGTGTTATCATCATTGCAATCAGATGCGAAGGTGGTAAGTACTCTCATCCTCGCAATAATGGTTGATTTCCTTTCCTAGAGATCATCAGAAAAAGCCTTTTATTTCCCACGATCTTGTGGGATCTCCAGAAATAATTCGGAAGGTCTCCTTCCCACCATTCAACGTGTGTAGGATTTTCTTTTCATTCTTACTTGCACACATGTGAGACCCATAAAAAGCCGTCTTATTGAGTGCAATTATCATAAAATCCTTTTAAGTGAGGCAGAAGTCGAGGTGAAATGTTTATTGATCGCTCTCAAACACGCGTTCTCTCATCATGGTGTGGTTATTTCTCACTCAACATTTAAGAATGAGAATATGTTCTTTGGTATTTCTAACTTCTT
Organism: Papaver somniferum; assembly: GCF_003573695.1. Classification (NCBI taxonomy): domain Eukaryota; kingdom Viridiplantae; phylum Streptophyta; class Magnoliopsida; order Ranunculales; family Papaveraceae; genus Papaver; species Papaver somniferum. Next base: position 71,372,808 of record NC_039360.1, read on the forward strand.
ATTACTAGCATGCAGAAACTCTATGTCCTCATAACTCTTTGGATGCTTGGGACGCTGGAATGCTTTGAATTTGGAGCAGGTTTTGTGGGTATACCTCTCGTAAGCCCTCAAGAGACTATAACTCGTCCACTAGGGACACCTAGGGTTTTAAATGCTTGTTATACGCGCTAAGTGTAACCGTATCCTCGACGACATGGATTTGTTGTACTTTAGGTAGTTTGCTCGAGGACTAGCAAAATGTAAGTGTGGGGGAATTTGATAAGTTCTTAATTTACATGTTTAAAATGTTAATTCCATACTTGTTTTAGCTATAATTCTTGCATATTACTTGTTATTATGATTATTTTCTAGTTTATGTGTTTTATCAGGTGAATCATCCTAAGAAGAGTAAAAAGAGCTGCAAAAGAGCTATAAATTGAAGTTCTCCAAAGATCCTTTTAGAGTCATCCTCTTCCTAACCCTTTTAGAGTTTAGCGACTACAAATACTTCATAGGGATTCGTAAAGCCAGGTCCAATTATCTTTCCTTGATAATTCGAGTATCCTGATCTTGATCGATTGTTGAGATTCCCACTCGATCAAGATAGATAGAAATCATCAAAGTTCTGTTCGTCTCAAACTTTGTTGATTCCACAAGTTTTATACTTGTGAGGTGAATAATAATCTAGACTGCACTTCGGGTTACATAAGTCCGTATTTTGAGGTTAGCTAGACTTTGTCTATTGCTATCTATTTCCATCACCTTTGATCAAACTTTTTGATTGTAAAAGGAAATCATATATAAGATTAATATGTGGAGGCAGATTGGTTCAAAGTCTTCAATTGAGTTGAAGCAATTAGTTGGTGTGACGTCAGTTAAGGGAATTAATTGCGCAGAGTCCTACTGGGATTCAAGAGGCGTATGGAGAACGATTGTACTTTAATCGGTGGGATACCTTTTAGGGATCAACTACATTAAAAGTTAATTGATAGTAGGCTAATGTCCGTAGTGGCTTAATACAGTTTGGTGTTGAAAATGCGGGGGTCTAACAACCACACCCAACAATTCGTTTGGAAATCTGAAGGGACTTACTCCAATATACTTTTTAGAGAATCAACTAGACCGTCAGACTCAATCTAGAGAAAAGTATATCAAAGAGTTTATATCTCAAACTCTTAATTCAATCTGCAATCAGCAAATAGAAATATGCGATCCCGATTGAATATAAGAAGAGTAACTTGAACGGTACCAAAGATCAATGTTCAAGTGTCAATCAATTTAAATCAACAACCAATGGTTGGATTATCTAATTGATTGATCTTAATGCACAACCTGTGATATTTTAATTATATAACAACATACAATGCGGAAAAGAAATACCACAGACACCAGAATTTTGTTAATGAGGAAAACCGCAAATGCAGAAAAACCCCGCGACCTAGTCCAGTTTGAACACCACACTGTATTAAGCCACTACAGACACTATCCTACTACCAATGAACTTGTAGGATCAGAATTTCACGACAACGATACGCTCGCGAAATTCTTAACAACGCATTACAAAAATATCGCAGAGCACTTTGAGAAACGATACAATAGGTGATATTATCTTAAACATAAGAAAAATGTAATAACTTTGCGAAGATTAGAAGATCTGCGAAATTAACATTTCTAAGCTTGCGATATCATCGCAAGCCAGATCCGAAATTAGGGGAAATCTTAGTTGTATATGAGATGTCATCCACTAGGTAGCATCCTATATAAAGAGAAAGGTAGGAGAGAGAAAAATAACTTGTATTATTATTATCTTCTTATTCTTCCCCAAAAACCAGAGAGAGAGAGAGCTCCAAATACTCATTAATGGAGTCTCAATTGTAATCCATATGTAATTACAAACAATCATAGTGAAGATCCCTAACCCCGTGGATGTAGATCACATTGATCGAACCACGTAAATCTTGTGTCTTATTTTCTATTTTCATTATCTTTATCTTTATTTTCATATCAAATAAGTTTAGATCTAGAAATCATAGTCATGATAATACAAGGGGTGTGTTGTAGGATTTCCTGCAACTACATTTTAGCGCTAGAAACATGGACAGTAAAGGATTTATCCGCCTGCAACTTGTTAAATTCAAAGAAAAAATCCAGAGATTTTCATGAAATTTGGTCGAGCAAGATCCAGCAAAGTTAGTTGAAGCAGCAGAGAAATCTCGTTGTCTCAGCCAGCATATCCACTTAGTTAAAGAAACAGCAACAAAGAATCAAGACAATCTCCTCTCCTAAACCTCTCTATCTCTTCAATTTTGTTGTCAAAAATTCAGATCTGGATATTTACAAACAAATTTTTGGGAAAGAGTTTCATAAAATCCTTAATTGTTCTTCATCAAAAATTGATTTCATATTAAAAAAAAAAATTCAAAAGGAGTTTTCAAAGCAGTCTTGATACAATCAAGCTATGTTTTACAAACCCATGTGATTGATTTCAGAAACACTGTGTATTAGAAATTTATAGTTTATTTGGGGTTTTTCCCAGTTACGAAGTTGTAGGGATTATCAGTGATATATTATAACTCACAACCTGAATTGCTAATTGAATTAACTTAGTTGATTGCAGCGAAGAAGGATAGTCTACAAAGACAATCCCAAACAGAACCTTGACGAAGCAAAGCAAGTATACAAATGTGAAGATGATATTTGGATGAAGATCGTATTCCAACTGAATTTACAACAGAGATCAATTCGAGGGTTCAGGCAAAGTGATATCAAGTTTACAACGTGCGAAAATTGCTTCAGCAAAGATAAGTCCTGCGAAATTATCTTCGTGACAAACCACCACCTCGTCAAAGAGAATAGAAGTTCTGAGAAATTCTCTTCGTCACCAACCATTACCTGCGAGATTCAAATATATCATTTCGTCCAATCTTTACCTCGTCAAGTACGGGATCATCGCTTCCAGACGGAGAGACAAACTCCTGTCACTGCTCATTGAGACAACCCCAATCGGAGTAAAACAACTCAAAGCAAATTAATTTGGAAAGGTCATCTCGCAGAAGTTAACAGTAATCTGAACAATGTCTCAACTCAAATTTGAATCGTCACTAGTAAACACAAAGGAACACGTACAGTTATCATTCAATGTTCTTCATCAGATCAATTCCGGGGAGATGATCTTCATCAACAATTCTTCAACCAACTTCGTCAGCAATCAGTAAGAAACAAGATAACTCACAGAGACGTAGTATCTCATGTTTAACTCGCCGGTTTGGACAACCAAAGATCAGCAATAATCACTTCGTCAGTTAGATATGGAAACATTACTTCGACAGAGGCTCCAGCAAAGAACAACTTTGTGATCACCCGCGAAGAACAAGATCATCACTTCGACAGTTCACCATTTGTGAGATGATCAGTTATAGTCCAACCAAAATTCAACTTTAACCAACGAAGAAGCAAACTTACTTCGTCATCAACGTCGAGAGCAACCAAATAAGAGTGGTAACTCGCAGAAGCAATCAACAAAAGAAGAAGCAGTTAGCCACCGGACAAAGAAAATCGAAGAGGAGAAAATGACATCTTCGTAAAAAGGCAACGAGATTGAAATGAATCCGCGAAGATGAAATCTTAAGTTAGATTTCTAGGAAAATCAATTCGAGTAGAATTCAACATGAAGCATTCAGGATTGTATCTATATTTGCTTGGCGAGATTTTGACTTAATGACTTTGTGTAATATTATTTGACAGGGGAAAAATGCACAAAACCCAACAAAAAACGAACCTCAACCGGTTCCAAGAGATTACGATTAAAAGAAACTACTAGTCTATGAATGTCGTTGCTAAAGGCAAAGCAATCAACACAGAATGGCGAAATAAGATCCTGCGAAGAGATAAGACCTTGCGAAGTGACAATGTTATCTAAACTAGAAGGACAGTGAACAAAGACAGAAGTTCGGAAACAAAACTTTCTTCGTCAACAAACAACTTTGGCGAAAATAAAATCGGAACTAACCAGCGAAGAAAAGAAATAAAACATTCAAAATTTACTTCACAAGACAGACTCAATGAATCAGCTCGCACAATGATATGATCAGTGTACTTCGCTAGAATGCTTTTCTTCATCACCTTTCCAGTTCGGAACATCTATCAATTCAGAGAAGAAAATCCATTCAAATCGTTAGATTTACTTACACACGTAGTTGGTTCACTAGCAAAGATCAACCACAAATCCGAAGGAAACGAGTAGAATGACTGAGAGGGATGTATTCTTTCTTTCACCACCTTTGACTTTGAAAATTACGTAGAGTATATCAGATAATGTCGCAAATTCAAATTAGGGTTCTATGATTTGTTATAGGCTTCACATGACAATTATTAACCGTTAATGGTACTCACAGGGGCATGTATATATCAATAGGAGATGAAAGAAAAGATGAACAATCATATGGTTCAATAATGGAAACAATTAAAGAGGACATGCAAGTCCAAATGAAGCTAGTTGCAAGCCAAACTTAACAAAGATAAGTAGAGCAGAAGTAGATTAACTCGCACCAAAATAACCATATCACCAGCGAAACATCAAGAGAAACACAACTTGGTCAAGTAGTAGACAAAGTTCGCCGTCAGCTCAGTAAAGATTAATTGGCAAGAAGAGGATTATTTTTGAAGAAATAAACTTGCGAAATAAGCACCCGGAACAGCTCATCTCGCAAAGAGGGACAACTTATAAAAGGAGTCAGCCAAATGAGTTATGCGAATTTCACAAAACAAAATGCAGTAGATTTCTACCATGAACAATCACGCAAAACAAGATGCAATAGATGCTCTTATTTCATCATCACATAGACTTCTACCATGAACAGATAAGGGAGGAAGAGTTTCAGCAAAGAAAGTTCATCAAGGAAGCACGGGAAGTTAAGGGAGAGAGAGCAAAAGAGTAAACAACTAATGGAAAAATATCACCCACACAGGAGAAGAAAAGAAAGACGAAGACAAAATTTATACAAAGAGCGATTAAATAAGAATAAGCTACGCGAATTGTACCTTCCAATCACAACCAGAAATTCGCACAGATGGTTTGAGTTGGAGAAAGGAAGCAACAAGTCACGAGTTCGAGTCCCTTCATCAAGATTAATTTTTCGCACATTTTTGAAATCATAAAGGCGAAGAAGTACCATACAATTACAACATTGTGTGTTTCTTTCGCAAGCAACAAGCAGCGCAGATGGTGAGAGAAGGAGTATGCAAATTAGAGGGCATGGGTTCGATTCTCCCTGCGACCAAATAATTTTTGTTTCGTACATATTCATTTCGCAGAGTTGGTATTTGATTACTTCGCAAGAGAGGCTTAGCACAGTTAGTATGGTGCGAGAAAATCCAAGACGCATGACAAGGGTTCAAGTCTCACTTCTCAAACTTCTTTTTGTTACGCGAAATTCATACATTCCAAAGCATCTATTCACTTCTTTGACAACAACAGCGACTCACATGAAAGATAAGTACCACTTCCTTGCATATTTTACTTTATACTAAGAACGAATAAAAATATTTTTGATTTGATTTACAAAAAACGATTCAATCGCACGATTACAAAGATTTCAAAATCATAAAAAAACCGAGAAAATCCAATTTATATAATTCTCTAGGATATTTCTTTTACAGAAAATAAAAGATTTTTGATTTGATTTACAAAACGCGATACAATCGCAGAATTACAAAGATTTTACAACTACAAAGATTTCAGAATTATAATGTATTAGAATTTCTCTTGAATATTTACTTTGCTTCAAATGATATGATATTATGAGAATGAAAGAGTGGATGAAAGAATAAAAGAACAAAGAAACGCGAAAATTTCGCAAGAGACAATCGAAGATCCATAAAAATCTAAGATTAGAATGGGGCGAGCCTTTATGGCGTACACCCTAGTTCGCGAATAAAATTTCACAAGAGGCAAATGTAAGACCTAAAGTACGTCATAGAAGGGGGTACCTGTAGCATGACTCGGGGAAAAGGTTACACCACCCCTGGAACCTGAGTCATGGAGATTTGGGGTCAATAAAGCCCATCCGGGAGAGGCACCTTGGATTCTCAGCTTAAGCACATGACTTAGGTTGGGCGACTAAGGTAATAAGGACTCTCCCAAGGAGTGCGGAATCTGATCATGGCGCCGAGGTACACGGTTGAGTCAAGAGTGCCAGGGGCGTCTGGAGCGTACCTTGCCATTCTTGACAAGTCTTGGCTTATACTGCACTCGGCCCAAAGAAAACCCCACTTAGGGTGCAGTATCATAACCATAAGCCCTATAGGCAAAAGGGCTAAGAGGTTGCGAAAACAACTGGTTGTTGTTAAGAATGGATGGGAGGAGCTAACCTTGTATGGTAGAAGTACGCCTCCTTGAAGGGGCAACCAGGGGGGAGATAAGGGCGGCACCCTCCATTAGGGAGCTGATAAGTGTCTTAAGACGCAAATGTCATGAGGCTTTTTACTCGCAAGGGTATTAAGGCTTGTCATATTTGTGCAACAATCCTGAAGAGGCAATAACACTAGAGAAAAAGATAAGACGAGATCAATGGGTCATTACATGAAAGTGTAAAGACGTCCTGCGATTTCGTCGCAAGACGGCAATGTCATGGGGCTTTATTTTCGCAAGAATATTTAGGCCTGTCATATTGCCGAAACAATCCTGAAGAGGCAATAATACAAAAGAAAAAGTTAAGGCAAGATCAATGGGTTTTTGCATGAAAGTGCAAAGACGTCCTGCGATTTTGTCGCAATGATAAGAGGTGGAAAAATAAGACCTTTAACTAGGAAGGAAAAATAAGACCACATAAGAAAATGAGTAAGCAAATAAGCTTGCGAATATGTACATGGAAATGAAACTGAGGCAGTGAAAATGCCGCAGACTTGATATTATGATCATACTGTTATGAGATACTAATAGTGCAGGAAAGAGGAAAGATGAAACACAAGTAAGAACTTGTGAAGAACAATAACTACACGAAGATGAATGCATACACTAAAGAAAAGGCCAGATAAATGAAGAATGGAAGCAATTTAAAGCTACATCAATTTTAGACGGTAAAATGAGCTAAGTAACATAAATATTGACTATACATTACAATAGATAAGCATTCTCATCATACAAGCATCACACCCGCATCATCAAAGCATCGCATTAGCATTTCATGGCATAAGCATCGCATACACATTTCATAACATAATCATTACATAAGCATTAGATTCGCATAAGTATTTTACAAAACTTTACGGAATAATATCGCAGAATTATTCAGAATTTTGCAGAACTATTCAGAATTTCGCAGGATTATTCAGAGTGTGTCCGAATTTTGCAGAATGTGATTATTTCGCAGAATGTGATTATTCCGAACGATATGATTATTTCGCTCAATTATTTCGCACAATTATAAGCAACTTGAAGAGATTATACTATCGCATGAGCACAAAACATGAGACAGAGGCAAGATGAGAATGAAGAAACAATTCGCACATTCAACATTTTCTCAAAGATTCTACCCTCATAGATAAAGAACAGAGGAAACTATGGATTACCAAGAAAACATTCTATGTTCTTTATCTCCTCGGAAAGAATCATTTCCAAAGTGGACGTTCACTAATGAACAACAAGAATCCTCACCAAAAATGGAATAATAATTTCGCACGAATAGAGGCAATACTTATTATTCTCATTCAAGGACAGATACTTCTTATATTTCAAGGATTGAGTACTTCTTATACTTCTTCAAGGATACTTCTTATTTACTTCGCAACATTCCGAAACTTCACTAAAGAATAGAGGCAAGTACGTACTTTTCAAGTCCAGTATTCTTTCGCTCGTTCCTTCATCAACAAAGATCAAAGACTACTCCAACAACACGTATCTCTCTCCAACAACTACAACAATGGATTTTTTCCTGAAGATCGCTCTTCAAGCAATATTCAAGAAAAAAGAGGCAAGATGTAGGATCAGAATTTCGCGACAATGATACACTCGCGAAATTCTTAACAATGCATTACAAAAATGTCGCAGAGCACTTTGAGAAACGACACAATAGGTGATATTAGCTTAAACATAAGAAAAATGTAATAACTTTGCGAAGATTAGAAGATCTGCGAAATTAACATTTGTAAGCTTGCGATATCATCGCAAGCCAGATCCAAAATTAGGGGAAATCTTAGTTGTATATGAGATGTCATCCACTAGGTAGCATCTTATATAAAGAGAAAGGTAGGAGAGAGAAAAGTAACTTGTATTATTATTATCTTCTTATTCTTCCCCAAAAACCGGAGAGAGAGAGAGAGAGAGCTCCAAATACTCATTAATGGAGTCTCAATTGTAATCCATATGTAATTACAAACAATCATAGTGAAGATCCTTAACCCCGTGGATGTAGATCACATTGATTGAACCACGTAAATCTTGTGTCTTATTTTCTATTTTCATTATCTTTATCTTTATTTTCATATCAAATAAGTTTAGATCTAGAAATCATAGTCATGATAATACAAGGGGGGTGTTGTAGGATTTCCTGCAACTACAGAACTTCAGACTGGACTGTAGTTGAACCCTAATTAATCTCACACTGATTCATGGTACAGTTGTGTTCCTTACGTCTCTGATCCCAGCAGGATACTACGCACTTGATTCCCTTAGCTGATCTCACCCACAACCAAGAGTTCCTACGACCCAAAGTCGAAAACTTGATAAACAAATCTGTCTCACACAAAAAAGTCTATAGAATGAATAAATCTGTCTCCCACAGAAATACCCAAGATTTTTTGTTCCGTCTATTGATAAATCAAGGTGAACAGGAACCAATTGATAACCCGGACTTATATTCCCGAAGAACAGCCTAGTATTATCAATCACCTCACAATAATCTAAATCGTATGATGGAGAAACTAGATATTGTGGAATCAGAAACGATGAGACGAAGGTGTTTGTTCTTACTCTTTACCTTGCCTATCGGAGATTAAATCTCGAGCAAATCTTAGAGAAGATAGTACTCAAACGATAGAATCGTGCAAGATCAGGACACGCAACTATAAAGAAAATAGTTGGGTCTGGCTTCACAAACCCAATGAAGTCTTTGAAGTCGTTAACCTACATGGTCTCGATAGAAACCTAAGGTTAAAGGAGAATCGACTCTAGTTGATGCAACTAGTAACACACAGGAGGTGTGGGGATTAGGTTTACCAGTTACTAGAGTTATCCTTTATATAGTTTGCAAATCAGGGCTTCAATCCAAGTTACCTTGGTAACAAAGCATTCAATACTCACCGTTAGATGAAAAACCTGATTCAACCAAGCTAATATCTTTTAATCGTTAGATCGAACTTAACTTGTTACACACAAATAAAATGTACCCTCATTTAGGTTTATGTAACCATACCCAAACGTGTACACCATGTTGGCTCGACAATAGTTAACTGAAGTTAGCCATATGATTACTCTCATATCAACCTTATTCATCTTAACCATAACTAGTTCAAATGACTCAAATGAAACTAGTTAAAGAGACGTTCAATTGCTATATTCTCATAGAAGTATACAAGAACCCAATTGAAGCAAAATTGGTTTGATTTACTCGAATCAATTCGTGAACATTATAGCCACGGTTTGCAAAGATTGCATTTCTTATTTTATAAATGTTTAAGTTCATGTACACAACCGATTTTAGAAAGTAACCAACTCAAGTATGCAAATGGGTACGCATACTCAAGTAGCCGAACCGAGTTTGGTTACGCCAATATGCGTACGGGTGCGCATACCAATTTAAATTCCAAACTCCAGCAGAAATTCACAGACGTGAGACTTTCGCCAGTATGCGTATGGGTACGCGTACTTGCCCAGAAATCCAACAACCGTCAGTACGCATACGGGTACACATACTTCAGGTTCCCGGTTTTGGACTTATGCACAAATGTGAGACCACACTATGTTTATATCCAAACATGCTTACTTGATTCTAAACTCTTTATTTAAATCATTGAAACTTTCTTAGAGGATGACAATAACCGTTTTCACACACTATTAGCCTCAAAGCAATTTTCAAGATATTGAAATAATCATAATGAAACATTCCAAGTCTACACCAAATGATTGTGTCACACAAACCATGTAAGATGTTACTCGGCAATTTTCACATGATCATATTATGACATTCGTCAAGAATATAAGATGAACTTGGTTGAAGCGAACGCTTTCCAACATATATTTCGAGAAATATGTAAGCGAGATAAACTCAGCTCGAAATCTCAAATGTGTATAATAGAAAACTATATCGTAATACGACTTATGTCTCAATATAGGAGATAGAGTAGAAATATACTTTCCAAGTGATAGGTGAGTTTCAGTCTCCACATACCTTTTGTTGATGAAGTTCCACAAGCTCCCCTTAGTAGTTCTTCGTCTTCAAATGATGAACACCGTGAAGTCTAAGTTCAACTACACAATCCATCTCCTAGTCCGAGACATCTATAAATAGGCTAGAAACCAAGACTTTTAGTTTTGATCACTAACATTGACAAACATGATTGAGATAGAAACGCATGCGAGTTCGACCGAGCAGTGCTCTAACAATCTCCCTCTTTGTCAATTTTAGTGACAAAACTATCAATACATATGAATTATAAAATAAATAAAATTTTGTAGCTTCTCATCCAAATGCTTGATCTCCTTGGCATCTTCAACACGTCTCGAAATCTTCGTCACTTCCAAGTACTCCATGATTCTAAACGTGTTCAACTCAGCATCATATTTGTTGAAGATCCGTAGCGATAACAATGAGAAAACAAATGCTCTCGATCATTGTTATACAGTGTCATAGTATTATTACACAACATCAAAGTTCAATTGTATCACAGCTTTGACAACAATACTATGGTGATATGTATCACTCCCCCTTAGTCAATACTTTCATCTCAACATGAAAACCACCCCCCCTACATAATGATCCGTAAACCATATGTATTTGTAGTATGAAACTACACATTAATTCTCCCCCTTTTTGTCAATATAAATTGGCAAAGGTATGAAAACTAGTGGGATCCTCATGAAATTTTCATAGAGATACTTCATGACCAAAAGAGAATAACATACCAACTTATTTAGATGACATCATAAAGCCGAAGCTAAATGCATTCATCAAGGAGTTTATAAATATACAAGACAACCCCTATAATATTCCACAGCCGCACTCCCCACAAAGATTTGGCAATAAAGCACAAGTTCAATAAGAACTCTCCCCAGTAAAATGTCATTCTCGAAAGAACAACAAAGGTGACCTTGCTTTTACAAGAAAAGAAGGATTTCTTTGGATGTAACCAAATCACATGAAAACATGGATTTGAGTCCAAAAATATCAATTGAATCAACCAAAAAAATGATCAATTCAATTGGCCATGCTCGACATAAGAGAACTTACAGAGCAATACAGTATATGCACAAAAATGTGGATCCGAGATAGACCAATACTGTGGAATAAACAAGGATTCATTCTATTTTTCATCACTTTTTGCACAATGACATATAATAGACTTAATTCCTTGTAAACAAAAATGCATCCTTTCTTCCATCAAAATTTGCATAATGACATAAAAAGCTTTAACTTTTGTTTGTCAAAAGTTCATTCTATCTTTTATCAATACTTTCATACCGACATAATAGATATAACTTTTGAACAAGTATGGGACAGTCACAGGCTCACGGACGTAAACAATATATCCCATAACAATTTCCAATATATAAAATCATAAAGATTAAAATTGCAAAAAATCATCTTCCAAATAACTTAGAATTTAAATAAATAAATCCAAAAACATTGAAGATGAAAATGTTGGAAATAGCTATGTGTACTCAGAATAATGGCTATTCCAAACCCTAGTAATCCTTCTAAAAACACAAGAAATAAGTTCTCATAAGAAGTTTCCTAGACAAAACAAATCAAAGGCAACTCAAAAACCAATCCATAAATCACCAAAGACTAGTCATTATCTTCATCATCGGATACCATAAGAGTGGCTTGAATCCTATCCATGTCATCTTTGATTTCCGGAAACTTAGTAGCAATCACAAGTAATTGTTCTTGAACGCACTTTACCTTGGCACTAATCTTATCAACACCTTTGCGAATTTGATGAAGAAGATCCATGGAGGTGGACTCACAAGTGCCGTCAAGTGTGTCGCTTATTTGTCTCTTGCAAGCGTTTTCCTTCATACATATGAATGTACAAGGGCAGACTAGCTTGGGAGTCCCAATAGAGTTACCAATTGGATCTATAGAGAAAGCGCTAAAAATTCGCTCAATCAAGCAAGGATATCCTAGCTTCTTGTTGGAGGACGTCATCGGCATCATTTGATATATGATGAACCTGTAAATGTCGAGACCTTGAGTTCCCAAAACAAGAAAATAGACCAATTCCGCAAACTCACGACTCCAACAAAAATTCTCAATCGTGGAGAGACAAAGGTTTGATATACCAAGTTTACCAATGGACATAAAGGCAAGATTAAGATTATTAGTATGAAACTTTCCTTCATTCCAAACAACACTCTTACCACAGAGACCAAGAGAGATGGTTTCATAAGAGGGTCTTTCACGACTAGGTCCTGAAAGGCGAAAACTTCCCAAGGGAATTTTAGTAATTCTTGAAATCAACTCTCTATTTACATGAATCCTTTGTCTATTAACCATGGTCTTGAATTCCATGTCGTCATAATTAACATCATAGATGTTAGCATAGAAGATTCTTGTAAGAGTGTCAAAACCTTCACCAAGACCATCAAAAATATTTCCAAGCTTGAATTTTTCAAAGCAAATTAAATCCTCTTTATTTCCACTAATGAAATCCAATTTCTTTTCTAGAATAAATCCATTAGATGAAATCCTTTCAAAAACTCTATCACAAGAATCATTGACAAATCTAATCCTAAGAGAATTTTGGTCTATAGAAAAATTCATGTTATAAGATGAAAACCTCAAGATTTTTGAAATTTCTTTTGAAACCTTGAAATTCATCATGAGAACTAGAAATTGGAAAGAAAAGAGGAGGAAACACTTACTTGGAATGAACCTTGAACACCCCTTTTTCTTATTTTTCTCCAAAGATGTTTTAATGGAGGAATGACATGAACCCTACGTACGCGGACAACAAGGGAGGAGGAAGAAGGTACGCGTACTCCTTTTTTATATACTCACTAATGGTCTTGGACCCGTTTCTGAACCGCGACCAACAAAGGGAATGTAGGATTTTCTTTGATGTTCACACACCAAGGTTGTGCACCCGTGAAAACACACAATTGAGCCGGTGCGGTAGAAAGCCTATTCGAACATCCTAGAGGGACAGAATAACATATTAACCCAAATATACACAAATAAAACAATTTCTTGCCCCATCTCAAGATATATACAAATGGGGTAGTGCCAGTCAAGTTACCAAGTGGCAAAGTGTGCAGAGAGATCCTCACGGACTAATTCTGGTTGATATTTGTGAACAATACCAGAGATATAATCATAGTAATGATGATAATCAGGGTTAACAGAGCTTTCTATCTTTCTTTTTTTCACATGACCAGAAAGGATATTTTTCCGATATCTTAAACCAGCATCAACAATATGAGAACCCGTTTCATTGGTCCTACTTGTGTTGATAATATGTCTAGTTCGTACATCATGATTACATGATTTGACATGTACCGAATTTTTATCGGAACAATTCTTTTTCTTAGCAGAGTTAAGCTTTTATGAGAATCTAAAAACGTTTTCAAATGCTCTAAACAGATCTATGTCAATTGATCCAATACAATAGTATTCCTCAAACAGATTAAGAGTTAATGTAGTGAGGTTCCATATCTTAGAGCATAAAGAACGTTTTTTAAACTTTCTTCCTTTTTTAATTTTTCCTTTAGATTGTTTCACAACATCTAAGTTTTCCAAAGTCTTAGATGTAATGAGATTATCATGAGAAACCATAGGTTTGATCCATAATAATCTTTGAACAATCATTAAGGAGTTCTGGCGTGCGTTACAGATGCCAAGAGCAAGTTTTCCAGAGAAATTTCCCATAAGGGCAAACTTTTAAGGATCAGTCAAACACATACTTTTTAGGGTTTATAGTGTTCGCTTGCTCTGATACCAATTGAAAATGCGGGGGTCTAAAACCACACCCGACAATTTGTTTGGCAATCTGAGAGGACTTACTCCAATATAGTTTCTAGAGAATCAACTAGACAGTCAGACTCAATCTAGAGAAAAGTATATCAAAGAGTTTATATATCTAACTCTTAATTCCATCTGCAATCAGCAAACAGAAATCTGCGATCCTGATTGAATATAATAGGAGTAACTTGAACGGTACCAAAGACCAATGTTCAAGTGTCAATCAATTTAAATCAACAACCAAGGTTGGATTATCTAATTGATTGATCTTAATGCACAACCTGTGATATTTCAATTATATTACAAAATATAATGCGGAAAAGAAATAACACAGACACCATAATTTTGTTAACGAGGAAATACGCAAATGCAGAAAAACCCCGGGACCTAGTCCAGTTTGAACACCACACTGTATTAAGCCGCTACAGACACTAGCCTACTACCAATGAACTTCAGACTAGACTGTAGTTGAACCCTAATCAATCTCACACCGATTCAAGGTAAAGTTGCGTTCCTTACGTATCTGATCCCAACAAGATACTACGCACTTGATTCCCTTAGCTGATCTCACCCACAACCGAGGTTGCTACGACCCAAAGTCGAAGACTTGATAAACAAATCTGTCTCACACAGAAAAGTTTATAAAATGAATAAATCTGTCTCCCACAGAAATACCCAAGAGTTATTGTTCCGTATTTTGATAAATCAAGGTGAACAGGAACCAATTGATAACTCGGACTTATATTCCTGAAGAACAACCTAGTATTATCAACCATCTCACAATAATTTAAATCATATGATGACAAAACTAGATATTGTGGAATCACAAACGATGAGACGAAGGTGTTTGTTATTACTCTTTACCTTGCCTATCGGAGATTAAATCTCGAGAAAATCTTAGAGAAGATAGCACTCAAACGATGAAATCGGGAAAGATCAGAACACGCAACTATAAAGAAAATAGTTGGGTCTGGCTTCACACACCCAATGAAGTCTTTGAAGTCGTTAACCTACAGGGTCTCGATAAAAACCTAAGGTTAAAGGAGAATCGACTCTAGCTGATGCAACTAGTAACACATAGGAGGTGTGGGGATTAGGTTTCCAAGTTGCTAGAGTTCTCCTTTATATAGTTTTCAAATCAGGGTTTGCAATCCAAGTTACCTTGGTAACAAAGCATTCAATATTCACCGTTATATGATAAACCTGATTCAACCAAGCTAATATCTTTCAACCGTTAGATCGAACTTAACTTGTTACACACAAATGAAATGTACCCTTATTTAGGTTTATGTAACCATACTCAAACGTGTACACCATGTTGGCTCGACAATAGTTAACCGAAGTTAGCCATATGATTACTCTGATATTAACCTTGCTCATCTTAACCATAACTAGTTCAAATGACTTAAATGAAACTAGTTAAAGAGCCGTTCAATTGCTATATTCTCATAGAAGTATACAAGAACCCAATCGAAGCAAAATCGAATTGATTCACTTGAATCAATTCATGGACATTATAGCCACGGTTTGCAAAGATTGCATTCCTTATTTTATAAATGTTTAAGTTCATGTACACAACCGATTTTAGAAAGTAACCAACTCAAGTATGCAAACGGGTACGCGTACTTAAGTAGCCGGACCGAGTTTGGTTACGCTAGTACGCGTAAGGGTGCGCATACCAATTTACATTCCAAACTCCAGCAGAAATTGACGTACGTGAGACTTCTACCAGTATGCGTACGGGTACGCATACTTGCCCAGACATCCAACAATCGCCAGTACGCGTACGGGTACGCATACTTCAGGTTCCCGGCTTTAGACTTATACACAAATGTGAGAACACACTATGTTTATATCCAAACATGGTTATATGATTCTAAAATCTTTATTTCAATCATTGAAACTTTCTTAGAGGATGACAATAACCGTTTTCACATACTATTAGCATCAAAACAATTTTCAAGATATTGAAATAATCATAATGAAACATTCCAAGTCTACACCAAATGATTGTATCACACAAGCCATGTAAGATGTTACTCGGCAATTTTCACATGATCATATTTTGACATTCATCATGATAATTACATAGCACCTGAAATTCAACCGTTATTCAGGATCGTTACATTATATTCTCTAAAAGGGTTCACCTCCTCTATCTTGGGTATATTCACCGCCCCTTCATCACCATCACCTCAACAATGAAGGATGGATATTTAGGACCAAAACATGAATGTTTTTGTTTTCAAAACAGTTAACTCGGATGGAAAAAAAATCTTTCGTCAACACTAATTAAAGGTGTGATAATTTTGTGAAACCAATTAGGTTACAGTGATCATCCAGAAAAGCACCCCTTTTTAAAAATACCCAATTGTTTAACAAGGTCATTTATTTTAGAGCTGTTCATATGGACTCAACAAAACAAGAATTTGTTCATTTTGATCCCACTATGGACTCAACAAACATGAAAAACGGATCAACAAACCAACAAATTTGCAGGTTTGTTGAGTGAGATGGAAGAACAAGCGCGCGCGCGATGGAAGAACAAGCGCGCGCGCGATGGAAGGCCTAGCGATCGTTCCAAAAGCGCTAGCATTTGATCCAGAATCGCTGGCGTTTGTCCCTCAACCGCCCGTTGTTCCTTCATTCGCTAGCGTTTCTGGTAAAACCATCGCGTTTTTCAGAAAACCGCCAACGGATCCTTTCATCCAACGGCTATTTCTCCTTTTTGTTTACCTATAAATTCAGTTCATCTCCAAACTTAAAACTCACACCTTCCTCATCACTACCTCAAAATTACACAATTTCATACCATCTCTAATTTTTCTTTTATTTCAAACAAAACTATTCATATCAACTCAATCCACCAGAAAAAATCTCATCTCTATAAATTTCATTTCTAACAAATATGGCATCCTCATCGCACCGATCACAACAACGATCAAAACAACGATTACAACAACGATCACAACAACAAATACCACAACAAACACAACAACAATCACAACAAGAAACACAACAAAAGACACAACAATCACAACCAAGAAACACAAGAATTCTTAGTGTCAAGTATACGATGCATGAAGACGAGTCAATTTATGTAGCTTTGATCACTCAAATATGGCGCAACAGAAGAAGTGGTGATGACGAAGCGGATGTGGAACGAAAATGTCGGGAAAAGTGGCAAAGATCCCACAAATCGGGCTTCCAACATAAAACTTGTTTCACCATTTTGAGGGTGCTTAACAAGTTTAATACATACTTGCTGGAAGGTAATCAAGTGTCTGCAAGATCACCACATGGTCCAATATCGCGGGATGTTCAGAATGGAGGGACTGCTTCCTCACCTGAAGGAACTGGATCTCCATATACCGGGTCTCCAAGTAGTCAGGAACAACACGACACTAATCTAGACGTTAACACCAACGTTAAGAAAAAAAAGAGAAGGGGGTCAGAAAGCTACAAAAGCATCGAGAGACGCAGCCCAACGAGCATTAGAAGGAGGTTCAAACGAGTTCAACTATGCTGAGCACAAGGAATTCGAGTTGAAGATAGAAGCAGATAGAGCCAGGGACCGTGACATTGCTATAAATCAACAACGAAAAAGTCTAATTTCGCGAGAACAATACTACATGGATTGTAAGCTAAACAAGTTACTCGTCTTGAACACTTATGAAAAGACGAGGGTACCCAAATATACCTCAATCTAAAACTTTTCCACCTATAAGTCCTTTCTACGAAAGTGATTGTCTATGGACTGAGTCGATACAATACAACTAATCGGTTCAAACTTCGTGTGATCGTCTATGGATACGAGATCGAGACAATACGACAACAAGATAACTTGTGTGATTGACTATGGATACATTATCGAGACAATACAACAACGAAGTATGATTACTTGATAATAGGTTCGGACTTAACCAAACACAACAGAATTGCTATCAAGTAATTAGAAATTAACATTTGTGTATTTTACTTCTAATTATAATAAAAACTATTATAATTGCGGAAATAGAAAAGTAAAAGACACAACAAGATTTTGTTAACAAGGAAACCACAAATGCAGAAAAACCCCGGGACCTTGTCCAGAATTGAATACTCTCAGGATTAAGCCGCTATACAAAATCTAAACCAACTTCGTATAGTTGAGACCAAGCAACTAAACCTATAGTTCACCTAGTTCCGTCTGTATCCCTACGCCTCCAACTTGCAATAAGTCACGCACTTGGAAAAATTCTTTTGGTTCGTATTCCAAACAGTAAAGGAACAACAAATCTGTTCGGTAACAACTCTTTTCAAACAAGTGATATGAGTTTGACAAAAGGCTCTTCCGTTTATCCCAATAAACTCCTTTATCAGTGTAGCGCCCCCAAAGCTAGCAGCTGACTAATCCAAGAGATTAACTAATAAAGAGGCACTAAGAACCTAAATCATTTACTTAAACATTCAATTAAGAAATCTGCTACAAAACTAAACCCAAAATTAGCCCCGCTCAGAAATATATATACAAGAACTCCTCTCAAATGATACATATACAATATTCATTAGGTTTGCAAATAAAGTATACAACATAATAATCATAGCAGAAGTAGTCTAACAAACGAAATCAACGCCTCGAAGCTTTCGCCGCGCAACTTTGATCTGTCTCTGAAACTGAAAGTGGGAATGGGTGAGCACATCATCCCTAAAAGGGGTGCCCAGTAGGAATAACATTTAACTTTAAAGTAATCATAAGTAAGAGTTGGAAAACAATACATGTTTTCCCAAACATTAAAAAGTGACCAAGTCACTCTAATAACAAAAATTTGTATATGGACAAACTCCTTCTTCAAACAATGTATAATATTGATGTCGGGTTGTTCCACACCGAATAGCTATTGATATCACCCATTAATGATGACCAAATTTAAGCATAAAAGCTGAATTCATGTAGGTATAAATGCGAAGGAGCGTATACTATATACCACAAGTGGAAATTCTTATTTCCCATAAAAATTCATACTGACAAACAAAGGCTCATAACATAATTCATACAAGTTCCAGTTAAAGCTAAGTGAACTATCTAATGAATCTAAGCCCAGTATGGTATCTCATTATCTACCTTTAACATAACTAAGAGTTTACCAAATCAATTGGGTTGATTCTATAGTTCGTAACTAAGTCTTATGATCATCTACAACTTTGTAGAAGAAGCCAAAGGTCAATTCAGACCATAAGGGTCCAATTCAACAACTATGAACTCTAGCCCTAAACCCAAGACCACTGAAAAGCCCATTACACAAGGTATGCCCAACAGAGTCAAGTAACGGTCAATGACAAGTCAAAAGTCAACTAACAGTCACCGTCCAAGGTCGGGTGAAATAGTCAAAGTAGAAAGTCTAAATCGGCCAAGTGGGTCAAGATAGGGAACTCGGTGAGTCGACTCAATCTACACGACTGATTCAGGTTATACAAACCAAGGCCCTTGCACAGGCCAGAAGCTGAACTGCACCATAATGATGCTTCACAAGACTCAACACACCAAACTAAGATCAAACTGAGCAACATTTTCCCCTGCCATAGTTTCATTTCCAATTCTACTTCATTAACATTTCGAATTTACCAAACTAAAACTATACATTCATACTTAAACAAACTTTGAATTTCAATTACAAATGCAAACTGTTTACCTGCAATTGCAGTAGTTCCTAGCTTTCACAGCAACGACTATTTACAATTCAAAATGATCATTCTAACCTTCTTCTTGATCTGAGCTACTAATAACTTCACCCCTTGCACTCTCAGCTCTTCAGACTCAATCCAAGTTTCACTCATCCCACAGTGTTACTAACTCAGCTATTCCATGACACTAAAACTCCATCTGCACTTCAATTCAATTGCACCTGCAACATAATAACCACACCTCTTCCTACTCAGCTCATAACACCACAACCATAATCTCCTTCATGTCCTTTGTCCACTACTTGCAACACCAGTTGTAACACTCATATACATTCATTACCAAATCCAACTTTCAATCCAGTTCTCTTCAACACCACTTATGACAGCTCAACTAAGCTCATCATGTATCTCAAACCATTACCACCAGTTAAGGGACATCACCATCTTCTTAAACCTTCTCAGTACACCCCATTCTCAATTATACTTCAAACTCATCAATTCTTTCACTATCAACACCACTAGTTCAGTATCACTGACAATAACACAACCATCTTCTTAAACTTTCCCCTAATTCAATAACTCATATTTAAAACCAACTCTACAGGTTCAATTCCAATAATTCAAAACAACAACAACTATCAACATCTTCTCAACACAATTCTACTCCATACCACCATTTACAATAAACCTAACAACATCTTCAACTTATAGATAATTGAAACAACAAAACAATCATCTTCAATTCAGTAAAGAAGAATTACCTTAAATCAGCTTCCTTAAGTAACATAGTTGATCTTAACACCCTGCCTTTTCCACTATATAACCATCCCAATTTCGAAATCCTAACTTATAATTCAATTCCTCTTCTATCCACTGTCTGTAACTTCAATTCAAACAGAACCCACCCGTCGATTCCATCTGATTCCTCTTAATTCATCAAATACTCTTGATTCAACTCTGCTGCTCTTAATCTAATTCCAAATTCATCTCACAGCAGCCCTAATTAACCGATTACCCAAAACTCTAATTTCATCTTAAAACCAACTTCAGAACAACCCCACAACTTCCATCAAACACCAATTAAGAACAAACCCATTTTCAATTCCATCTTAATCAACCGTAATTCGAAACCCCAATCCTTAACCACAGAAAACCCTAACTTCGATTTATAATATCATCTCAATCTTCTTCTTAATAATTAACAGAAACACCAAATCCTACATCATCAGAACATCTTCATCGACTAACCCTCTCTAATCGATTCTCACACTTCTCTCAGAAACAGCAGCCGTGAAGAACAGAAGAAAAAAGAAAGAAAAGAAGAAAAAAGAAGAAAAGAATGAAAGAGAAAGAAGAAGAAAATAAAGAAGAGTTTTATCTTCTCGATCGGGTGAAGATAAGACCAAGGGTAAAACTATTGCACCCACTCGCTCTGCTAAGGGAAGCCCAGGTCGGTCTACTTGTGAAAAGACCATTTTGCCCTTCAAATCAATTTGATGATATCTTCTTCTTCTGGTATCCGATTGACATGTTCGAGTAGTGATGTATTTTCAAAAGTTGTTTTAGATAGTCGTAAAAGGGGTTCTTTTCAAACTTGTGAAGGTAACTCTTTTTTTTTTAAATTTAAACAAATAAATAAATGAAGGAAATTAATAGTAATGTCAAGATTTTAGAAAGATTAAGGCTCAGGATTCACTATTACTTCAAGTTGATCGGTTATAAATAATATTTCAGAAATTATTATTAAGCTTTTTTTCTTATTAAATCACTTTTTAATTTAAAAGGTGTCCAAATATTAAGTTGTAATTCTTAAGCATGATTTATCAAAGAATTATTCTAAGCATAAAATATCAAACTGATTCACAACTAATTAAGAAAACCATTTTATCCTTTTTTTTTATATTTATCCAAGTGAATTAAATAATTACAGAAATTATAAATAAAAATATTACCAATCAAACATGAGTGAATAGATCCTCCATTGCCTCAATCACCAGGTATTTTAGCCTCTCATCATGTTGGAAAACCTCTCAAAGAATTTCATTGATGCTCAAAAGTGTTTTACAATAAAGAGAAAGACAAGAAAATGATGTAAAACAGGATTTTGCGACCCACACAAGGCGTCCAGAGTCAACGACAGAGCTGAAGTGTTGTTGTCGTTGGGAAACTACGACCCACAGATGAAAGTCGATATCACTGTTGATAAACGACGGCCTTGGAGAGTCTGTTTTTCACGTTCTTCCTCCTCGCAGCAGCAGCAGTAGCAGAACCAGAATCTCTGCAACTTGGATTTTCTTGCTTTGTAGTGCTCTCAACCTCTCCCACTTCTCTCTAAACTTCGCTAGCTCCTTCTGCTCGACACTAGGGACCTATTTATACACAACATGTCACTCAAATCCTTGTAATAACTCCAAGAATATCCGGCCATAAAAAGAATATTTTCCGAAATATTTTTTATTTATTTCTATGATTTGTTACGGATTGTTTCCTGGTTTATCTCTTTCACGCATCATCTCTGAGCTGTAGGAGAAGTTTTCAGCCAATAGAGTTAACCCATGCACGTCTCTTCCATCCAACAATTCCAAGAATAGAATATCTTCCCTATTTGAGAATATCTTCCCTGTTTTGATTCCCACCGATTATCTAACCAAATTTGACCGAATCCAACACCCATATCAGCTCTGTCTAGGCCCTAGGAACAAACCCATTTAATTTGGGCCGTTGAATCTCACTGGAACACCTTCAAATCCTCAACCCTAGTCACGGCAGTTCAAGAACAATTTTTTCCCGCCAAAATTTGAATTTCAAAAGGTTGAAGATGATATGCCCCCTATCCTGGACTGGGGTGCGAATAGCAGATGCCTTGGGGGTGACCTGGGGGTGCCCCTTAGTAATTAGGTTACCCCTTATCCAAAAGCGAGAGTCCGAATAACACTTGTCCTCCGGGTGCCAAAATCAACTTTTCGAGCCAAATTTTCCAAAAATGTTTATTTCCTAAAATACATAAAAACACAATATTAGTACAAAAATAGAGTTCCAACAATACAGACATTGAGGACAAATTAGACACAAAAATGTGTCTATCAAATACCCCCAAACCTATTATTTGCTAGTCCTCGAGCAAAACTAATAAAATGACTACACTTAGCACGTGCAGCAAGCCGTTAAACCACTAGGTGGCCCTAGTGGCGGAGTGTTGTCTCCGGAGGGTTTACCAGAGGTGTACCCACAAAACCTTTATACTCCAGACCCTAGCTATCTACAACGAACCTTGGAAGGCACTAAAGAATCTCCTTGGTTGGCATACTTATTGACTACAAGAGGAAGTACCCTGATGCGAAATTCCAATTGATGTACACGAGTTTGCACTCAAGCATACTAAAATTCATATATAAGTGACAGATCTCTACTCAGATAGTTGCACTATGGACATCATATTCGGAGTCAAACTAATCACATGGAAAGATTAAGAGATGGATATAGAAAAACATAAATGGTTTTGATGTTTACTAAGTGAACGACGTTTCCCATATCTGTCTGAAGGCCTCCGCCAAAATGAACCTATCCTAATGGATTGAGATACTAGTCTGACTAATATCAACACACTGGCATATACAAGGGTACCAGTGGTCGATAACCTAACTTTAGGTCAACACAACTGGCATATACAAGGGTACCAGTGGTCGACTTTATTGAATTTATTCCTTTTGGTCAAATGGTCTGGTCTCAATTTTTTTTTTTTTTTTTTTTTTTCAACTTTTTGGTAACTACCATTCTTTTTTATTTTTTCATGGTATCTCAATCACTCTAATTCACCCTAGCATTGGTAACAACTTGAATCGTGGGCCCCACCTATCACTTAGAGAAACATAGTTTCAAAACAAAATAAAAATAGAAGTGAAAAGGACTCAACGAGATATGGTGCAACTATCATGTTATTTCTAACACCTGAGCTCTGTGCTTTTATGAATAGACTCTATAGATGTTTCCATCTAATCAGATTGGTTCCTCAACTCCTACAACCAAGATGTTTCCATCCACTTAGATTAGTTAGTGCCATCCTGAATACGCATAAATTTCTAGGCTTTGGAGTTTATTTATTGCAACTAAAAGATTTTCCCATACCCCCAAACTTAAATCTAATATTGTCCTCAATGTTTTAAAGATGAAGTTAAAAGCATGAACAAGGAGAAACTGATACCACTGAAGGGAAAATAAATAAGGAAGGATATTACCGTATCACATGAGCGCGGGAGCCTCCCAATAAATGCTAAATTTATAGTCATTAGCTAGACATCAAATACCTCTAAAGGAATTGTCACCTTCCAAAGTCGTATACCGATAGTCGAAACGATTGTGGATCCACAAGACCAAATAGAGCTAACACAAGTATGAGACAACTACACTGGTTTAGACAAATGAAAAGAATGAGCACGTCATCATCTAAGGTTTATGTCAAGACAACTGGGTTTGCATGATTGAGCTTCATATGTGTGTCTCGATAACTAGAGTCATCCGCAAAATGGGTCTCTAATACCTGGGTTACCTCCTGGACAGTATCAGGAGGATCGGGTTGCGGAGTCTGAACAGACTCTATTAGTATCCCAGACGTACAAGGTTCGAGTCCCAAGTTAGGGACTCGAATTAGGGACACTTGACGATCACAAGAATCATCACTACCCCCAAACTTAGGATTTTGGCCACTCTCAGACAAACCTCTGATTATTGCTTGAATTTCCGGATCATCCCAGTCCTTAAAATACTCAAGAGATTCTTCTAGTTCTCTACTCCAAAACTTAGGATTTTGGTTGTCTCTACATAGACTGGTCACAATATTCCTAATTTCTAGACCATCGGGTTCTTGAAAAAGGTCGATTGCTTTCTCTAAGTTATGATCAGGTGGTTCATCCTCTACTTGCTTTATATCTGCTATGGTCCACTCTAAAGCTTCCTTATTTTCTTGAAGCACGGTCTCTGGCCTATTCTCATGTTCACTATCCAAATCGGAAGCTATAATCACAGAAAAGACTCGGGTGGGCCTAAAAATGTATAATTAGGCTCCAACTCAGGAGGCTCTTTTAAACAAGGTATTAAGGTAGACTCAGAAGCTAGCAATGTTTCAAACCTATCTTTCCATATATCAATATCTAACACAGGAATAGAATCCAATAGAGAATTTACTTGTTCAATGTTGCTATCATCGAAATCCAGGCTAAAATGGGGTAGACAACTCTCTAACGGATCTTCCGATACAATGTTTGGTAATGGCTCCTGAACTAAGGTTCCTATCATGTTCACCTCTTCAATGCACGTGTTATCTAGCTCAGAATGTAGCTTATTGATATTAAAAATATTCAGCTCAATAGTCATATTACCAAAAGATAGATTCATGATACCATTTCGACAGTTTATGATTGCATTAGACGTAGCTAAGAATGGGCGACCTAAAATCACAGGTATTGGTTCTCTGGGTCAGGGACAGGATGGGTATCTAGGACAACGAAATCCACAGGATAAATAAACTTGTCGACCTCAATAAGAACATCCTCTATCACACCACGAGGAATTTTAACAGACCTGTCAGCTAACTGGAGTGTTATCTTGGTAGGTTTCAATTCACCAAGTCCTAGCTTTAAGTACACATGGTATGGTAGTAGATTCACACTGGCTCCTAAGTCAAGTAAAGCTTTTTCTACCCGGTATTTTCCTATCGTGCAAGCAATGGTAGGTGCACCTGGGTCTTTATACTTAGGAGTTGTGGTGTTTTGAATAATCGAACTTACATGACAAGCTAAAAAGGCATTTTTAGGGACACTAAGCTTTCGCTTTCGTGTACACATATCTTTGAGGAACTTGGCATAAGCTGGTAGTTGCCTAATTTCTTCTAGTAACGGAAGGTTTATGGTAACTTTCTTAAAAACCTCAATTGTATCATTAAAGTTGGATTCACTTTTTGTTGGTACTAATAGCTGGGGAAATGGGGCTCTGGGGACAAAGACGGGCTCAACAGGACCCTCATTGGTCTCTTTGGAGACTCTATCAGTCTCTTCATTCTCTGGTTCAGACGGGTGAACTACAGCATGTTCACTTTCAGGTATGTCGACCTTATTATCAACTTTCCTTCCACTCCTAAGGGTCGTAACAGAGTTAACATGACTGTACGATTTCTCTCCTCTAGGGTTAGGATCAGTATGACTAGGGAACCTTCCTTCCTCTCTCTCATTAATATACTTAGCTATTTGGCCGACTTGAAGTTCTAATTTAGCAAAAGACTGGGCACTATTCTTAAAATTCTGTTTGGTTTCCTCTTGAAAATTACCCTGGCTTTTTACTAACATTTCCTGGCTTTGTGATAGCATTTCCTGGCTCTTCCTTAATATACTAAGGGTTTCCTATAAGCTAGTTATTCTATTCTCAGATGGGTTCTGGGTCTGCCCTGAAGGGTTCTTAGTATAACCAAAACCTGGGGGAGGCTGAGAATTACTAGACTGGCCTTGATTCTGTCCCTTAGACCAAGAAAAATTAGGATGGTTTCTCCAACCAGGATTGTAGGTCTTTGAGTATGGGTCAAACTTCTGACGGTTCTCAAACCTAGCATTGTTATAGACAGCATGAGCTTGCTCTTCACTAACCTGACCTTCCCAAAATGAGTTCTCGGGCTCTATTCCACAACTAGAGATTTGAGAGGCTCTATTAGGTTCAACAAGGGACTTATTTTTAGGTTGACCCATTTCCAACACTTCTAACCTTCTAGATAAAGCAGCAAACTTGGCATCTGATGCAAAACTTGTATCTACCATATTGGTGCTACTTCTATTGACTAAGAGTCTTTTAGGGGGTTCCACACAAGACTCCCACTGTTGGGATTTCTCAGCGATAGCTCCTAAGAAGGTAAAAGCATCATCAGCATTTTTACTAGTGAACTCACCAGCGCACATAGACTCGACCATGGCTTTGGTCGAATAGTCTAAACCATTATAAATAATCTCTACAAGTTTCATCTTATCAAATCCATGGTGAGGACACTGGGATAGGAGATCATTGAATCTCTCTAAAAACCTATAAAGAGACTCTCCCTCTTGTTGCACACTAGTACTAATGTTCTGCCTAACAGCTGCAGTTTTATGCATAGGGTAGAACTTCATATAGAAGGCAGCGATAAGTTCCTGCCATGTTTCTATGGATTCAGATGGTAGGTTGTTCAGCCAGGTCTTGGCTTTATCTCTCAAGAAAAAAGGAAACATCTTAAGTTTCAAGACTTCATGAGTAAGGTCTTTTATTCTAATTGTCCCGCAAATTTCCTCAAAGTCCCTAATACGGAAATAAGGGTTCTCATCATCTTTTCCTAAGAATATAGGGATCATCTGAAGAATACTAGGTTTTATCTCGAAATTAGCCGTAGTGGCTGGCAATTTAATGCACGAAGCTCGGTTGGACCTAGTTGGGAACATGTAATCTTTGAAAGTTGCCATCGCTGGCACAACAGAAGTACTAGGGGTACTTTCCTCACGAAGAGACAGATTCTTAAAACTGAAGTTTCCAAAAACAGGGCTCTCAAAAGAACAATCTTCGAGCTCCCTGCTTATATCAGAAGAACTACTAGGTTTTTCTCTAATCAATCGAACTAGAGTATCTCTTTTCCAAGCCCTATTAACAAAAATCGGGCATACACTAAAAAAAATCAAAAAGAAATAAAAATCCTAACAGGAAGGTTCTAGCAATCACACAGCAGGCTGACTCGACTTTACCACAGCAAACTTAGAGATTTCTAGCAAACAACAAGCATGATGGCTCACTTAGATTGTTTCTAGACTAGCTTCTATATCTCGAAAGGGAATTCGTTACAATTTAAGCAAACCCCTCTGGAATCAATCCGAGTCAAAGTAAGTTGAATCGAGGCGAGGGAAGCTTAGTGGAGCTTTGATACCCAAGGCCTCACCGCAGTACAAGGCGGCGCAGTCACGCATTCAACTCACAGAAACCGTCATGAGCTTCGAAGTATGCTAAAAGAATAACCAATATCCTTCGAAATTTTTTCCTAACAAGCTCGATACCCTATAGGTCTCTTTCTAATCAGATTTTAAAGCTTGGGTTCGCGTTAGGTTTTGTTCTCCTAAAGCGGGCAAGAAGGGAGCGGTGATGAAATCCGAACCCTTATCTTGTTTATGCAAGGACTTGCCCTTTACTAGGAAAATAAAGACAGTCCGGTTCGTCCTCAAACAATTACCACCTTAAGGAGTACAGTAACTCGCTTGCAGGGGATTCGCGAGTGTTTCGATTGGACTTACCTCCCGTACCAGACGGGGGATGAACCGTTGTCGTCGACTCGGGCCACGACTCCTATGCCGTGTGCGAACTCGAGGGGCCGAGGTGATATTGTAATCACCGTCCTTCCCTGCACACAGTTTGTATTTAAGGGTACCCTTCCGTAGGGTTTAAAAATTAAAGTCCAAATGTCCAGTCCAATTTAAAGTTCAAAAAGAAAAAAATTACAGTTTTCCTCACATACTCAAAAAGAATTAAAATTAAATCCTAAAATTGTCCTCTTTTCTTCTCTTTTCGCTTTAAGCTTTTTCCTCTCCAAGTCCTTAGTTTTCACTTTGAACCTGCAAAATAAAGACAAAAAGAAACGTAAAAAGGAACAAACAATTCTAAAAAAAAAAAAATAAACCTACAAAAAAAAATATTCTACCTATGCACAGGTCCGCGTCGGCGGCGCCAAAAATTTGATGTATTTTCAAAAGTTGTTGTAGATAGTGGTAAAAGGGGTTCTTTTCGAACTTGTGAAGGTAACTCTTTTTTTTTTAAGATTTAAACAAATAAATAAATGAAGGAAATTAATAGTAATGTCAAGATTTTAGAAAGATTAAGGCTCAGGATTCACTATTACTTCAAGTTGATTGGTTATAAATAATATTTCAGAAATTATTATTAAGCTCTTTTTCTTATTAAATCACTTTTTAATTTAAAAGGTGTCCAAATATTAAGTTGTAATCCTTAAGCATGATTTATCAAAGAATTATTCTAAGCATAAAACATCAAACTGATTCACAACTAATTAAGAAAACCATTTTATCCTTTTTTTTATATTTATCCAAGTGAATTAAATAAAGTAAATAATTAAAGAAATTATAAATAAAAATATTACCAATCAAACATGAGTGAATAGATCCTCCATTACCTCAATCACCAGGTATTTTAGCCGCTCATCATGTTGGAAAACCTCTCAAAGAATTTCATTGATGCTCAAAAGTGTTTTACAATGAAGAAAAAGACGAGAAAATGATGTAACACAGGATTTTGCGACCCACACAAGGCGTCCAGAGTCAACGACAGAGCTGAAGTGTTGTTGTCGTTGGGAAACTACGACCCACAGGTGACAGTCGATGTCACTGTTGATTAACGACGGCCTTGGAGAGTCTGTTCTTCACGTTCTTCCTCCTCCTCGCAGCAGCAGCAGCAGTAGCAGAACCAGAATCTCTGCAACTTGGATTTTCTTGCTCTGTAGTGCTCTCAACCTCTCCCAATTCTCTCTAAACTTCGCTAGCGCCTTCTGCTCGACACTAGGGACCTATTTATACACAACAGGTCACTCCAATCCTTGTAATAACTTCAAGAATATCCGGTCATAAAAAGAATATTTTCCGAACTATTTTTTATTTATTTCTCTGATTTGTTACGGATTGTTTCGTGGTTTATCTCTTTCACGCATCATCTCTGAGCTGTAGGAGAAGTTTCCAGCCAATAGAGTTAACCCATGCACGTCTCTTCCATCCAACAATTCCAAGAATAGAATATCTTCCCTATTTGAGAATATCTTCCCTGTTTTGATTCCCACCGATTATCTAACCAAATTTGACCGAATCCAACACCCATACCAGCCCTGTCTAGGCCCTAGGAACAAACCCATTTAATTTGGGCCGTTGAATCTCACTGGAACACCTTCATATCCTCAACCCTAGTCACGGCAGTTCAATAACAATTTTTTCCCGCCAAAATTTGAATTTCAAAAGGTTGAAGATGATATGCCCCTATCATGGACTGGGGTGCGAATAGCAGATGCCTTGGGGGTGACATAGGGGTGCCCCTTAGTAATTAGGTTACCCCTTATCCAAAAGCGAGAGTCCGAATAACACTTGTCCTCCGGGTGCCAAAATCAACTTTTCGAGCCAAATTTTCCAAAAATTTTTATTTCCTAAAAATACATAAAAACATAATATTAGTACAAAAATAGAGTTCCAACAATACAGACATTGAGGACAAATTAGACACAAAAATGTGTCTATCAAGTAGTCCATTTCGCAACACTTCTCGAGTTCTATCTAACGATACTAGTTTCGTATCTAGATCGTTGTTAGATTAATTTCTAATAATTAACGTTCGTGTTAAACTAATCGAGTTATTAACAGCTAAGACGTGTCTTGACTAGTCTAATAGCGTTGACGAGCTTGAGGGTCTTTACATTCTCCCCACCTTATACATTTTCGTCCTCGAACATCAAACCATCCTTCTGGTCTTCAAAAAGTCCCCACCTTATGGAATAATCTCATCTTTTGTCTAAACGAAAACAACAAGAAACAAAGCACAAACCTATATGGTTTTCTACTACTAAAATTTGTGGCTCTAGGTTCAACTATACTGATTTAAATTCTATCAAATAAGGAAGTCTAATTTTTCTTAGACCAATTTCTATTTTATAAGATATTTGTCTCTAATCTCAAGGAAGAATCCTACGAATCTTTCTAAGTGAAATTATATTTATCTGTTTCCTAAAGAATTATACCAAGCTTCCATGATCGGTCATCTCTGAATGCAGTTGCCCTGTCAAGGTTGGCCAAGCCCAACAATGCCTTCCTACGAGCAGAGAAAACACAACCTTCACTATTCCCCAGTGCTGGATTAACTAAATATTAATTATTAAGATTAATTAGTCTCTAAACTTTTATCGTAACTGGTGTAAGTCTGATAAATTTTACTTCGTAAAATATGTAAATAATTTACATCATTTTAAGCAATTTAATCATCAAAATTTATTTTATTTAATCCTTTTACCCATATAGGTATCCCAATTCGATTTTACGCCAATTTGTAATATTTGATAATTTTAACTTTACTGTAATACCATATATATAAATTTTCCAAATATAATCTACTCTAAATTTCCTACTAGTCTATTTATTCGCATACTATTATCTATTATTCTCATTATTCTTAAGTTAATAGTCTCGTTGGTACACTAAACCTTAATCTTCTAAGTATAACTCTACATTCACGTACAGATTGATATGATAGATTTTATTTATTCACATTGAATCTGTATATTATATCTTGTTAAATATTGGCGTTGGTAATTTAATATGATTTAAATTTGAGTCTGCATAAAATTGTATAATATATCACTTTATGTGTAAAATTTAGTGAGTTAGTGAATCATTTATTGGACTAAAGATAATATGGGTATAAGATCGTTAACAAGTGTAGTCTTTATGCCTTATATGACCTTATGTTCTTAATCCTACCTAATAAGTCTTATATTATCTATCTGATTCGAGCACAAAACAAATAATTCTAATTTGTTATTAGTTAATTTTGCAAAACTGAAACTTAGATAAGCACTAATAATTTCCCATAACTATTTAATCCTAATCAATATTTTATCGCTATATATTTGTTAATGATATTTTAATTTAAGTTATGCTCAGTATAATATTAATTTAAATTCTAACAGTTTAAGTTTGTCATACTAATTTTCCATTTCAAAAGATGATTGAATCTATTTACTAAGAAGGATCCTATCAATATACAAATTTATTTTCTTTCAATTCTAATATTACACTAAGAATCTCAATATTGTTATTACTATTGTTTTCAGTTATAATTACTATTATAATATTTTTATTATTAAATTGATGGTTGAAGTATCATTCTAACTACTCTTAAAAGTATTATTGAATCCCAACAAATTATTAACATTTATGTGATCATAAATTGTTGAACATATGTATAAGTCAAGGTGCGCAATAAATTTCTATATGACTTTCAAGATTTATCAATTGTGTTAATCTCACTATTTTTCTAGTATTGGATTATGTACGTGTTCATACTTCTTAGTCTGATTATTTCCTAACCTTTATTAACTAAAGTTACCGGTGTACCCTACAATTTTTACTTCATTACATACACAAACAGTCAAACAAACAAATCAATCAATCAAATAAATCTTTTAATTATCGATAGCTTTTAATGATTAATATTTATCTCACAACCCAACCCATTTCTAAACTAATCTAGTTCACTAACTAGCACCGGCTATTTCTATTTTTTCTCATATAAGATCTAATAGTGAGCTCTGATACCAACACTGTAGCGCCCCCAAAGCTAGCAGCTGACTAATCCAAGAGATTAACTAATAAAGAGGCACTAAGAAACTAAATCATTTACTTAAACATTCAATTAAGAAATCTGCTACAAAACGTAACCCAAAATTAGCCCCGCTCAAAAATATATATACAAGAACTCCTCTCAAATGATACATATACAATATTCATTAGGTTTGCAAATAAAGTGTACGACATAATAATCATAGCAGAAGTAGTCTAACAAACGAAATCAACGCCTCGAAGCTTTCGCTGCGCAAGTCTGATCTGTCTCTGAAACTGAAAATGAGAATGGGTGAGCACATCATCCCTAAAAGGGGTGCCCAGTAGGAATAACATTTAACTTTAAAGTAATCATAAGTAAGAGTTGGAAAACAATACATGTTTTCCCAAACATTAAAAAGTGACCAAGTCACTCTAATAACAAAAATTTGTATATGGACAAACTCCTTCTTCAAACAATGTATAATATTGATGTCGGGTTGTTCCACACCGAATAGCTATTGATATCACCCATTAATGATGACCAAATTTAAGCATAAAAGCTGAATTCATGTAGGTATAAATGCGAAGGAGCGTATCCTATATACCACAAGTGGAAATTCTTATTTCCCATAAAAATTCATACTGACAAACAAAACATTACAAGTCCTTTCCAAATCGTGGAAAGATTCACATAATCAACAGAATTATCATAATGCAATTTAAACAAAGCATGGAATGCACGGACAGACAATACATGAGTTTGTTAAGCATAAACTTTTGTAAAAGCAACGACAGTGGTTACAAAAGAGTTAAATGTATTCACACCTCTTTTGATGACAAGCCACGCCTATCTCGAGATCCACGATCCACTGGTTCATCCTTTGAATCGATCGTTATTAATATAGTCTAATTGTTAATCACACAAGAACTCTAAGAATCTAGCCAAGAGGCTCGCACAAGGCTCATAACATAATTCATACAAGTTCCAGTTAAAGCTAAGTGAACTATCTAATGAATCTAAGCCCAGTATGGTATCTCATTATCTACCTTTAACATAACTAAGAGTTTACCAAACCAATTGGGTTGATTCTATAGTTCGTAACTAAGTCTTATGATCATCTACAACTTTGTAGAAGAAGCCAAAGGTCAATTCAGACCATAAGGGTCCAATTCAACAACTATGAACTCTAGCCCTAAACCCAAGATCACTGAAAAGCCCATTACACAAGGTATGCCCAACAGAGTCAAGTAACGGTCAATGAAAAGTCAAAAGTCAACCAACAGTCAACGTCAAAGGTCGGGTCAAAGACCAGGGTCAAATAGTCAAAGTCGAAAGTCTAAATCGGTCAATTGGGTCAAGATAGGGAACTCGGTGAGTCGACTCAGTCTACAAGACTGATTTAGGTTATACAAACCAAGGCCCTTGCACAAGCAAGAAGCTGAACTGCACCATAATGATGCTTCACAAGACTCAACACACCAAACTAAGATCAAACTGGGCAACATTTCCCCTGCCATAGTTTCATTTCCAATTCTACTTCATTAACATTTCAAATTTACCAAACTAAAACTATACATTCATACTTAAACAAACTTTGAATTTCAATTACAAATGCAAACTAAGTTTACCTGCAATTGCAGTAATTCCTAGCTTTCACAGCAACCACTATTTACAATTCAAAATGATTATTCTAACCTTCTTCTTGATCTGAGCTACTAATAACTTCCCCCCTTGCACTCTCAGCTCTTCAGACTCAATCCAAGTTCCACTCATCCCACAGTGTTACTAACTCAGCTATTCCATGACACTGAAACTCCATCTGCACTTCAATTCACTTGCACCTGCAACATAATAACCACACCTCTTCCTACTCAGCTCATAACACCACAACCATAATCTCCTTCATGTCCTTTGTCCACTATTTGCAACACCAGTTGTAACATTCATATACATTCATTACCAAATCCAACTTTCAATCAAGTTCTCTTCAACACCACTTATGACAGCTCAACTAAGCTCATCCTGTATCTCAAACCCATACCACCAGTTAAGGGACATCACCATCTTCTTAAACCTTCTCAGTACACCCTATTCTCAATTATACTTCAAACTCATCAATTCTTTCACTATCAACACTACTAGTTCAGTATCACTGACAATAACACAGCCATATTCTTAAACTTTCCCCTAATTCAATAACTCATATTCAAAGCCAACTCTACAGGTTCAATTCCAGTAATTCAAAACAACAACAACTATCAACATCTTCTCAACACAATTCTACTCCATACCACCATTTACAATTAACCTAACAACATCTTTAACTTATAGATAATTGAAACAACAAAACAATCATCTTCAATTCAGTAAAGAAGAATTATCTTAAATCAGCTTCCTTGAGTAACATAGTTGATCTTAACACCTTGCCTTGTCCACTCTATAACCATCCCAATTTCGAAATCCTAACTTATAATTCAATTCCTCTTCTATCCACTGTCTGTAACTTCAATTCAAACAGAACCCACCCGTCGATTCCATCTGATTCCTCTTAATTCATCAAATACTCTTGATTCAACTCTGCTGCTCTTAATCTAACTCCAAATTCATCTCACAGCAGCCCTAATTAACCGATTACCCAAAACTCTGATTTCATCTTCAACCAACTTCAGAACAACCCCACAACTTCCATCAAATACCAATTAAGAACAAACCCATCTTCAATTCTATCTTAATCAACCGTAATTCAAAACCCCAATCCGTAACCACAGAAAACCCTAACTTCGATTTATAATATCATCTCAATCTTCTTCTTAATAATTAACAGAAACACCAACTCCTACATCATCAGAACATCTTCATCGACTAACCCTCTCTAATCGATTTCTCACACTTCTCCCAGAAACAGCAGCCGTGAAGAAATGGTGAAAAAAGAAAGAAAAGAAGAAAGAAGAATGAAAGATAAAGAGAAAGATAAAGAGAAAGAAGAAGAAAATAAAGAAGAGTTTTATCTTCTCGATCGGGTGAAGATAAGACCAAGGTAAAACTATTGCACCCACTCGCTCTGCTAAGGGAAGCCCAGGTCGGTCTACTTGTGAAAATACCATTTTACCCTTCAAATCAATCTGATGATATCTCCTTCGTCTGGTATCCGATTGACATGTTTGAGTAGTCCATTTCGCAACACTTCTCGAGTTCTATCTAACGATACTAGTTTCGAATCTAGATCATTGTTAGATTAATTTCTAATAATTAACGTTCGTGTTAAAATAATCGAGTTATTAACAGCTAAGACGTGTCTTGACTAGTCTAATAGCGTTGACGAGCTTGAGGGTCTTTACAGTCAGGTTCTTAGATCAATCTATCAATAACTACCAAAGTAATTGTCTAGACTATGCAATCAATACTTTGAATCACAAAGAATTGTATTGATGCCGATTTACTCAACTAATCAATCAAGGTTATCACAAAGATAAACCGATTATAGTTGGATCCCTAGCCGATCAAGTTTTTTGCACATCAAAGATTATGAACTCAAATAAGAAATCTTATTTGTCTTTAAATCTTCTTAGATCTTCAATAAACACCTGCATACAATCAACTCGAATCTTTTGTGATCAATCACACACAGAAAACAGAGTCCGTTAACAATGGATTATCACAAGACGTCTTTAGATTTACAAACAGTCTAAAGATACCCGTCGATACTTAGATCTAGTTTGAGTGAATCTTATATCATAAGAGAAGATTCTCAAGCATAAACATATTAGGTGCAATCAAAGTTCAACAACCGTTAGTCAATCAAATCAATCGAAAACTAATAATAAACTGCAACTATCTAGTTTCCCACTAACGGTACTCGTAGAGCTTCCCAATCCCAAAGAAGTCTTTAAAACGAGCAGTCGTAAGAGATTTCGCCTAATTAGGGTACTTTCCTCTCCGAATAGACGACTCCACAAGTAACAACACAATTAGGTAGTTTTGCTGGCTCTGAGGATTAGTTTTCTCAAAATGCAAACTTCAATATTTATAGACCAAGGAAGTTCAGACACCAAGGAATTTCCAAAACCGAAAATATTCTCAAGATATGCAATATATTTCCAAATTCGGTTTTCATAATTCTTGGAAATGCTCTGTCCAAATATTGACCGAAATTCAGCAGAAAATCTCCAATTAGTAAATGCACATTACCAATTTTTATTTTCTAAAGATATGCATTTAAATTGCTGGAAATTAAAAGCATATAAAACTAAAAACCTTAATTAAAAGATTCTCAATTTATTTCGATCCGGGATTCTCCTTTAGTTATTAAGGAATATCTTTGAACAATAAAAGATAAGAATTACCGCACATGTTCAAAATATGTCGACATCTTTACTTTGTAAATCCTTTTTTATATTTACAATCTTGGAACCGGTTTGCCACACTTCCAAACAAGTTTAGAATTGGTTCATCTGACTGTCAAGAACTATGTGATTGATTATCCTATCAAATCACCATTAACGGGTTTCACGGTTCTACCAAAACACAAGTTCGGTTCTACCTCCATGTGGGTACTAGGATCGGTCACACTAGCTTTCCAAAAATTGGTTGACTAGGTACTAGGATCGGTTACCACATAATTATGGTATTTAACTTGTAATCGGTTGCACAAGTCATAGGATCGGTTATCAATTACTAAGACTTGTTGTACCTCTTACAAGGGTCAATTCCACATGCTTGTGATCGGTTGCACCTCTTACTAGGATCGGTTCCCCAATGTCTAGAGTTGGTCATACCAATTATAATATATCGATCATACCATCTCAGGTGATTACTTAAGATTGGTTTCACTAATAAAAGTCATATCAATACAAAAGTCAGGCATTGTGAATAGTTTTACCAAGATACATAAACAATTTATGAGCGGTTATACTAAACACACATATTGGTAATCCAAAGATTTGCAATGAATAACACTACCAATAAGCCTAGCGATTTCCCTTTCGATTCACAAAACAAGTTTATGAATTATACTTCCTTTAAACGAATGTAAAACATTGTTTCCTAGGACGAAATCTTCACTCATACCCATACATAATCACAATAGCATTCTTAAGATTATGTCGATGTCTTATATACGAAGTTCAAAAGATAGACGTTATACTTCGTATTGTAATTCCTTAATACTATGTATAACTAGAGTATAATCATTCACAGCTTCGCAGTTATGTTTTCAAATGCACAACTTGAAAGATACGTTAGGAATGAAACAGTTCAAGTCAAATATTACTAAACTCAAGAGGAAGGATGATGTCGTCGATGTAGCTCTTTACTTCTTCACATTCTTCAAGTCTTCACGTAATACTTGTAAGTCTCATATCCTAGTAACTTTCTAGTTAACCTATACGAAGTTGACTCTAGTAAATAATCAAGCGACTCTTTAAATGAGTTTTGGTTCACTAAAATATGACAACCAAACTTGACATACCAACACTTGGTGGGTTCAACCGAGCTATGCTCTAACAACTTCAACAATGAATGAACGACAACTTGCTGCATGGACTAAGGAAATGGATGCGTCTGAACAACAACAAGTCGCGTCCGAACAACAACAACAAGAAGTCACGGTCGAACTACAACAAGTCCGTCAACAAACTGGCCAATATGTGAATGTGGAAGAAGACGAAGATGATGCCTCGGAAGAAAACGAAGATGAATACAATCTTGATAACTGATTTTAATTTTTGTTTATTTAAGTTTAATTTAATTGTACTCGTTTACTCAAAATTACTTTTAATATAATTTCCTTAATTTTGATTTTAAGTGTAATCGTTTAAACAAACAACTTTAAATTAAAATAAACAACACTAAATTGAAGATAACATATATCTGCCTCTCCCTCTCCCTCTGTCTCGCCCCTGCGCATTGTCTCTTGCTCCTTTTAAAGTCCAAAGGTGCTTAGTTAGATCTTGTCTTAGTTGTCCATAGATTCTCCGGTTTTGGAGTCTGTCAGTGGCAAGTCTATATTCTCTTGCCGGATGCCCGTGCTCCACCACAAGATTCATCCTCAAATCTTCATATGGAAAACTAGTCCAGGTTGGGTCACGTCTGGTTTCTTCAATGACCATGTTATGCAAAATGATACAAGTCAACATAATTTTGTTCATTTCTTGAAGATCAAAAAAGCGTGCCGGCCCAGCTATGATAATAAACTTCCTTTTTAGTATGCCAAAAGTGCGTTCAACATCCTTTCTGCATTTCATTTGTTGGATGTTAAAGTACTTCATATCCTTCGAAGTCGTCGTTCCAAAACCTACCTGACTATAAGCTTGAACAATAGTTGACCATTATGCATATATTCCGTCTGCTAGATAATAACCCTGAGTGTAGTGATGATCGTTGATGGTGAAACTACAGTGCGGCGCGATCCCATTCTTAATATCTTCAAACAATGGTGACTTATATAAAACGTTGAGATCATTATTTGAATCTAGGAGTCCAAAAAAGGCATGCCCAAACCAACAATCATAAGTAGCCGAAGCTTCCAAAATTACAGCTGGTTTTGGATAATGACCCTTATATTGGCTTTCCCATTCAACCGGACACGCATGCCACATCCAGTGCACGCAGTCAAGACTACCTAGCATTCCTAGAAAACCCCTCTCGGTGTTTCTGCAATTATTCTTTGAACATCTTCCTGAGTAGGCTTTCTTAAAAAGGTTGGACCAAAATGCTCGACTATTGTTTCGCAAAAAATTTGAGATACCTAAAGGAGGTTATTTTCCCAATACGGATGTAATCATCCGCGGAATCTGCTGGTACCCCGTAACATAGTATACGGAGGGTCGCAATGACCTTTTGTTCAGGGCTAAAGCCTCACACATGTCGTGCATCATACTGATAATTAAATAAAGGTTGTACCTGAGAAAGCTCGACAATAATCCTTTGCGTCAAGTTGCGGCCCATGCGGGATCGTCGCTGAAAATCCTCATCGGAATAGACACAATCATGATTAAAATAATCATGCATCATCTTTTCGTGGTAAAAATGTCGATCTCGCCACGTCCATCTTCTAGTCGTAACTTCATATGGCTCTAAAGGTTTTCATGATCCGCAACATAAAATTTCTCTTTCTTCTATCTTGAATTGCATCTTCATCCATTTGACGCAAAAACTCCATACACATTTCTTCCTCTTCTCCATATAACATTTCATCCATCTCCATATCTTCCTCATAAGAATCAAAATCAGAATTCATGGTTGAAAATTAAAAGCAATTGAAATTAAGAAAAGATTGATAGGATGAAAGATTGTTGTGAATTTGTGAGATCAAACTCGAGCCGTATTTATGAAAGTAGAAACTAGTCGTTCCGGTGACCTTTTAAAAGTAACAGTTGGCGGTCTTGATTCAAACGCCAGCGGTTCTGGTACGCAAGCTCGCGGTTGTACTAGGAGCGCCAGCGATTGTACCACGAGCGTCAGCGTTTGTACGATACGCACCAGCGACAACACTTCGTTCCGGTGCTTGACGACCAACCACCCACTTCTTTCCCATACTGCAAAATCCCATTTGACCATCC
This sequence comes from Papaver somniferum, assembly GCF_003573695.1. Classification (NCBI taxonomy): domain Eukaryota; kingdom Viridiplantae; phylum Streptophyta; class Magnoliopsida; order Ranunculales; family Papaveraceae; genus Papaver; species Papaver somniferum. Next base: position 71,412,550 of record NC_039360.1, read on the forward strand.
ACCTGGCTCAACAAAAATTTGATTTTGTACATTGACAGAGGAATTGCGTGTAGGGGATAAAATTTAAAATGAATAGATCATGATGAAACGGAGGGAATACTTTCTAATCAAGATGGCAACCGAGAGTCGTGCCAATAGAACCTAACAGAGCAAATGGTAACACATCACATATCGGGCCCCCGGGTCTGTTTTAAGTCGGTAGACCGAGATTCGTTTATGTTTCCGTGGCACAGACTTTTATTAAAAAAGTTTTCTTTTCCTTCCTTTACTTCGGATGCAATTCTCTGCCTTTTCTTCTTCTTCGATCTTCGTTCCTCAAAAATTTATCCAGTCTAATAATTCTCCATCCAATTTAGGGTTTTCATTTCTTACCTCATAAAAACATCACGTAGCTTCTCCCCATCGTTGCAAAGACAGTGACAAAGGTACGATTTCTCTTTCGGATATTTGAAATTGTGCATCAATTCAGCTATTTGCGTTTGAACCAAAACCCTATGATTGATTTCTCTGGTACAACCTTAAAGTTTTGATATCTGATTTTACTTTTCTTTTGATGTTTATCCATGTTTTTAGTTAATAATTATTATTTTTATTAAAATTTGTTTTCAGCATTATTATTCAATTTTTAAATTTAAATTTAGATCGCGACACCGGCAAATTTTGAACAATATTTTGCATCAAATAGCATTGAGATATTATTTATAATGATCGATTCTAGTGATTTTGTAAGGTGTTTTTGACCATGGGTAAGACTTTGTAAAGCATTTAGGGTTAAAGCGTTTCTTAATGTTGTGGAATGTGACATGTTGACAGAGTTTTAGTAATTTGATTTACGTTGGTTTCCGATTAAAAACTTACACAGAATTATGGAAAATCAAGTGGGAGATCTTACATTAGTCCATTTTGATTGGTACGAATCTCTAAGTTCTAATGAAATACAAACTCGTGCTAAGGATTAATCTCTTTATTATGGTGCAATGGCAATGTGCGCATGGTTCTATCGCTTTCTTGTACTATTGAGGTGCTCCTGTCTTTCTATGCTGGCTTAAGTTAGATACTGACATTTTTTTTGTTTCATAGATAAAGGGTGAGTTCAATGGCTCTATCCAATTCAAGCCAGCCGGATTTTGATTATCTGTTTAAGTTATTGATGATTGGAGATTCTGGAGTTGGGAAGAGTAGTCTTCTTCTCAGTTTTACATCTGACACCTTCGAAGATCTTTCTCCCACAATTGGTAAGCTCCGTCCGCCCATCTACTTATTTTTCCAACCAAGAGAATATACTCTCCGAGCTCTAATTTCCTGGGGACTTGAAAATCGCGTTATGTTAATAGGTCTTGATGTTTGTATCCATATGCAACCAGAATGTATGTTGAATTTTGATTAATCTGTATATAAACAATGATTAGGTTTTTGTCTAGTTCTGCTTTAGTACTTGATGTCACATTTGTATCATACTTAAAAAGAATAAAGCTTTGAATAAGTAGCTTTGCAATAGTTAGATCAAATATGAAGAGTATCTGGCGCAATGCATCTGATTAGCCATCACTTTTTGAGATGTGTCATTAGATCCTTAACATTTGGACCAGATGCACTGATGTTGTGCACATGAGTGGTGGATCTACTGCAATGAAAGGGCTACCATTGGGTCATATCGTTAAAGTTAGACACTTTCGACGTTATCTTTTGAACTGTTTTTGAGCTTTTGGTCCTGGGTTATGTTTTAATGGAACTTAGTACTGCAGGTTAAATAGCTTGCACTTTGTGTTTGTAATTGGTTTCGGAGGTGTATTGATGTTGATTGCTGACGAATTAAGTGTGCCCTTGATGGAAATTGAAATTTTGAAGACGATGTCACTCTTTAATTAGTGGCTCACACCACCTTTTTAATCCAGAACTTCAAGTCACCACATAAAGTCTTACCAAGTTAAGAGTATAAAATAGAACGACTCCCTGACATCGAATGCCATACAGCATTGTTGATTCAATGCCTTAAAATATGTTTGCAAGTATGTCAAGCTGGTAGGTAGGATCTTGCACTAATATTAGAACATAACTCAACAATCATTATCAGGGACTTCCTTGGTGGTTAAAGGTTTGTCAGAAAATGTCTATCCCTTGCAGGATTGGCTACATTAATTCATACCCGTATGAACTCACTCTTTTAGCATCTATTCCGCCTGCTCAAGCCGTACTAATGGATGCATATATCAGTAATCAATATCTATAAAAAACCCTGAAACATAGTATGCTCCGCATTATATGAGACCAAGACCAACGCACTAAATAAGATGCTTCTGCAATCATTCCTATAGTGTGGATCATGGAAAAAACATATTGGATTGAATAAAATAGTTTATGAAACCTATGGTTACACTACCCACCATTACGTAATCGATTAATTGGCCCAAGAAAGTAAATTTGTATACATCATTACTTTTCAGTCATTGCTGTCTTCTGTTTCTTGATATCCCATTCTGCTGTTATCTCTTCTTTGTAGGTGTGGACTTCAAAGTAAAGTTAGTTACCCTTGGAGGGAAAAAGTTGAAGCTTGCGATATGGGATACAGGTACATTTGTGTGCCTGCGTACGGTTTTATATTCTATATAAGGACTCTAATCGATATGTTAATTGTTACAATTTTTCTGTGAAATTGTTATGCCAAAAATTAAATTCATTATATAATTGTACTTTACTAATAAATTGTGTTATTTGTATAGAACATTGCCTAACTTTTTATTTTTGATGATAAGATACTTTGTTGTAATTACTTATACTTGGCTGCTTTGCTACAAAAATTATACTTGAACTTTACCTTTTGTTATTTCTTATGCTAGTTTATTCACTTAGACATAGAAGGGACTGTTGGTACTTAGTATTGATTTAACTACAAATATGCAATCCACTTTCTTTTTCATGTTCATGGTTATTTTAATGCGTTACATATCGCAGTTGTTAAGTAACATACATTCTAGTCGGTGATAAATCTCACGTGTTTACCTTGTAATATCACAAAGTTATATTTTATTTTCCTAGTTAGCTTTTTTCTTTCTTTCTTTTCTTTGTGAGCTTTCTGTTCAGCTTGTACTGGAGATTTTTGTTCTAATGCATACTTATAATCGATGATTTTGTAAGAAACAGAAATTGGATTCATGTTGATGATACTGTTCATGTTTTGGTGTGGTTCTTTAAGAAAATTGCTGATACAGTGTTTGACATACCTGTTAGAATATTGTTGCAGGGTCTTGTTTGTTTTTCTTTTCAATAACTGCAATAAAGAACTTGAAATTTGTGTGTTTCCTCCGCCAATTTATTTTCGTTGGACGGAAAGATAACTGCCAATACCTAACTTTAACTCATGGAGGTGCTCTTTTTACTATGTAGCTGGACAGGAACGGTTTAGAACGTTGACGAGTTCATATTATAGAGGAGCACAAGGAGTCATACTAGGTACGACTAATTTTTCAGATATTCCGCCGTCTTCTTAGAGTACTTGTAGTTAGTTTCTGTTGTGAATAAGTTTATTACTCCACAGTTAAATGTTTCATCTTAGCTATTTTTTGATTTAAATTGCAGTTTATGATGTAACCAGGCGAGATACATTCACAAATCTTGCTGATGTATGGGCTAAGGAAATTGATCTCTACTCCACTAATCAAGACTGCATCAAAATGCTTGTGGGGAACAAAGTTGACAAGGTAAATATTTAGGATTCGTCGAGATGCTAGCCAATTCAGGACCGAGGATGCATAATTTCATCAATTAATTTAATTTCTTCAAAGACGTGACAAAGATATTTTCTATTTAAAGTGACCAGTATTTATATTGTTGCTGTATTACCAGGAAAGTGAAAGGGTAGTTACTAAAAAAGAAGGAATTGACTTCGCAAGGGAGTATGGGTGCCTATTTCTTGAGTGTAGTGCAAAGACTCGGGTTAATGTGGAGCAATGCTTCGAGGAGCTTGTTCTTAAGGTATGGAAATACGCCACCTTCTTGTGTTTCCGTTCACTGTGAATAAGAATAATTTGAAAAAGTTGGAACTGTTACTAAATTATCGATTCTATGTTTTGCATTTTTGTAAAGCGTGGTTGGTTAGTTATTTTGGTAATGGATGATAGCTGAATCTCATATGTGAACTTGATAATGCAGATTTTGGATACACCAAGCCTTGTAGCTGAAGGTTCGGCAGGTGGAAAGAAGAACATCTTTAAACAGAAGCCACCACAAACTGACGCAGCATCAGCTAGTGGTTGTTGCTGAAGTTGTTCCAATGGCAGGTTACTCCTATCAAGAGGAGGCATTTTACGTCTGATGTAAATTCACTATCAAAAAGAAAAAAAAAAGAAGAAAAAAACTACCACCGAAACTATAGTAATAGCAAATTGTAGTACTGTTTGTGTGTTTATTTATTTATGTGTTAAAACTGATTAATGCAACAGTTGGTGGGTTTGCTTTCTCTTTCGCATTTGGCTTTTTCCCTTTATTGATGATAATGTCCACGGATCCAAGGATGGAGCCGCGATTTGGTCCTATACGACTTGTCGAGACTTCACCATTTGGTCCTATCTAGAAAAAGAAGTGTCGGAGTCCCACAAAGAGGATAAAGATAAAATCTATCATTCATTTCATGTCTCCAATCCATTAGTCCTTTAACAAGAAGGCTATTATTGGGACATCACACTCAAATAGAGGGGTTTCATTTGGATTTTTAATGTCCAAATAGGTGGTTATGGGATATTCTAACACATATATAAAATGTCTAGATTATCCTTTAACTAAAATAAAAACTTAAAAATCGTAGGTGATTTCACGTCCATGTTTGGATTAATTCCAACCGTAGAATTTTATCTTCATGTAGTTTTACGTCCAGTTTTGGATTAGTTTCAACCGTAGAAGCTCATTTTACGTCCAGGTTTCTTTTAATTCCAACCGTAGAATCCGATTTTACGTCCAGTTTTTTTTTAATTCCAACCGAAAAAGTGATTTTACGTCCAGGTTTAAATTATTTCCAACCGTAAAAGTGATTTTACGTCCCGGTTTGGATTAATTCCAACCTTAGAATTTTATTTGCATGTAGTTTTACGTCCAGGTTTGAATTTGTTCCAACCGTAGAAGCTCATTTTACGTCCAGGTTCCTTTTAATTCCAACCGTAGAATTTGATTTTATGTCTAGTTTTCTTTTAATTCTAACCGTAGAAGTGATTTGACGTCCAAGTTTGGATTATTTCCAACCATAGAAATTTATTTTACGGCCAGTTTTTCTTCCCACAAAAACTTTGTCTCAGAATTCACCAAGTATACAACAAAATTCATTAATTTAATTTTTATCTAATTGAATTAAATTAAAATTAACTAAATAAGGGTTGTTTAGTCATTACAAAATTATTTTAGATAAGGGGTTTTTGATATTACTTATGGGTGACCCGTTTTTGTCCTATTAGGTGACGCCCCTCTAATGGAATGTGACGCCCCAATAATAGCCTTCTTTAACAATGAAATACTCCACCATCTGTTTCTGTAAAAGATGGTATTGTGTTGGTAATTTCCAGAAATGGAGATAGTATACTACCTCCGTCCCTAATTAGATGACCTACTTAAAATTTACTAGTAAATTTAGAAATGATTTATCTCTCAAATTATACAACGGATTTTCGTAAATTTTGTATCATCGGAAAGCATTTTAAAACACCTATCTAATGAATATAAATATGATTATCAAATTTTATATATTTCTTACAATAATATTAATCTATCACTCCACTTATTTATGGTATAGGTCATCTAGGACGAAGCGAGTATAATTTAGGGGAAAAGTGATAGTACCTCTTTTCCGGAAAGGTAGCCGTTTTGATTGTGAACACATAAATCACGAAGCCATCCACGTGTTCACAAACAATATTCGCATACAGTCTAATTCTAGAATTGTACGCTGTATGTGTAAAGGGGATGATTATATCGATTCATCGACTCGAAGCCTTCGAGCTTGTCATTGTCTAGTCGAATATTATCAAATAAATTTCGTATAAAGGAATAAACAGAGAATCAAGTATAAATGTAAAGCACATGAAGTTCAACGCTGAATGTAAGGTGCTGAAATGTAAATAAGACAAAGATTTACGTGGTTCGGAACTAAGGCCTACATCCACGGGGCTGGTGTTTCACTATGTATTGAATGATTACAAAGATAGTCGAATGACTTTAGAGTATAAATAGGTCTGCAGAAGTAGGGGGATTACTTACTCTTCCTATTTCTCTCTCCTATATTCTCCTATAATTGCTCTGGATTGGTCGACCCCTTCTCTCTTAGTGGAGAGGGGTATTTATAGGGTTGGAACGTGGGTCCTACTTCTGAAGTGCCGTTGTAATCTTATCTCTTGTGCTTTGTGCCCATTACGCAGAGGTCTTCGTCATATGTTGCGGCCTGATCTTGAATACGAAGGATTATCCTCGCCTCTTCCACGAGCTGATTGACACGTGTATATCTCTTTGGTATTTAATGCGGGTAGATGGATGTCTGCTCGTGTCATACAAGTGTATCTTTGTCTGGTCATATATGTGTCAGTCAAACTTCCTCTCAGCCGTTGATCTGGAATCTTCTTGTACTTTGTGCTCATTACGCAGAGGTCTTCGGCATATGCTGCGGCCTGAGCTTGAATACGAAGGGTTATCCTCGCCTCTTCCACGAGCTGATTGACACGTGTATATCTCTTTGGTATTTAATGCGGGTAGATGGATGTCTGCTCGTGTCAGGCAAGTGTCTCTTTGTCTGGTCACATCTGTGTCAGTCAAACTTCCTCTCAGCCGTTGATCTGGGATCTTCCTCGGTATTGGGTGTATTAACACCCAAGGGGTATTATCTGGTGCTCCTCTGAGCCATCATACCTCTGTGATCCTCTGTTCCTGACAGTCGGATCTGCTGACCGGTGGTATCTTCTGATGAGATGCTTGCTATCATGTTTTGATATCTTGTTTTGCATGCCTTCCACGTGTCTCTTTCTGTACACGTGGTGGATGATGAAAGGTGTACATACAATTTGCCCCTCTTCTTCTGACTTGGGTGTATATTGCAGTTTAGAAGAAGAAAGGTCGTCCTACACGTTTCCCACTTTGCATTAACTTTCCCCATAACTGCTCCTTGGTACGAGGAACAATTATTGTCTTCTCTAGCTTCATAAATAGGAAAGAGAATGTGAAAAAAAATTTTGTCCTCTTCTTGTCAGTGTTCATGCTCTTCTTGTTTTCTATTCTTGTTCTTTAGTCATTTATTATCGTCATTCTTGTGAGGAAGATAACAACATTCAATTTTTTGTCTCTTTCGCTCTCGATTGTTGTTGCCCATGTATCGCAGACAACTAGCTTTTGATATCTCCGATCCTCCTTTCTTCGACTGTGGTTGGTGCTTGTCGTCCTCTTCTATACAGGTATGGGGTTTTTCATTAGCTGCTCATCATTGATTTATCTATGTATCTATCCGTTTGTTTCTTGTTGCTGTATTGTTGGCTTTGTGATGAAGAACACACATGTCGAAGCATATATGCTTACCCCTGTTCTTTGCTACAAAGTCTGTGAGTCTGTATCTAAGTATTATCCCTGGAGTTGGATGGAGTATTTCTGGTTATTTTTAGTTCTTAGGGGTTTTAATGTTTATCCGGATGAACCATCAATTATGGATTTTTTTGATCTTTAGTGATCTCCTCGTATTCTTCTCTAAACTGTTTTTGTGTTTCCTTGTAGATATGTCTGATCGTCCGCGGTCTCCTTACCAAACCCCGCCGTCTAGTCCGCCAAGATCCCCTCCGCGTCGAGATTCTGACAGATCTCCACTTGGGGAAGGTTCTTGCAAGTCTTCGCAATCGGATCCTCGGGGTCATAGGGTTTCATCTTCCTCTGGTGCGAAGGTTGTGCCTACTAAGAAAGGGGATGTGCCGAAGGGTCTTTTTGGATCTAGGTATGCTGTTAACCGCGCCCCTTCTCCTCCTCGTGATGACTCTAGGAGTACGCGAGCTCCTCCTCCTCGTACTGAAACACTGGATGTTCCGCCCCTTCATTCAATGGCTCCTCCTTCAGTGCCTCCGCAGAAATATTTGCCGCCTCCTCCCGCGGTTTCTTTCAAAGGGAAGTACTCCAAAGGTACTATGTCAAGAGATGATCTGTCTAAAAATCTTTCTTCTAAAAGGAAATCTTCAGAATTGAGTCCTACTTCTGATTCCGCAGACGAAGAAGAAACTGTCCCCGTGATACGCAACATTTCAGTTGGTAAGAAGAAAGTCACTTTCAAGCATATTGATCTTGAGATGTTCAAGGAAAAACATGAACTTCAAGCTTTTGAGGTTCGCTTCTATGCCCCTGACGATGATATCACTTAAGAGCTCCTTGCTAAGTATCAGTTTGACGAGTTTCATCTGTTGACTACGGTTGGAGCCTTCGAGGCGGGTCTCATGTTGCCCCTATATAAGTCGGGTGACTCCTTTTATTATGACGTGTTGGCTAGTCGCGAAGGCTCTTCCACGAAAACTCATAATCGTTCCGTGTCACAACTATCTGGGAATTATCTTCGTTCACTGAAGGAATGTTACCTGCGAAGCAAGGGAGAGACTATGATGACCTGCTATGTTCCAAATCCTGCTGAGAGAGAGTGGTACACTCCTCAGAATTTTAACAGTTCTTTTGGGGATTATGTGAACAGGAGAAACCGTAAGCCGTGGAGTGTTAGTCTTCGTAATATTGCTGCTCCCCGTGGTGAAATTCGTCTTTTGAGTGAGGTGAGTGATGCCAAGCTGAAGTATGTTCCTGGTACTGAGGGATCTGCTAAACGGAAACTCTTTCCTGCTCGTGAAAGGATTAAGCGTGACCATGATTATGAATGTCATGCTACTGTTATTGAGGTAGTTGATCCTTGGGCTTATGGTTGGATTCCGGGTCCGCGCGGTTGGCGTCCTTCTGAAAACATCAAGCCTTGTGAAAATCCTCTTGTTCGTTATGGAGATTTCTGTCCTTGGCGGCCGAATTTCGCGGGCATGAATTTTCCTTACGCTCTTGATGTCGTTGATGGAGATGAGGAGGAGGGTTCTGGTGCTACCCATCCAACGAAGAGTGCTGCTGCTGCTAAGGTATAGTTTCTTCTTATATTCTCTATTCTATTTGCCCCTTTTTCCTTGCTTGAAATAATTTTCATTTTTGAAGTGAGGGAAAAAAATGAGCCTTTGTGGGGATGTGTATTGGTTTGTAGGTGTCGAAGAAGAAGAAACTTGGACCCAAACAATCTTCTACTGTGGTTACCGGTGAGGCTGAGGTTTATGAGGAGGTTACCAGTCCTGTAAACGAAGGGTATGATGAGGATGAAGAAATGTCCGATGGAGAAGAGCGTACCGACACTTATCACCCTGATGACGAAGGTGGTAATGGTGAAGAAGAAGTTGCCGCGGGTGGTGATGGTGAAGAAGGAATTGTCGCGGGTGGTGATGGTGAGTATGACGGTAATATTACCGTTGGTGGTACTGGCGGGGGTGGATCTGCCCCTGTTGGCGATAATATTGTTGGTGTGGGTACTCTGCCCGTTATTTCCCCTGAATTTTCTTTCGGTAGGATATATTCCGCGGGGGAATCCTTTGATGTGAATGTTGCCATGGGTCTTGCCGAAGACTTCTCATTGCTTTCCCCAAATGATGATTGGGATATGCTTGGGGATATTGGTAAAGAAGATGCCACCGGTCAGCAGGCTGAAAACGCCGGTGGTCATACTGAGGCTGGTGATGTCGAGACTTGCGCGAGTGAGGGGAGAACAGCCAAAGGGAAGTCTGCGGTTGAATCTCCTTCAGAGGATTTCCCTTACTCGCTAATGCCTGGAGGCGAAGATGCCATTTTGGCTTGTCTTAAGAAGAAAAGTCTGATGTTCGTCCCCAACCCTGCCCCAGTGGTCCCCGGTGAGAAGAATTCTGACGCTTATACTCGTCAGATGATGTAAGTGTCTTCTGAAGTCCGCGTTGCTGAGATGTGGGAGAAGAATATGAGAGCTTCAGAAGCTAACCTAGTGGTTGACCCTCCCTCCTATGTTGCTGATATGATGGCCATAGCTGATGGGTATCAATACGGTTTTCCCCAGCAACGTGTCTTAGAGGTAAGTCCTTGTACTGATTCCCTCATGATATACGAACATTGTATTCTTCGCGATATCTGATCCCTTGGGTATAATAATGTTTGTCGTTTGTGACATAGATGATGAGGAGCGAACATTGTAACCATGTTCTATACCAATTCTTTAAAGCAAAGTCTTTAAAGTTGGAGGCTAAGCTTTGTCATAGAGAAGAAGAACTATCTGCGGCCGAGATGGAAATAAGTGAACTGAAGGGTCGCCTGAAGGAAAAGGAGCGGCTGGGTAATGCCGAGGAGAGTCTCCGTTCGGAACTTGATATAGTCCGCAACGAATTGGAGCAAACTCGCAGAAATGTATCGTCCCTCACAGGTTCGTATTTTTTTATTGGTCTTTTACTCCTCGTGATTCCCTATTTGTACTCTGGTGCTCTGTCTCAGTCTCCCCACCCTATCTTCAGTGGGTGGAGTCCCCGAGCTCATATGGCTTCGTAAAGAAAGGGAGCGACAGAAATCCTGCATTGCAGAGTTGGTGGGTAAGTTGAAAAGCGAAGCCGTAAAGTGGAATGCTCGTGCTGATGAGCACAACGCCTTAGCAGCTGAGTGGCGTGAAAAGCGAACACTGATGGTTGATATGCAAAATAAGTACAATCATGACCTTGTCTGTTTAATGGTACGCCGCTATGGACGCGTGACAACCTGCGTGATGCTCAAGGACATGCTTCGGACTTAGAGGCTAGAGTGCGCTTTTTGGAAGAGAGTTACACAGGCTCGTTCTTTCTTAGGCCCGGGGTTAGGGATAGTATGCTGCATTTCCGAGGAAAGAGATAATACTAGGGCTGAGGTTGGTGCTCTTAGTAAATCCCAACAGCGTCTCGAGCTGATGTTGCTCGCCAAGTGGATTGAAAGAGATCTTGAAGTGAATGTGTATCGACTCCATAAAAGATGGGGGAGATGAATGACGAAGTCAACCATCTTCGTCACTTGGATTCAATGAAGCAGGTAGACTTAGACGCGAGTCAATTTGCTCTTACGAACCTTCAAACGGATTATAAGAAACTATCCGACGAATATGATTTCTTGATGAGGCTCGGGACGCAGTTGTAATGAGTATGAAGAGGCTTCGGCTAATGTCGAAGGTATAACCTCGTTTTATCGAGTGTGATTCTGTTATTTCTTCGTTTTAACCCCTTGGTATTTCTTGTTTTCAGCACTCGAGGGACAGCTTCACGCACAAATGATGAGCTTAAAAAAACTCAATCTGCCTTAGTGCAGCAGGAAGGACAAGCCAACTATTTCAAAGGGTTGGCCGCGTCTCGCGAGGAAGCAGCGGAGATTTCCTCCAAAGAGGCGGAACGCCTATCTGCATATTGTCTCAGGCCAACCAGCGGACCGCTGTTATCACTTATAAAGCTCGATGTCAGTTGGCTGAGAGACCAACAAAGTCCTAGATAAGATTGAACTTGTCTTAAAGTCGAACATGGTCTTGTCAAGAATTATCCGCGTCGTCCCCTTCCCGCGCCCTTGCCTGGTTCTTCTGGGCCTTCTTCAGGGGTAGCGTACCTTCATCTCGCAGAGACAACCCTGTTGATGGAGCTGTATCGTCCAAGTAGATTTCTTTTATTAGTCATAGAAAGTTGATCCTTGTTGATTATATAATTTCGGATCATTTTTTGATGTGTTTCCTGCTTTATCTTATTTGCTGAACTTGTAATCAACTCTTTATGAAATGGATCATCCTTTTGGCATACCTTTGTGATCGTCTTGAGACCTGTCACCCCGCTGGCGAATCCTGGGCCAAAGGATTCCCAAACGGTGGGGGCCGAGGCAGCGTTCTAGGATATGGAATGCTTATTTGAAATATTTACATGCACCCATTCCGTCGACCCGCTGCCTTAAAATTGGTTGGGTATCTGTTTCTGCTGGGTGCCTTCCCCCTGGTCTTACACTCATAGACACTGATAGGGGAGCCCTGAGAGATTGTAGATTAACTACTTTCCCCAATATTGTTAATTTATTATGTAATGTACATGCGTTCATCCAGCGGGCCTTTTGACCATTTCGTTTGCTTGAAGATTTCCCAAAAAGTTTGTTTGATTGATAGGTTGAGGCCTGCTACTCCTCGTCCAGAGATAGAAACATGTAAAGCGGTTACGCTGCCTTCTTCTTCTGGTATTCTTCACGCAGATGCAAAGCTGCGCTGCTCCTATGGGTAGTACGGTTTGAGCCATTTAGCATTCCAAGGTGCCGGAGGACCTCGCCTTTCAGATTGCGAAGATAGTAGGAACCGTTTCCCGCAATGTCGTGTATTTAAAAGGTCCTCCCCATGTAGGTGCTAACTTTCCCCATTTCTTCTCTCGTTGATACTGCGGGATTGTTCTTAGCACATACTGCCCTTCTACAAAATTTCGAAGCTTAACCTTTTTGTTGTACTCTCTCGCTAGTCTCCGTTGATAATTTTCCATCTTTTGCAATGCTGCTTCCCTCCTTCTTCCAGGTCGTCCAGTCTCTCTAACATCATGTCTGTTGTGAGATTTTTCTCCCATGCTTCGGTCTTTGTGGTTGGCATGAGGATCTCTGTTGGGATGACTGCTTCAGCTCCATAAGTGAGGAGAAATGGGGACTCCCCAGTGGCAGATCTTCGTGTTGTCCTGTATGCCCATAATACATTGTGTAGCTGTTCACACCATCGCCCCTTGTGTTCGTCTAATTGCTTTTTGAGGATAAGGGCGAGGGTCTTGTTAGTAGCTTCCGCTTGTCCGTTGCTTTGAGGGTATATGGGGGTGGACTTTTTTTCCTTATTTTGAAAGTGTCGAAGAGCATGTCTATGTTTTTCCCCTGTAATTGTTTACCATTATCGGACACGATTTCCGCTGGTATGCCGAACCTGCAAATAATTTTTGGAATATGAAAGTAAACACGTCCACGTCTCTGATCCTGGCTAAGGCTTTGGCTTCCACCCATTTACTGAAGTAGTCCGTGGCTACTATCAAAAATCGTCTTTTCCCTGATCCTTCGATGAAAGGCCCAACGATATCTATGCCCCATTTTGCAAATGGCCACGGACTATCCACAGAATTCAACGTTGTTGCTGGTGCGTGTATTTTTGGCGAAACGCTGACATTCTTCACATCGTCGGGACATTCTTGCAGCATCTTGTATCATTGTGGGCCAGTAATATCCTTGCATTTTTGCTTTGTCGGCTAGTGATCTCATGCCGCTATGATTCCCTGCGTCACCATAATGGATGTCGTTTAGAATTCGATGCCCCTCTTTCCTGGATAAGCAACGTAGTAACGGTCCGAGGAAAGATTTCTTGTACAGGATCCCATCCCGAAGATCATATCTTCCTACTTTGGAGAGTATTTTCCTGGTTTGTTTGTGATCCGCGGGTAAGGTTCCATCCTTGAGAAACGCATGGATCATCATTCTCCAATCATCTTCGTTGTTGAAATCTTCGTCTTGATTTGCTCTTGACAGGATATCTTCTTCGTCAAAATCGTCACGGATGTCTTCTCCCACCTGATCTTCGATATTTTCTTCCACTGTATCTTGATTTGTAGCAAAGGAAAATTGTGATGCAATCGAAGGCTCGTATACCCTTGTTATTTTGATAGCTTCGATACTCTTGTCCTTCAGCATGGATGATATATGCTAGGGCATCCGCGTGCCTGAGATCCCTTCTGCATAAGTGCCGGAACTTGATGTTCGGAATTTGTGATGCCAATGTTTGGACCAAGGCCATGTAAGCTGAGAGGGTGTCGTCGTACACATTGTATTCGAGCCCTATTTGCCGTATGACAAGCTGCGAATCACTTGTCAGTCTTACATCAGTTACCCCCATCTCTATTATTAAGCGGAGGGCATGTACGACTGCCTCGTATTCGACGATGTTGTTAGTATGCTCTTTGAATTCTAACCTGAGTGCTGTACGATCCTTTCTCCAGTTGGGGTGGTGATGACAATGCCTATTCCTGCCCCTTCCTTATTTTTGGAACCATCAACGAAGACTTCCCATTGTCTTTGACTCGCGGGTTCGAGGACATCAACTGGATCCTTGCTTTCCTCGTCGGCTTCTGGTATTCCCCTAATCTCTTCATCGTTGTCCAGGGGGAGGTCTGCTAAGAAATCCGCCAAAACTTGGGATTTTTGGGAATGTTGAATTTCATGAATGATGTTGAATTGGTCCAGGTGGGTGTTCCACTTGGCTATTCTACCTATTTTCCCGCGCTTTTGAGGACTGCTTCCAGTGGTGCTTTGCATGGGACGCGGATGAAGTGAGTTAGGAAATAGGTTCTCAGCTTTTGAGTAGCCCATACAATGCCAGGATGAGTTGTTCGATCTTCGTGTAATTCCTTTCCGCAGAATTGAGGGTCTTACTGACATAATAGATAGGTTGTTCTATCTTCGTATTGGTTTTGACCAACACTGCGCTAACTGCGTCTTCTGTCGCTGCTATGTACAATGCCAAAACCTCATCAGGATCAGGCTTCTGCAGGATTGGAATTGAAGCCAGTGTTCCTTGATTCTTTGGAAGGCTTCTTCGCATTCTGCGGTCCATTCAAACTTACTCCCTTTTTTGAGAATATTGAAAAAATGTTTGCATTTGTCCGAGGATCGGGCAATAAATCTGCCCAAGGCTGCTAAGGACCCATTGAGCTTTTGCACTTCTTTTAAATTCTTCGGAGATGGCATTTCCACTATGGCCTGAATCTTCGCGGGGTCTACCTCAATACCCCTTTTTGTTACCAGATATCCGAGGAATTTCCCTGAGGTGACACCGAAAGTGCATTTTTCTGGATTTACTTTCATGTGATGTTTCCTCATTGCTTCGAAAATATCTCTCAGGTCCTGGTGGTGATCTTTGCGCAGCCTACTTTTGACGAGCATGTCATCAACGTAGACTTCTAGGGTACTACCAATCCATGGCCTGAAGATAGCATCGACCATTCTTTGGTAGTTGCCCCTGCGTTTCGAAGTCCAAAGGGCATTCTAGTGTAGCAATAAAGGCCATGCGGGTGTAGAAGTATGTGTGTGTGTAGTTGATCTTCTTCTGCCAGGGCTACTTGGTTGTAACCAGAATATCCGTCCATGAATGACAGCTCTTCGTATCCTTCCACTGCTTCAACCAGTTGATCTATGCTCGGTAGGGGATAGCTGTCCTTTGGACATGCCTTGTTGAGGTTAGTAAAGTCGATGCATATCCTAACCCCTCCATTTTTCTTAGGAACGACGACCATGTTGGAGATCCATGTAGGGTATTTGACTTCCTTGATGAAGCCTGCTTCTAGTAGTTTCCGAAGTTCTTTTTCTACTGCCTTATGATACTCTGGTGCAACTTTTCTTATTTTCTGCCTGAAAGGTGGCGTGCCTGGTTTGATGCGCAGCTCGTGTTGGATTATTTTCGGATCAATCCCCGGCATGTCTCCTAACTTCCAGGCGAATACATCCGCGTATTCTTTAAGTAATTTGGTTAAGGAATCTTCTCTTTTTCGTCCATTATGGTCCCTACTTTGATCATCTTCGGGTTTTCTTCCGTTCCTATGTTGATTTCTTTTACGGGCTCCACTGGTGTGAACACCGGCTTCGGGTCCCCAAGGACTGGGACGTTCTTTAATTGCTATTTGGTATGTTTCTGTCCTTCGTTGGCTGCTGAAGTACTTGCCTCTGTGTTAAGGACATTATCATCTTTGTCAAGCCCTTCCTGGTTTCCTTGAGGAACAGGTCTATGGCCTTTTCTTTCGCAGCTTCTTTATTTTTGATCCTTCGGGTTTTTCGCTGCTCTTCCTGTTCGTTGTTGATACGATCCTGAGTGGCCTGGCACTCTTTTGCAGAGACCCGATCTCCCTTGATTTCCATACTCCCTCGGGTGTAGGGAACCTGAGATATTGGTAGTAAGTTGCTGCCACTCCCTTGAGTTTATGTACCCACTTTCGTCCAATAATGGCGTTATAGGGGGATGGGGCGTCAACCACGCTGAATCGTGTTTCTACTTTCATGGGCCCGGCGTTCACCTGCAACACGATGTCTCCCAATGGCTTTGTGGGCGCTCCGTTGAACCCGTAGATGGTGTAATAAGAGGTCATCACTGTTCATCATGGAGCTCTCATCCGTTTGAAGGCGTCGTAGAATAGAACGTTCACTGAGCTTCCCCCGTCGATGAGGATCTTTTTGAGGTTACATCCGGCCACTGGTAGTGTGAGGACCAAGGGATCGTTATGGTCTTCCATATCTTCTTCGATATCTTCAGTATCGAAGATGATAGGTGCGTCCATCCACTCTTCGTGCTCGTCCACCTCTACGCCATCAATCTTATATAATTCGCAGTGGTCTTCGAATTGCTTTCGTAGCCTCTTTCCTATCTGCGCTGTAAGTGAGGGCCCTGCGGCTTCGGAACACGAGATGGTGTTGATTGTGCGGTTTCCCTCTGGAAGTTGGACTTGCTTGGTTCGTTTGGATCTGTCCTCGGTGACTCCTTTCGTATGTATTGCTTGAGTTCGCCAGCATCAATCAATTTTTGGATCATTATTTTGAGGTTTTTGCATTTCTCGGTCTGGTGTCCATTGAAGCAATGATACTCACAGTAATCTTTAGACTTCTCGGTCTTGGGGGCTGTTTTCCCTTAGACCACGGCCACTCCAAATTTTCCCTTCCTTTGATCTCTCGCAAGATCCGAGCGTAGCTAGCATTGAGCTTCGTGTAAACCTGATCTTCGAATTTTCGATCGTCTTTTCGTCGTTCATATCTTCGTTCCTTCCTATCTTCGTGCGGTCGTTCCACTGAGCTATTTCTTTTGGCCCCGCTGGTTTGTTCTGCGGAATTGGTACGGTGAGACCTCTGCGTTTGTGCCCTCGGGTTCTCACGCTGGATTTCTTCAAGACGAGTACTTCTCAATAATTATTCGAAGATCCTTCTGTCTTAGGTACGCTTCCGTGGATCTCAACAAATAGTGGACTCATTCGGTCTAATCCCCACTTGTAGCAGTTGATGCTTACTACGGGATCCACACTCCCTATGGCTTGGCAGATCTTGTGCCATCTGTTGGTGTATTCCCTCGTGTTCTCCTTGTAACCAATTGCCAGAGAAAAAAGTTTATCCATTCCGGTGTTGACAGCTTTGTTGTACATGTAGGTTCTCAAGAATTTCTCTGCGAGTTGATCGTAGGAGTTGATGGAATCAGGTGGCAGGTTGTCAAACCAAGACAAAGCCGATCCCTTCAGACTTGATGGGAAATACCTACAGAGGACGGCGTCGTTTTGACTCCATCGGGCTAAGATACGATTATAATACCGGATATGTGCCGCGGGATCACTGGATCCGTCATAGCATTCAAAAGTTGGGAAGGGCACTTTAACGGAATGGGGGTATTTGCCAGGCGATGAGTTAGGGGCGTGGAGTTAGCTTCTTTCATCACCTCTTCAAGCCTTCCTCCGCCTTGTCTGGCTTTTAACTGCCCGATCTCAGCAATCATCTTATCACGCAGCTCCTCCATTGCGCGGTAATATCCCACGTTCTCATGCTCAGTTGAGTGTTTCTTTCTTCGAACTTCACTGTCATAATAGTCTAAGTCTTCGGCGGCATATTCCAGATCGGATGCACTGCTTCCCCGAGCGGCGTTTGCTAGGATGATTCTTCGGTCTCGATTAGGCTCTGGTGCTTTAGAATTTGCTTCGTCCAGTTGTTGGATAGTCTTCGTGCTTTGGACAATTATATCTTTCAAGTCTTGGTTCTCCCTGGCCAGAAGAGCTACGGCATCTGCGTAGACCTGCTGGCTCTTTTTCAATTCTTCGAGCTCTACCATCAGTCGGTGGGACTGGTTTGATCCCTGATTGGGAGTTCTGGCTTGTACCCCTACGACCATAGTTCCCCCTTCGTCTACTGTGTGTATTAAGGGTGGCAGAGGATCAGCTTCAATTGTTGGTATCACCAAGTTTGGTCCCCTCGTTTGAGCTTCCACCCGCGGTACTAAAACCACTGGTATGGTTTGATTCTGACCGTTGGTTGACGGCATTCCGAAGACTGGTGGATGTGCGGGCCGATGTGTCATAGATTCTGCCACCCCTTCTCTTTGTTGATGGATTTGGTTTAAAACCAAAGTCTTGTTAGCTTCTGTATCCTGGAGGGCCGCAACAGTTGCGTTGTTCTTTGTGGCTGTTGCTTTGAGAGCCGCGGCTGCAATGGAGTTAGTGTTCCTAGACGAGGTGATTTCCGCAGCATCCTGTCTCTGAGTAGCTGTTTTAGCTTTGTCTCCTTTCTGCTTGCTTCGGGTCATGACCGGGGTAATCCTCGGTGTCTCCTTTGATGAGGCTTTGGTTTTTCCTGCCTCTAGTATCTTTTCCATTTTTAGTCTTTTTCTGCATAGGGGAATAAATAAAGAGAACCAAAGATATCCACGAGGATCGGGTTAGTGCCATTCGTATCCGCAAAATTATTGGAATAGAAGGAAATGAGCTGCCCAAGGGCCTTAATAAAAGAGAAACATAAAGACTCCATCGGTCTAGTTTTCACAATACAAATCCTCTGATAAACAATCATGGACCTTGTTTTCAGACTACTTTTGAAAAGGAAAACTCTTGAAAAGGCATATCCGTCGCGAGAACTCATGAATTTGGATTATTAAGTCTTAGTTTTAAAAGAAAAACGCCTCACGTGCAAATCTATGATAGATAGACGTGGATGTGTCTGCTTTGAAATGGTGTTTGTGAAAATGAAGACCATGAACCCAGAATAAAAAAGGTTTTGAAAGCACGCTAAACCCAGAATAAAAAAGGTTTTGAAAGTACGCTGAACCCAGAATAGGGCACAACCATAATGCGCGTTTAAGGTGAAATCACATGATAAGATAAATCTTTTACCGGGACAAGGTCCCTGTTTCTAGCGCCAGATTGTGAACACATAAATCACGAAGCCATCCACGTGTTCACAAACAGTCTAATTCTAGAATTGTACGCTATATGTGTAAAGGGGATGATTATATTGATTCATCGACTCGAAGCCTTCGAGCTTGTCATTGTCTAGTCGAATATTATCAAATAAATTTCGTATAAAGGAATAAACAGAGAATCAAGTATAAATGTAAAGCACATGAAGTTCAACGCTGAATGTAAGGTGCTGAAATGTAAATAAGACAAAGATTTACGTGGTTCGGAACTAAGGCCTACATCCACGGGGCTGGTGTTTCACTATGTATTGAATGATTACAAAGATAGTCGAATGACTTTAGAGTATAAATAGGTCTGCAGAAGTAGGGGGATTACTTACTCTTCCTATTTCTCTCTCCTATATTCTCCTATAATTGCTCTGGATTGGTCGACCCCTTCTCTCTTAGTGGAGAGGGGTATTTATAGGGTTAGAACGTGGGTCCTACTTCCGAGGTGCCGTTGTAATCTTATCTTCTTGTGCTTTGTGCCCATTACGCAGAGGTCTTCGGCATATGCTGCGGCCTGATCTTGAATACGAAGGATTATCCTCGCCTCTTCCACGAGCTGATTGACACGTGTATATCTCTTTGGTATTTAATGCGGGTAGATGGATGTCTGCTCGTGTCATACAAGTGTATCTTTGTCTGGTCACATCTGTGTCAGTCAAACTTCCTCTCAGCCGTTGATCTGGGATCTTCCTCGGTATTGGGTGTATTAACACCCAAGGGGTATTATCTGGTGCTCCTCTGAGCCATCATACCTCTGTGATCCTCTGTTCCTGACCGTCGGATCTGCTGACCGGTGACATCTTCTGATGAGATGCTTGCTATCATGTTTTGATATCTTGTTTTGCATGCCTTCCACGTGTCTCTTTCTGCACATGTGGTGGATGATGAAATGCGTCTTACCCGAGGATGATAAATTATGAAAGCAAAGTTAAAACCTTAATGAAGGAGAAGTTGAAAACTTTAAACAAAAAAGGCAAATGTTAACCGTGGAGCCAAAAAGGGCAGGGCAGATGAGAAGTAGTTGTAAATAAATAAGTTTTCATAAACTACCTCGTCTTTTCTTTCTCCGTCCTGATGAAAATCAACAATCTTTTCCTGAAAATAGATAAACTTATCCCAGAAGATACCATCAACCAAAGTCAAACGAAAAACCCCTCAAAAATTTATTATTCTTCCTCTTGATCATTCTTAATGAATTTTTGATTAATTATCTGATCACTAATATTCATTAATCATTAACCCTAACAGCTGAAAAATGTTGGCATAATCAGATCTTTCTCTTCATTGAATCTGATCACGATCATCTAATAGGGATTGGACAAGAAGGTGGAAGAAGAAATTTATTCAAATGCAAATGCATTAAATCATTGGGATACTGGTAAGAGCTTCTATTTTCTTCTTTCACTAAATCATATCTTGGCTTGCATCTGTGTCTACCATATAGATTTCAATCCCATATTCCCTAATTTGAATTCGATAATACTAAAATGTGTGATGAACGCAACGAGAGCTCAAATTCTAAAGAGCATGAGCTAGAGCTTAGATTATATATCAGGTGTTGGGGATTCTGATAGGATGGAATGCAATTCTGAAGATGGTGGTTTCGTCTTTGGAGCTAATTGGAGTAGTAGTTCTGGTACATCCTCTAATTCTAATGCGAATTCTAGGAAGAGTAGTGGTGATTTCGGGGCAAATGTTAGGACATTGTTCCCAGAGGATTTGAGGAAGTTGCATAGCATTTTTCCTTATCTAGGTAAAAGCATTAACAGTGAGAAAAGTTATGGTGTTGATGGAAAGCCAGTTTTTAACAATCTCCAAAATGAAGTAGGGAAGTTGAACACAGCAGAGACCTCTAGGGTGGGTGATGATGCTGAGAAGACTGGGAAAGAATCCGATGCTACCAAGACTTTCAGCAGCTCCGGTCATAATGCTAATTTTGTCTTTGGAGGCGCTACAAGTAAAGTCATTGCTCTTGGTGAAAATGAAGAAAAGATTAGAAAGCTACCAGATAAGATAAAAGAGCTGAACATAGACAATGCCAATGCAGAGAGTGGTGGTGCAGTTGAGAAGATTATAAAACCTACTTTTCATGACAATGACAAGAAACCAGGATTGGTGTTTGGAGGAAGTATTAAGAATGAAGGCTCTGGCAATGGCGATGGATTGGAGAAAAACTACAACTCTAGCATTAAATTTGGTGAGAACAGTAGTCATGCTCTTGGAGCTAATCACAGCAATGCTGGTTCTTTTGGCAGATCCACAGAAAGTAAGTTGGCAACCCCTGAAGAGCTAACGAAAGTGCCGAATGTGAAAAATGGGGTTGGAGATTCTGGTTATTTGCCTGATAAAGAAAGCAGATTTCCGTTTTCTGGAATTCTAACGAAGGATACATCGCATGGCATATCTAAGAATCCTACTTTTATTGGGCCAGGTAAAAACTTGGAATTTAGTTCAAAAGTGGGATCATCTAAGAAGAATGTTAGTTCAAAGAAGAAGGGTAGAGGAAAGGTTATGCCACTGATGGCCCCCGTCCAACAGTGGGGCATAAACCACAGTTTTCCAAATGAAAACAGTTTGCAAGATACCCCTCTATCACCTGGTATGGGATTTTGTCATTCGCCTGTGAGATGTACTCCTTCTGAAGATATATCAGCAGCAACGTCTCTCTATCAGTTTTCAGGGTTAGGTTCTGTGCGGTCAGATAAGTACTTCAATCTTGATGGCAGTTGTATATCATCATCAACACATGCAAATCCTTCACAGAGCTTGAATATGAAAGAAGATATTACCGAACACAGAGAAGTGGACAAGGAAGGGTTCAGGAATCATGTCGAAAGGCAGCATTCTTCACGAAGTTCTTTGGAAGAGTTTGAATCTGCGGCAGAATCTGAAGATGGTGGTTTGAGGTCATCAAGAACTGACAAGTTTGTTGTTAACAATGATTCCACTTCTGCCAGTTCAGAAACTGAAACTGGTATAGCTTCGAATTTAGAGGCACAAGCAAGCGAAGGAAGGCAAGGGTCCTTTCCAGCTTCTCGTTTAGAGGGTGTTGGTAATGCTAACTTTACCTTTGCTGCTTCAAATTCTACGCAAGAGCAATTATCAGTGATGAAGCGCCAATATAGTAGAAAGAAAAGTCAAACAAAGATGGGTAGCGGTCAAGATTCATATTATAATACTTCAATTGCGCCAATTCAGCTCCCGTTTCCTTCAGTTCCTATTTCTGGAGTTGGTAATGGTTCTTTTCTGTTGGGTCCGGAGCTGGCTCTGAAGGGGCATTCGCCTATTACTCCGAGCACAGAAGATACTACAAGTCAAGCTGGTAAATTAATAGTCAACCAAGGAGGTTTTGTCTCCACAGTTTCTGCAATCGCAGCTACCAAAGAGGCCTGTGAGAAGTGGCGGCTCAGGTGCTTTGATATAATAGTTTTCTTAATGCTCATTCTTTGACTTGAATTTAGAATTCTGACGTTATCACTTCATAGTTATAGTTTCAATTGGTGGTAAAGTTGGCATCGTTCTGATTGCAGTCTTTTTGTATTAATCTCGAGTCTTAATATATATATTTTTTGGCCATGTTAGCAATTAATAGTTACGGGTTTACGTCAGGGGAAACAAGGCTTATGCAAATGGTGATCTATCGAAAGCTGAGGACTACTATACACGTGGGGTGAACTGTATTTCTACAAGCGAGACCTCTGAAAGCTTGCTCAAGGCTTTGGCAATGTGCTATAGCAACCGTGCAGCAGCAAGAATGTCTTCGGGAAGAATGAGAGAAGCACTGGGAGACTGTACAATGGCTTCTACTTTAGACCCCAGCTTTCTTAAAGTTCTTGTTAGAGCTGCAAAGTAAGAGTTCTTTTAGGTTATTTTCCTTCCCCATTTTGGTTTCTTGAATGATTTTATTTCATTTTGCACTGATGTCAAATAAACTTGGTTTTCATGTGTCATTAAATTCTCTTTGTGCTGACAAGCTTCAGTTTAGTATTGTAGATTGAAACAGGGAGAAGCACTGCCATGTTTTCCTTATCCAATATCTTGGGCTATCTTTTTTAAGTATCATTCAGTGAATGATGACACAATAAAATCCTCCATGATGTTTTTTTATGTCATTCTTGGGCTTTCGCATTTATCCTAAACTCACAGAAGCAAGGATCTATTTGTTAGCTCCCAACATTTGGGGGAAACCAACTTAAACAATTTCGTTTGATCAAATTGACCAAGGATCATTATAGATTGGATTAGTTAGATCCTCGAGCCCAACACATGGGATATTTTTATTGGCTGGCGTGGAACAGGTGGCTGTTCGGGACAGCCATGTATGGATCTGCTCCTGCAACATGTTGAGTGTGTGGTATTTTATCAATTGAAAACCAATTGGCAGCAAGTGGAGTTTCCCAAAAACAGTAGACTCTTGTTGTGCATTTGAACTCTTCTTTTTGAATTTTCTATTATTACTGAATGTTTATCACAAACTCACAGTCTCAAACTGAGAAAAGTATAATCTTTAAGTTCCCGTCTGAAGTTCTCTTTGTGATTAACATTTGACAAGTTCTTACTAATTCTTATATTTACTTTTGTTATTTTCCAGTTGTCATCTTGCATTGGGTGAAACTGAAGATGCATTGAAGTATTTCAAGAGGTGCCTGCACTCAGGAGCTGGAGTATCTCTGGACCAAAAAGTTATGACCGAAGCTTCTAATGGACTAGAGAAAACCCAGGTAGTGCTTTGATCTTTATTTATAGACCACGGTGATCATCTTTATAACTAATGTGTTATTTCTTCTTGTTTATGCCATCTTTTACATTTCATACCCTAAGCATTTGTACTTGATATCATGAGATAAGAAGTTAAACAGATTTGTACTGTTCGATATTCATCACTTGGTATCTCTATTTTGGCATAGTGGGTCAATGATTTGGTTTAGGTAATTGTTTTTTATAGGTTTTAAGAAACAGTTCATCAACCATAGGGTTCTTTAAGTAGAAGGTTTATTGGTAAGAAAACTCTATGGGAAAACATTGATATGGACCGCACAATTTTTTTTTTTTTTTGAAATCTCAAACATAAAAAAAAGTACCAATATTTGATCTCCCATATTTGGATATAACTTCAGTTTGTGAGTAGTTCATTCTTATTTCATATTCTGGTATTCTTCAAGACTTGAAATGAAGCAGTATGTCTGACTGAATGGTATTTTCTGATTCTCAGCAAGTTGAAGAGTTGATAGGGTCTTGTGCTGATCTTTTGCAACGGAGAACACCCAGTGATGCGGAACATGTACTGCAGCAAATATCCGACGCTTTGCCAATAAGTCCCTACTCAGAAAAATTGTTTGAAATGAAGGGAGAGGCCTTATTCTTGGTATGTGCTTCTGTAATCAAAATATTTGCAACAATTTTCTTAAAATGATGATCTAATGATTTGTCGATCTTTCAATTACTCTTGGTTCTTGAAATATGATTGCAACCTGGTATCTGCTTGAGTATTTGAATTATATAAACATCCTAATGCAGAATAATAAATAATATAAATAAATTGTCACTGAATTGTGTTCCATTGTCTCATAGTTGAGAAAGTATGAAGAAGTGGTCCAGATGTGTGAGCAATCTCTGAGTTCTGCGGAGGTCAATTGTGCTTCGGTAAGTGCTGATAGCAAGTTAAAAAATTTGGGTCATGACAAAGCAAATAAGACCTCTCCTGCAAGGCTTTGGCAGTGGCGCCTGATTTCGCTATCATATTTTTATCTTGGATGGCTTGAAGAATCACTCGAATATCTTGAGAAGCTAGAGCTAGCAGGATCTGCTGCAGAGAAGTAATATTTGTTTTTTATGTGCTTGGTTTAGTGTTAGTTATGTTTCATTTTAATTAATCAGGGCCATATCCCCCCCCACCCACCCATGTATTTGAAGTTTGAATTCTAATGTTAAGAAAACTGCCCAGGTTTGAGAGCAAGACCATGGATTCATCAAATTCATTACTTCCAATTGTGCGTGAGCTATTAAGCCATAAGGTATGTTTTTATCCTTTAAATTTTGTTCGTTTTTTTTTGTCAAATTCTTTATTGCCACGGCAGTCGGCAGGTATGAACTTCATGCTCCTTCTGTGACGTTCAACCACCTCCATTGTTAATTAAGATGTTTTTGCCTAGGTCCAATTTAGTGAATAAACTAAAGCTATCTAAGTTCTTCCTTTCAGTTGTGCTCCATATGCAATGAGTTGTTTCTCTTTTGTAGCTGGAACTAGTATGCTTTTGGTGTTTGAATTGTTTACGTTGTTTGTTGTTGCAGGCTGCAGGAAATGAAGCATTTCAATCAGGAAAGCATTCAGAAGCAATTGACCATTATACTTCTGCTTTATCATGCAACATTGAGTCACGTCCCTTTGGTGCAATATGTTTTTGCAATAGGGCTGCTGCATACAAAGCATTAGGTCAAATTCCTGATGCAATAACTGATTGCACTCTAGCAATAGCTCTCGACGGGAGTTACTCTAAGGTTTGTCAATTATGTCATATGTCTCGAGTGGGAAAAAAACATCTTAACAGGAATGTTTTCATCTAGTGAATTGTAGTTATTTCATGTGAAATGCATACTTAAAATGGAAGTACAAGAAGGCCTAGAAACAGTCTAAGCTCATCGACACTTTAACATGTGTTATCGGCTTTAGCAAATTTCACCATTTATAAATGGAGATGTCATATTCCAGAGTAGTAGTACTAGGATATAAGTAAAACCATGAAGTCCCCTAAGAATTAAGTTATCCCAGACATTGGTTGCTTGAATATTACGTTTTTCCTCTTGATCAGGAACTTGTTTGCTTATACTATTAAAAAATCTCAGTCACATTATGTGGTTACGCTTTGTTTATTCTCATTCTCTATCATTTTGAATGTATCCCTATGTGGCCATTAAGGTAATCTGCTGCGCAAAAAAAGATATATTCTGAGTTACAAATGTTTTTCAGTGTTTTTCTTCTTTATTGCATTATTACGCTTCTCGCTTCAAAATTCAAAATATAGTCTCTCTTATAAATTTTCATATTCCTTTATATGACCCTTCAAAATATTTTATATTCACCATTTTTAGTACCTTGGTTAAACTTTTAGAGGTAACTAAGGAAGGAATAATCTTGACTGAAAGACCATAATGTTTGATTTGGGGAAAATTTGCATCTCTTCCTTGGTCATCATTGGTTTAATTACCGTGACACCTTTCAGGCAATATCAAGAAAAGCTGCACTACATGAGATGATTAGAGATTATGGGCAAGCAGCTAAGGATCTTCAAAGGCTTATTTCTGTCCTTGAAAAGCAAACGGATGATAATCGTAATCGGTCTAGGACTCTAGCCAGACCAGTTAGTCCTGTGAATGATCTAACAGAAGCTCGTCTGCAACTTTCCTCCATAGAGGAAGAAGCCAAAAAAGCAGTCCCCTTAGATATGTATCTCATCTTGTAAGTGCTCTCTCCAATTTTTGTCACAACTTTTTTTTATGTACTTTAGAATTGGATTTATTTTAATTGTTATAAATGTAAGAATCTGGTTTGTGTCGCTGCATGTGTTTCCTGAATCAGCTTTTAATGTTTATGTTGTTGATTAAAAGAGATGCTTGAATCAGATATGCTTGGATGTTTCACATGTTTTCCCCAACAACTATGTGATTAAAGAAATTGTGACATTTGATAATATATAATCTCATCTCATGCTTTTTATGAAGAGTCAAATAATGTAAAGTAAAAGGAATGTGATTAAATAACATAATAGTGGTACTCTGGGTTGCAAGGAAGATAACAGATTAGTGCTATGGAATGTTTGAACTTTGTGTGATTCTGACACTGCAGAGGAGTTGAACCATCTGCCACAGCTTCAGATATTAAGAAGGCCTACCGGAAAGCAGCACTTAAACACCATCCGGACAAGGTCCTTGTCGTAGCTCTCATGTCTTCTATCAATTGCATGGTATTGTTACTGATTCTGTCCCTGCCCCAGCTAATAATTGTTGTTTTTTTTTAATCAGGCTGGGCAATTCTTAGCAAGAAGTGAAAATGGAGATGATGCACTTTGGAAAGATATTGCTGAAGAAGTCTATAAGGATGCTGACAGGCTTTTTAAGATGATTGGAGAGGCTTATGCCGTACTTTCAGACCCTGCCAAGGTTTGCAACTTAACTTATATCACGTGTAGTTTCTCTTCAGGTATTTGGCGCATTGAATCCCGTTGGTCTTTCCACAGAGTTTAAGTTACTTAGTCCACCATAAATCCATGTTACTTCAAGTTATTGATTGCGTAGCAGTTTTTCGAAGTTTATAAGGCCTCCATAGCTTCCATAGACATAATTATCTTCTTTATTGGCGAGTCAACTCCAAATTTCTAGTGCCCCGCTCATTCTAAAATCAGGACATTGTGTTGTTGGCTTGTTTAGATGCATTTTCAATTAGCATCAAACTCTAGTCCGCTCTCCTGCATCAAAACTCTTGACCAATCCGGATTTGCTTTCTTCACAGCATTTCACCTCAAAAATAAAAGAAAGACAGCAGGATAAATACAATTTCTAGCTATCTCAAATATGTAGTGTGGTACATTTGACATGGCCGGTGCAAGGGGATATTTTAAACTTGGGGATGCTTATACTTGCTATATGTTATCTCCAAATACCTCAAAAATCAAAACTAACTTAAAAGTCTAAACAACTTTTTCTGGCAGCGTAAATCTTCTTTCCTTTGTCAAAATGGGGACTGTTCTTTTACCTTGTATTGATAATAAATACTGTTAAATCTTTTGTATTTGCAGCGCTCACGTTACGATCTAGAAGAGACTAGGAACTCCCAAAAGAGAGGCAATGGAAGCAGTAGTAGTTTAAGAACACCTTCTTCTTCAACAGATGTTCACAGTTACCCATTTGAAAGAAGTGGCAGTAGTAGGAGACAGTGGCAAGAGATGCGAAGAAAATGATCACATAATCATAAATGTGAGAAGCTGAACAACAATGAGCATTAGCATATTTATCTGAACACCGGCATTCCTTATTGTACAGACTGCAATGACAGTAACAAGTGAAAGGTATGCAGGTTGAGAGTGGTAGTGTTCTGACCCGGGTATTACGAACCTTGTAAAGGATTTTTGTTTGCGTCTTCAAACAAAACTTGGTTTGGTTATGTGAAGGATATACCACAGAAACGAGCAGCATTATGTTTGAACGAGTGTTTATGGCATCAAACTGGAAGCAAGATTTGAAACTGGTTACCCTTGGAATGTTCAGAAGAAGTTTTGTATTGTTTCTTCGGTTTTGTTTTGTGGTTCTTTCCAAGTGTTTGTATTTTTATGCATTTGTACAAATACCTGTTACTTGAGTTTTGCAGTGAAGAGTGAGAATGCCTTGATGTATGTATTATATACACATGTTTGCCCCATTTGTAAATGCTCCCTCTGTATGTGTTAACGATATTCAAAATATAGGCCTTATAGAGTGATAAATTTTGTGACATAACGATTCTTCTTCTTTCTTTTCTCGAGGCTAACAGGTTCTGATTTTTTGCCCCCCGAGTCCTCAGGAAAGTCTAAAACCCCGTTATCCCAGCAATCCAATTGCAGATTGTAGAAGAGGTACCTCGATAAAATGGAATGAGGTCCATGATCTCGGCAACTCCACTGGAGTTCATTTGGTTGCCTTGTGTCCTGATGACTCCTTTTTTCCAGCACAACTGTCCACCTTAAAATCCCATTACACAGTATGTACCATTCACATTTCAGATCCCAACAAGGATTACATAGACCCCTAAACAGTAAAAAAACGAGACCAGTGAGATTTCCTCTTTTTCTTTTATGTTCCTCGGCTTCATCACTCAACTCCATCTCCATCACTTAAAAAATCCATAATTCCATTTGCAGTCATCATTAAAATGGAAAGAAAAGTCCTTTCTATCTATCTTTCTGCTTCTGAGGTCCCAGTTGTTTATTGGTATGAAGAACTGGAAAGTCGTGAAACCCTCGTGGAGGCTCTCAATCTCTTCTCAAATGGGATTTGTGGGGCGACCCCTTTCTTTTCCCCACTTCTCCCATCATCCTTTTACTTTCTTTCACTTCTTCTTTTTGATATCTGAATCATTACCTCTCTCTCTCTCTCTCTCTCTCTCTCTCTCTCTCTCTCTCTCTCTCTCTCTCTCTTTCTCTCTCTGCAATTCACTTCGCATTGCAGAAGGAGTGTGGATCAGAAATTGGTAATCAGAATTCGGTGAGAGTAATATGGTGAAGGAGACTGAGTATTATGACGTTCTTGGAGTTTCTTCTTCTGTTTCAGAAGAAGAGATTCGTAAAGCTTATTATCTCAAAGTATGTTCTCAATCTCTTTTCTTATTGAAGAATTCAGTACTAAATTTGAAATTTGAGTGAGAATAGTGTATATAGTTGTGTTTATTACTGTTACATTGCGTGTGTGCTTGATGAATTTTGATTTCTTTTTGGTTCATTTACATCCTTTTATGTTTCAATGCTGGATATTTATGATATTTGATTTCTTGATGTTGTTTTTTATAAAAATTTGAAGCTTTAGTGCAATTGATTGGTGTCTAATTGGGAGTCTTCTGTGAATGTTAATTCAGGCAAGGCAAGTTCATCCTGATAAAAATCCAAATGATCCTCAAGCTGCTGAAAGATTCCAGGTAAATCTGCATACATTATAATGTTTTTCCACTTCCTTTGTTTTTTTTTTTTTTTTGTATCCGTGAGAGACAACATTCTATTCATTAAACGAGAATGACTATAAGCTAATTTTTTCTTTGGCGAGTTTTCTGATCTCTTACAATTTGAGGGTGTATAATTTCATCAAGTATATTGGAATATTTATTAAGTGTAAGCTTTGCAACAGGTACTTGGAGAAGCTTATCAGGTTTTGAGTGATCCAGCGCAGAGAGAGACTTATGATCGGAATGGAAAGTATTGTATATCTAGGTAGGCCAAAAAAATTGAACTTCAATATTTCTCTGACTAAATAAAGCCTTCTGGGAGTTACTGGCAACTTTTAGCATTCTGATCCTGGGAAGTGTTGCATCATTGTGATTTTTTTCATTTATTTTTAGGTCTGGTCACAAATGATAATAATTTTATTTGTTTTTGCCTTATAAGCTTCTTGCCTTTGTAGGGAAACAATGCTAGATCCTATGGCTGTCTTTGCCCTTCTTTTTGGAAGTGAACTGTTTGAGGATTACATTGGACATGTTGCTGTCGCTTCAATGGCATCCTCTGACCTAGCTGGTGAAAACGATACTGCTGAAAAAATTCAAGACAGAATGAAGGCAAGTATGTTCAGAATCTTTAGTGTTCTCTACTTTTGGCTAGTTAATATTCTTTAGTAAGTCATTTTTCTTTTGTTAGCAAAATTTAGTAAAGGTTGAATAATCGGGTATGTGTTTTGTTCACTAATTCAGTACCCCTAACATTTCCACTTGTGGATGATGGGTTTAGAAGTTTTAGAATGGGACTATATATGTTGAGTACTGAGTAGTACACCATTCCACAAAATCAGCTCTTTATGGATTCTCTCAGCCACGTGCCTAAGCAGTGGCCGCAAAAAGTGGCACAATCCCTTCTCATCGATATAGGAACACATTTTTAATACATGTTTATAGTAACAGGTAAAATAGTTTCATCCAACATCGCGAGAATAGTTTGATATTCTACACTCCCAACGCTTATAATGAAAGCAGTCTGATATTGGTTGCAGCCATCATCACGAAAATAATTTGAATTCCAATCATATCCTCGTACAACTAGACGAAAGTACAGTAAAATACTAATGAGTGCCACCGATGTTTTTTTCTCCCTTTCTGAAGTAGAGTTCATGTAGTGTTAACTCTCTCCAGTAACTACCCGACAAATTCATGCTCGAATCTGTTTCCTATAATCGAGCCCTGTTGTATTGTTTCATTTTATCAACTCACAGGCCAATGTCATTGGAAAGAAGGACTCTACACCTCTCAGGTGTATCATAGATGGGTCTCTTTGCTTTGCCTATTTGATAAATTGTCACTAAATCTGCAATTTTTTAGTAAAACTTACATGTATAGGAAATATTTAGCATCTTGGCTTAGCAAAGTGTCAAAGTTTCTATGTTTCTGAAAGCTCTCTGTGATGACAAGTTCTTACCTCATAATTCAGAGAACTATGCTTTTATTTGAAAACATTAGCTGAAGCATCTTATGTCATGGGAATGGTTTGGATTTCTTAGAGTGCAAGCACATGAGCATGTCTGAGTGTGGAGTGGGTATATGCCATTAAACATATAGTGATAAGAGTAATTTTGTGTTTTCTCCACCAAGGGTCTGATGCATTTTATGGATACTTACACGTGCTGTTTAAAAATTCACTTGGGGCGCTCAAACCTTTCATATAGGCATTGATAATATTTCGTAGGAAAAAACTTGTGTTCTTTAATCTTCCCTTCTTGTAAAATCTGAATTTGTGGAAGTGGATCTAAGCTTTTTTATTCATTATGTTTGCAACTGCTTGAACATAGGTTGTCCAAAGAGAAAGAGAAGAGAAACTCGCTAGGCTACTGAGAGATTTTCTTGATCAATATGTACATGGTGACAAAAAGGGGTTCTTCCAGCATGTTGAAGCTGAAGAGAAACGACTTTCTGATACAGGTTAGTTAACCTAACTGCAAGCCATCTATTTCAAATAAAATCTTCTTTTTGGTAAATCTATTTGATAAACACAGTCACAGCCACTGACTGGTAGACATGGTTCATTCTTACAAATAAATTTATCAATTCCATGTTATTAGATTTTTTTCGTAAATAATATCCATTATGGATGCTGTGTGGTATCACTTTCTCTTTACCTTTCTATAGTGAACTTACTTTTCAGTGACCATACCGGTCATGGACAATGTGGTAGGTAGGATCAGTTTCATTGTTTCTTCAGAATCGAATTTGCTTCAACTTCATGGAGATATTAAAGTAAAACCATACCTCATAAGAAAGATGTGTCTGTTCATTACTTGATTTATATGACAAAAGATTTTGTGCATGATAATTAGAGCGGTAATTATGAAATACTGAAAGAGACTAGTGACAGAGTTAGACTAGCAGTGATAATTAGGGTAGTACTAAGTATGACAATGATGTCATGTAGCAAAATACTCCCTCCGTTTCAAAATAATAGGCTGGTTTCGTGTGTAATTTGTACATGAAACCTGCTTATTTTTTTTGAAATGAAGGTAGTAATAAACAAGAGGAAATGTAATTTGTACAATTGATCTTGTTTTGTGAAACAGCTGTGGGGATTGATATTCTACATACCATTGGCTACATATATGAGAGACAAGCGGCACAAGAGCTTGGAAAAAAAGCCATTTATTTAGGAGTGCCGTTTGTGGCTGAGTGGGTGCGCAATAAAGGACACTTCTGGAAATCACAAATCACAGCAGCAAAAGGTGAGTGCATTTAGTTCCGTCGCACTTATTTCATGTAGGTTTTCCTTTAATTGTCATTAAGGCGTGGCCTTACTTTGTTGAGGAAAATGTTCAGGTGCTTTTCAGTTGCTACAATTGCAAGATGATATGCGTCGACAATTTAAGATGGATGGAACTGGCCCCACAAACCATCTAGAGTCCCATATATTGTCTAACAAGGACACACTGATGAATTCATTATGGAAGCTAAATGTGGTAGACATTGAAGTAACACTTTTACATGTTTGTCAAATGGTAAGCTCAAACTCTTTCACTTCCATTAGCATAACTGCTAAACAATTTTGTGAACGGAACCAGCGTTATCTTATTATATCCGTGTTCTTCAAATTGCGTGCAGGTGTTAAGGGAAAACAACATCAAAAAAGAGGAGCTTAGAACTCGTGCAGTAGCTCTGAAAATCCTAGGGAAAATATTTCAGGTGCAATATTTTGGATTTTTATCAATTAGTCAGTATAATGTAATTTTTATATTTTTTTGTAGATGATAGTAAAGAATGTGTAGTTCTGAACCGATTTCTAAGTCTAGTGTGATAGACCCTCATATTTCTTGGGTGGGGTGCGCATTTGAGACTCCTGTATCCAGCAGTTTGTTTTTCTTGGAGTATTGATCAGTCCTTAGTTAGACGAATCTAGAATAGAAGATGTTGATATACCTGATTAATCTGAATAGTCAAACCATGTCACAAACTCAAGCTATATACGATGTCAAATGAATGCTTTAAAGAGATAAGAAGATGACTTTTTAGCTAATTATCTGTTGATGTACTACGAGCAATTGTGATAGTAGCATATTGTTATGTAAATCTTTGTAGAGAGGAAAGAATATACGAAATGGTGGATCATCAAAGGCGAAAGATGTTTCCAGTGTTTATGAAGATGATAGCAGTTCTGATAGCAGTTCCGAAGAGGATTCACCGCGATCAATTCCATATAGAACTCCTATGCTCACTCAGGCAAGTCGGGAAGTTTTCTACAGTTGTTATTGTTGTGATATATTTGCTGTTATTGTTGTTTTTCTCTATTCTTTTTCTCTTGTCGACCAAGTCATCTTCTTTGTGAGAAGACTTGATCTCTAAGAGATCAGGTATGATGTTGCTGGAATGCTGGACAATTAGAACTTTGGTGGAAGACTAGAACATGCCAAGCCTTAATGATTGTTGCGAATATATAATTAGTATCTATTTATCATAGTGAGTTTGTGAGTTCTAGTTCGGCTTCTTCAGTTAGTTGATGGAAAGTGTTTGAGGATTTAGTACTTTAACAGAATGTTCCTCCATTGTTTCCTCATGGAAGCATTTTTTTATTATCCATTACAAGTTTCAAGCAATTTCTAAGTATCCAAGTTGCCAGGATCCCAGGGCTGAAACTCTCTGAAAAGATTAGGTTGTTTTGTTGACCATTAGTTTTATACGTTACTGATGAGGTTTATTATGTTCAATCCTTAAACAGGGTATTGGCAGACTCTTCAGATGCCTTTGTAATCCGGCGTATGATGTGGATGATGACGAGATTGTCTATAAAAGCAAATAGTTCTGTGAGATGCATTTTCCAGTAGAAGTCATTGGAGCCGCTAGTTATCAAAATTCACAACGAAGGCACGTGATTAATTTCAGATTTGGAAATGCAAACTGGGGTATCGCGGTGCTGCCTATGAGGATCCAAAATTAGTTTTTCTTTCTTTTTTTTCTTTCTTGTTGGAACGTGCATTTGCTTCATTTGGTGTCGAAGAGACCATTTTATCTCTTATGCTGGAATACAGAACTAAAAGGTGGTGGTTGTAACCTACATGTAACATGGTCTTGCAAATGTAATATAAAAGGAATCATCCTCAGACACAGAGGCGGAGCCAACGTGTAACAAGGGGGCGGAGCCAACGTGTAACAAGGGTGCGCAAGTGCGACCCCTTGATTTTCAAAATCTCTACTAAGGCTAAGTCTTATGGGGTGCTAATCTAGCAGCTAGATTAGCAGTCCACGTCAGCTAGCAAAACCATCTAAGTCTTATGAGAGTGTTAATCTAGCAGCTAGATTAGGCTAACCCCTATAGGCTAGATATCTAGCTGGTAGATTGGTTATCCACGTCAGCTAGGACAACCTCCTAAGTCCTATGGTATTTCTAATCTAGCAGCGAAACGCTGAATAAAACAGCGCTGAACGCTGAACCAAACAACGCACATAATTTTATTTTATTTCTCTCCTTTTCCTCTCTCCCCACGTTTCTCTCCCTCTTTTTCTTCCCTCTCTCATTCTTTTCCTCTCTCTCACGCTTCTCTCTCCCTCTTTTTCTTTTCTCTCTATCTTTTCCTCTTTCCATGAGAAAAAATTATACGGCGCTGAATGGTTCAGCGTTAGTATCACTTTTTGAGTGCTGAATAATTCAGCGTTTCAATCTCGCTGCTAGTTGAACTGCGAGCAAATGCTAGGAGAGAGAAGTAGACAAAAGTAGTGTTAACTTTTTTCCCACACTTTTTTCTTGATTTGCAACACTTTTTGGCCAATCCAGCTGCTCAATCTAGCCCATAGGGGTTAGCCTTAGCAGTCCACGTCAGCCCAGCGATGAACCATTCAGCGGTCATCCATGAATGGTTCCGCGCCCAACGATGAATGGTTCAGCGCTTTAAATCTCAGCCGTCAGATTAAAAGATATATCGTCCAGCGCTAAACCATTCAGCGAAAAGGTGATTTTCTCAGCGTTGAATCATTCAGCGAAACTATCTAGCATGCTAGTTCACGTGCTAGCAAATGGTAGGAGAGAGAACTAGTGTTAACTTTTTTGCCACACTTTTTTTTTGAATTGAAATACTCTAGCACCTCCAATCTAGCACATAAGACTTAGCCTAATAGGCCTAATTTTCCAAGCCCAAAGAAAATCTTACATCCTAGTTGTGTCCCCTTAAAAAAAAAAAATTGGTCTTCCATGCATATCATAGAAGAAACCCAAAGTTTTTTAGATATCTAAATCCTGTTGTATTGACCTTCAGTGCTTCACATGTTAATTCTTTAAACTCGAAGCTGCTACACTTCCCCCACTCCTTTCCACCATTAGATAGCATTGATCTTAGCCCTTGAACCCTTAGGTTGGAGTTAGCAGGGGGCGCCTTTTGTGTGGCTATCTACATGACACCTCATGGTGGACATGGGTGGGAGAAGACTAGCATTTTCTCTTTAAACTAGCTGTTGCGCTTGTGCTCTGCACGGGCTTAGATTGGTTGTCCCAAATCTAAGCAAATAAATCTTCCCAGAAATACCTTTAATTCGTTGGCTTTGGATAATGCCAGATAGTTATTACCTCTGATAGTTCTGTGAATAATCAGATGACTAGTATCTCCAAATCAGTGAATACTCATCCTCTTCCAAGCGACTGTATTATCATATATTGTGATGCATCTTTCGATAAAAATACTAATAATATTGGAATTGATATTTACATGACTACAGGTTCAGGGCACTACAAGGGGTGCAAAGCAGTCAGAGGCATAGCAAGAAATGCAGAAGAAGCAGAGAGTCTAGCAGTTTTTGAAGCCATTAAATGGGTCAGTAGCAAGAGCTTGAACTCCATCAGCCTCTATAGTGATGCAAAGAAGGTTATGGATTACTTAGAAAATAAAAATAACTGTCTATATTGGTTCAGTAGTACCATTTTAGATGACTGTTGTGTGATGTTAGATTCTTTTCCATTTTCTAAAACTAGCCATCTCAGTAGAGGTTTTAATTCAGTTGTCGATAAAGTGGCTAAGCATTGCAGAAGAAAAAATACTTGTAATGAGTAGTGGGAAATTGTTCCTGATTTCCTATCATAATATCTGTAAGTTTCATCTCTTAATATAATACCTTTTTTCCTAGCGAAAGAAAAAAATCTTCCCAGAAATGTCTTACCAATTCATTTTAGTGGTAAACAAATCTAAATGTAATGGATTCTGGATTTATGACGTTGAGAACATTTTAAGACTTCTGCTTGCTCATGCTATTAAGGAAAAATTGGAAAAATAAAGATATAGGGGAGAATAAACTATAAAGCTACTGGAAGACGCTAATCGTACCAGAATATGAGCCTACCAACAGATGGAACGGATTAGATCTTCCTTTCCATCTAGTCTTTTATTCTTCTATCCAAAGCAAATACTTTGAAGAGACCGGAACAGTTTTCGATTGTTTGGGGCGGGCATCCTCATCATCTTCAGTAGTGCTAACGTATCTCCATCATGTAATGCTGCCCATCTTCTTTGTATTCTTCTTCACCTGCAGAAAGCAAAAATTAGGGCTTGAAATTCAATGGTCCGGTAATTGATGTTCCATTGCTTACCTAATTGTTTCATCAGGAAGAGACTTGAGTCTCCATTCTGCATTCTGGTATCTACAAATTAGAAATTATCTCAAGGCCCATTAAGATAGAAATGCAAGACATGTATTCTGCAAAATGAGTACACATTACATCATTAAGTTTCGTGAACTCAACACGTTAGTGAATCATTTTGTTATCTCATTATTAAATATGCGCGAGCCTTATATAACCCTAAGTGAACAGAAGACCTACAGCAAATTAGTTCATACAAACCATACATATGAGGAAACGGAGTTAACAACATTACTTGACAAAATAAGTGGAAAATGCGTATTCACAGTAGGGATTCTAGCATTTGTGAATGTATATACGTCTGGAATGGCTAAAGTAAGTCTGGTCCTACTACGTACATGCTAAATGTGCAAGTAAATAAGCAATTACAAGAACCAAAAGGACAGTAAATTCAAAGTTTCCTTCAAAGAAGATAATGTTCTCATATGCAAAATAGGATTACACCCAGTGTTCTGAGATATCCATTAAAGTAGTGAACCAAGTTGAAATCTTCTGTAAATTTCAAAACATAGTGTGACAATGAAGCAAGTTGCCGCAAAATAAATAAGTTAAAATCAGAACTGAGATACTAAATATATTTGTGGGAAACCAAGTCATGTCTTCCAAAAGCCATATGCAGTATCTCAAGTATCTCACTTAAAGAAGACCACAGTTGTTTCGAATGTTGACTGTATGCATTATTTAAGCTAACTTAATTATTTATTCAAGTTGAACACGGTCAAGTTTTGCTTAAAAAATTATCTAGGCTCTTCACTCTATAGGGAATTGAAAAGGCGGGGTTTAACCACACCCAATATTTCGATTAACAATCTGTATGGACTAACTCCAACATACTTTTAAGAGAATCAACTAGACAGTCAGACTCAATCTTAATAAAAGTATATCAAAGAGTTATATCTCTCTTTCTTGATTCAATACTTACTCAAGCAAATAGAAATCTGCGAGTCTAATTGAATACAAGAGAAATCACTTGAACGGTACTAAAGACCAATGTTCAAGTATCAATCAACAACCAAAGGTTGGATTTCCCAATTGATCGATTTAACGCACAACCTGTGATATTTCAATTATATAACAAAATATAATGCGGAAAAGAAAAAACACAGACACCAGAAGTTTTGTTAACGAGGAAACCGCAAATGCAGAAAAACCCCGGGACCTAGTCCATATTGAACAAAAACTGTATTAAACCGCTATAGACACTAGCCTACTACAAACTAACTTCGGTCTGGAATGTAGTTGAACCCCAATCAATCTCACACTGATCCAAGGTACAGTTGCGCTCCTACGTCTCTGATCCCAGCAGGATACTACGCACTTGATTCCCTTAGCTGATCTCACCCACAACTAAGAGTTGCTACGACCCAAAGTCGAAGACTTTAATAAAAAAATCTGTATCACAGAGAAAAGTTTACGATAATAGATAAATCTATCTCCCATAGAAATACGTACGAGTTTTTGTTCCGTCTTTTGATAAATCAAGGTGAACATGAACCAATTGATAAACCAGACTTATATTCCCGAAGAACAGCTTAGTATTATCAATCAACCCCACAATAATCTAAATCGTATGATGGCGAAACTAGATATTGTGGAATCATAAACGATGAGACGAAGATGTTTGTGACTACTTTTATATCCTTCTTATCGGAGAAATCAATCTCAAGTCAATCCTTACGATTGTACTTAGTATGATAGAAACAGCAAGATCAGATCACACAACTACGAGAAAGTAGTATCGGTCTGGCTTCACAATCCCAATG
Source organism: Papaver somniferum (assembly GCF_003573695.1). Lineage (NCBI taxonomy): Eukaryota > Viridiplantae > Streptophyta > Magnoliopsida > Ranunculales > Papaveraceae > Papaver > Papaver somniferum. The sequence goes on from NC_039360.1 coordinate 71,451,156, forward strand.
AAGTCTTCTAGTTGTTAACCTACAGGGTCTCAGTAGAAACCTAAGGTTAAAGGAGAATCGACTATAGCTAATACAACTAGTATCACACAGGAGGTGTGGGGATTAGGTTTCCCAGTTGCTAGAGTTTTCCCTTATATAGTCTTTCAAATCAGGGTTTGTAATCAATGTTAGCCTAGTAACAAAGCATTCAATATTCACCGTTAGATGAAAACCTGATTAGATTCAAGCTAATATATTTCAACCGTTAGATCGAAACTTAGCTTGTTACACACAAATGAAACACACGTTTATATAGGTTTGTGTAACCGTACCCAAACATGTACATCTAGTTGGTTCAACAGTAGTTAACCAAATGGTTACCCATATGAGCACTTTCATATCAACCATATTCTTCTTTACCACAACTAGTTCAAATGACTCAAATTAACTAGTTAGAGAGTTGTTCAATTGCTTAGATCTTTATAACAGACACAATTGAAACAAAAACGATTTGATTCACTCGAATCGATTCATGAACTTTATAGCCACGGTTTGCAAACTTGCATTCCTTAGTTTATATAAGTTTAAGTTCACGAATAATCGTTTTTAGAAATAACCAACTTAAGTTCGCGGACTTAAGTACCCGAAATAAGTTTGTAAATAGTTCACAAACTCCAGCAGATTTTTCGTCAAAGCCATTTTCAAGTGATTGAAACTTAACATGACTTTCGTCACTAGTAAAGATGAACTTGCCCAAAGCGAAAGCTTACCAACACATATTTCGAGAAATAAATAAGCGAGATAAACTCGGCTCGAAATAGCAAATGTGTATAATCAAAGTCTATATAGCAAAACGACTTTTGTCTCAAGATAGGAGATAGAGTAGATAGACTTTTGAATGACAGATAAGTTCAAATCTCCACATACCTTTTAGTCGATGAAGTTCCAGCAGTTCCTTGAGTAGTTCTTCGTCTTTGTATGATGATCGCCATGGAGTCTTGAGCTCAACTACACTTTCTATCCTAGTCCGAAACTTAGCTAATAGTAGACTAGAAATCAAGACTTATAGTTTTGATCACTAACATTGACAAACATGCTTGAGATAGCAACGCATGCGAGTTCGACCGAGCAGTGCTCTAACAATCTCCCCCTTTGTTAATTTTAGTGACAAAACTATCAATATATATGGAATACAAAAATAGATAAACAAACTTTTGTAGCTTCTCTTCCACATGCCTGATCTTCTTGGTTCTTCAACATTACTCGAAATCTTCGTTACTTCCAAGTACTCTAATGATCCCAAAGGTTGTAAGTTTAGTATCACCGTTGTTGAAAATCCGTAGTCATAACAATGAGAAAACAAGAATTCTCAATCATTGTTATACAATGTCATAGTATTATTATACAACATCAAAGTTCAATTGTATCACAACTTCGACAACAATACTATGGTGATATGTATCACTCCCCCTTAGTCAATACTCCTTCTCACATGGAAATCACTCCCCTTACATAATGATCCGAAAATTATATGTATTTGTAGTATGAACTACACATTAATTCTCCCCCCTTTTTGTCAATAAAATTGGCAAAGGTACGAAAACTAGTGGGATCCTAATGAAATTTCCATAGATACATTTCATGACCAAAAGCAAGTACATATCAACTTTTTAGATGTCATCATATAGTCGAAACTAAATGCATTCATCAATGAGTTTATAAAGATACAAGATAACCCCTATAATATTCCACAGCCGCACTCCCCACAAAGATTTGGCAATTAAGCACAAGTTCAATTAAGAACTTTCCCCAATAAAATGTCATTCCTGAAAGAACAACAAGAGCGACCTTACTTTCACAAGATAAGAAGGATTTCTTTGGACATAACAAATCACATACGAATATGAATTTTGAATCCAAAAATACTCAATTAAATTAACCACAAGATAATCCATGATTAATTCAATCGGAATACACAACTAAATTACCACAAGAGTGTGATCAATTCAATTGGTCATGCTCGACATAAGAGAACTTACGGAGCCGCACAATATATACATAAAATATGGATCAGGGAAGATCAATACTGCGGAATAGACGAGGATTCATTCTATTGCCCATCACTATTTGCACAATGACATACCATAGACATAATCCTTGTAAACAAAAGTTCATCCTATCTTTATCAATATTTGCATAAAGACATAATAGGCTTAAAACTTTTGTAATGTCAAAATCTCATTCGTTCTTTTATCAATACATGCATATCGACATATGAAAGACTTAACTTTTGACAAAGTATGGGACAATCATAGTTCACGGACACAAACACACATATCCCATAACAAGTTTGCAATATATAAAACCATAAAGATTAATACTGCAAAAATCATCTTCCAAACAATTTTTTAGAATTTAAACAAATAAATCTAAAAACAATAAAGATGAAAATGTTGGACATAGCTATGTGTAATCACAATAATGGCTATTCCAAACTCTAGTTATTCTTCCTAAAAACACAAGAATAAAATTCTCATAAGAAGATTTACTAGACAAAATAAAGACACAATTCACATATCATCTTCATCATCGGAAACACTCCAAGATGCTTGAATCATGTTCAATTCTTCCTTGAGCTCGGGAAACTTAGTTGCAACCAATGACAATTGTTCTTGCACGCACTTCACCCTTGCATTGACCTTACACACACCCTTATAAATTTTCTGAAGAAGACTCAAGGTGGTAGGATCACAAGAATCGTCAAGGGAATCATCTCTTTGTCGTTTGCACACATTCTCCCTTATATGTTTGAAAGTATAGGGACAAACAGGTTTATAACCCCAAGAGAATTTCCAATTGAATCAAAACCACGTTCAAGGAAAATTTGACTAATCAAACAAGGGTAACCTAACTTCTTGTTCGGTGAAGTCATCGAAGTCATTTGATAAATGATGAAGCCAAAAATGTTGAGACTCGGAACACCCAATTCAAGGAAATAAACCAATTCCACAAACTCGCGACTCCACCATGAATTCTAAATTGTGGAGGGACAAAGATTAGAGATATCGAGTTTTCCGAAAGCCGTCAATGCCACACTAAGAACCTTAGCAGGAAACTTTCCTTGATTCTATGCAACTTTCTTACCAGAAAGACCAAGAGATATGTCTTCATGTGATGGTCGTTCATCACCCGGCCTAGGTAGACGAACATTACCCAACCGAATGTTGGTAATTTTCGAAATCAACTCTCTATTAACAAGAAACCTTTCTCTATTTATCATGGTTTTGAATTCCATTTTTCCGAGATCAACATCATGAATGTTGGCATAGAAAATTCTTGTGAGAGTATCAAATCCTTGACCAACATCATTAAAGATGTTTCCAATATTGAATTTTTCAAAGCAAACTAAATCCTCTTCATGTCCACAAGAAAAATTCAATTTCTTTTCTATAATTAAACCCATAGATGAAATCCTCTCAAAAGCATTAGCACACGAATCATTAACAAACCTAATCCTAAGAGAATTTTGGTCCAAAGGAAGATTCATGCTAGAAGAACTCAAGCCTTTTCAAATTCTTTTTGAAACCTTAGAATTCATCATGAGATCTAGAAATTGGAAGGAACCAAGAGGAAATTACTTACTTGGAATGAACCTTGAACACCCTTCATTTTAATCTTTATCCAAAGAAGTTTCAATGGAGGAAACACAAGAACCCTAAAGAGTTCACGTACGCGGACTGATGGGATGAAGAAGAAGGTGTGCGTACTTCCTTTTTATAAGACCCACTAATGGGCTTGGACCCGTTTATGAACCACGACCCTCAAAAGGAATGTGGGATTTTCTTTTGAAGTTCATACATCAAGGTTGTCAGAGCTTTCTATCTTCTTTATGGTGTGACTGGAAAGAAGGTTCTTCTGATTCCTTGACCCTTTGTCAAAAACATGAGAACCCATATTGGATATACTTGTGTTGACAGAGCATTCAGTCTGTACATCGTTATTCCACAGTTTTACATGTAAAAAAATTTTATCGGGTCGATTCTTAAACTTAACAGAATTAAGTTTTTCTAGGAATCTGAAAACGCTTTCAAATGCTCTAAATAGATCTTTGTCAATTGATCCATTACGATAGTATTTCTCAAACAGATTAAGAGTTAATCCAGTGAGAGTCCATATCTTTGAGCGTAACGAATGTTTTCTCAATCTTCCCTTCTTTTTATTTTTTTCTTTAGATTGTTTCTCATCATCTAAGTTTTCTAAGTTCGTAGATGGCACGGGATTATTATAAGAAACCGAAGATTTTGATCATAATAATCTTTGAACAATCTTTAAGAAATTCCGGCGTGCGTTACAGATGCCAAGAGCAAGTTTTCCAAAGAAATTTCCCATAGGACAATTTTTAAGAATCAAACAAACACAAACTTTTTAGGTTTATAGTGTTTGCCTGCTCTGATACCAATTGAAAAAGCGGGGGTCTAACGACCACACCCAATATTTCGATTAGCAATCTGTATGGACTAACTCCAATATACTTTTAAGAGAATCAACTAGACAGTCAAACTCAATCTTAATAAAAGTATATCAAAGAGTTATATCTCTCTTTCTTGATTCAATACTTACTCAAGCAAATAGAAATCTGCGAGTCTAATTGAATACAAGAGAAATCACTTGAACGGTACCAAAGACCAATGTTCAGGTATCAATCAATTTCAATCAAAAACCAAAGGTTGGATTTCCCAATTGATCGATTTAACGCACAACCTGTGATATTTCAATTATATAACAAAATATAATGCAGAAAAGAAATAACACAGACACCAGAATTTTTGTTAACGAGGAAACCGCAAATGCAGAAAAACCCCGAGACCTAGTCCAGATTGAACACACACTGTATTAAGCCGATACAGACACTAGCCTACTACAAACTAACTTCGGTATGGAGTGTAGTTGAACCCCAATCAATCTCACACTGATCCAAGGTATTGTTGCACTCCTACGTCTCTGATCCCAGCAGGATACTACACACTTGATTCCCTTAGATAATCTCACCCACAACTAAGAGTTTCTACGACCGAAAGTCGAAGACTTTAATAAACAAATCTCTATCACACAGAAAAGTCTACGGTAATAGATAAATCTGTCTCCCACAGAAATACCTACGAGTTTTTGTTCTGTCTTTTGATAAATCAAGGTGAACAGGAACCAATTGATAAACCAAACTTATATTACCGAAGAACAACTTAGTATTATCAATCACCTCATAATAATCTAAATCGTATGATGGTGAAACTATATATTGTTGAATCACAAACGATGAGACGAAGATGTTTATGACTACTTTTATATCTTGCCAATCGGAGAAATCAATCTCAATCCAATCCTTACGATTGTACTTAGTACGACAAAAAAAACAAGATCAGATCACACAACTACGAGAAAGTAGTATCGGTCTGGCTTCACAATCCCAATGAAGTCTTCAAGTCGTTAAAATACAGGGTCTCGGTAGAAACCTAAGGTTAAAGGAGAATCGGCTCTAGCTAATACAACTAGTATCACACAGGAGGTGTGGGGATTAGGTTTCCCAGTTGCTAGAGTTCTCCCTTATATAGTCTTTCAAATTAGGGTTTGCAATCTTAGTAACAAAGCATTCAATATTCACCGTTAGATGAAAACCTGATTAGATTCAAGCTAACATCTTTCAACCGTTAGATCGAAACTTAGCTTGTTACACACAGATGAAATGCACGTTTATCTAGGTTTGTGTAACCGTACCCAAACATGTACATCTAGCTGGTTCAACAGTAGTTAACCAAATGGTTAGCCATATGAGCACTTTCATATCAACCATATTCTTCTTTACCACAACTAGTTCAAATGACTCAAATGAACTAGTTAGAGAGTTGTTCAATTTCTTAGATCTTTATAATAAACACAATTGAAACAAAAATGATTTGATTCACTCGAATCGATTCACGAACTTTATAGCCACGGTTTGCAAACTTGCATTCCTTAGTTTTGTAGATGGTGGATTTTCAACAAAGGGCGAAATCGTAAAATCATGAGGCATGTTTTGACATGGCTTTTAGGCATGCAACGATTCATATTTTACGAAGGCATGAAGAATATGTTTTCGAAAAGCCTCCACTAGCTGAGCCTTCGATCCCTGGCATTTCGTCATGCCCTCTATGCAGAATAACGTATTTGGGCGGTTCTCCGTAGATTGAGAACTTAACGCCTTCAGGACGTCGGTGATACTCATTGTTCCCTGACTGCAAGAGAGATACTCACCTCCACATAGAAGAATAGTTGGCGGCGGACGCCTTCAAGACGTCGGTGACATTCACCGTTCCCTGATTATGTGGAGAGAGTGCATAGATTCAGGTGGTTCTCCGTAGATTGAGAAAACTAACGCCTTCAGGTCGTAAACAACGTTGTGACTCCCTGATTGTGCACCATTCAGAATGGATGTGACGCTTTAACTGGCTAATATCTTTTCTGAAATAGATTACTTCTGCCGTGACATTCACTACTGAATTCCCAGAATAATCTATCATTGCTCCTATTCCATGGTCGAATCCACGGCCTGATCCCATAGAATGGAAATAACATTGCTCATATCCCATGGTCGAATCCACGGCCTGATCCCATGGAATGGCAATAACAATTTCTCCGATTCTGTGATTGAATCCATGGCTTGATCTCATAGAATGGCAATAAAACACAACTGTGTTATCTCATTACTCCGATTTCATGATCGAATCCACTGATCTCATGAAATGGTAATGGATAATTTTAATTACTCCGATTCTATGGTCGAATCCACGATCCCATAGGGTGGTAATGCTCATTTTATTAATCTGAATTCGTAGTCGAATCCATAGCTGATTCTATGAATTAATCATGAATAATTATTCATTTTTTATTACTCAGTTTCATGAACTATTCTCCACTGAATTTCATAAATTAGTAATAAATACTCAACAATCGGGCATCTGAACCATCACTGAGTAAGCCCCACAAAAATGGTGCGAGTGTACTCGACAATGATGCACGACTGAGCACCCGGATGCACGAACGAGCGTCCAAAAACATGAAATAATGAGGAATCCTACACAAAAATAGGAGAGATAAAATAATAATAAAATAATAGAGAAGCTCCCATGGGCCGGGCCCACCGGCCGGCCGGCCCTGCCCTAGCCGTGGCCAGTCCCATGCTTCCTCCATTATTTTTCCTTATTTTATGAAGGTTTCTCCATCTTAAGCAAAATTCCTTATTTTGTGAAAAACTTGTGAATTCTCCATGACATGGTGGATTTACCAAATAATATAATAAAATAAGGAAAGGTGTGCGGGACCGGGAAACGTAGCCGTCCGGCCATGCCCATGGCCGGTCCCACACCTCACAATCCTTAGCTTTTTATAATTATTATTCCCAATCTCACGAAACTCCTCCGTTTCAACAAAAACTCATGGATTCTCCATATCTTCAAGGATTCTCCATATCTTCAAGGATTCTTCATAACTTCAAGGATTCACGAAAAAAAATATTATAAAGTAGAGAAAGGTGTGCGGGACCGGGCAACATGGCCGGCCGGCCATGCCCTAGCCGTGGCTGGTCCCACACCTTGCAATCCCTAATCTTTAATAATTATTATTTTTCTCAACTCTTGAAACTCCTGGGTTTGAGCAAAATTTATGATTTCTTCATATTTTCTCAAATATTGCTCGAATCACGAAAAACCAAAAGCCAACATTGTCACACGACTGGCTAGCCTCTCACGGAAATTTTAAATATTAAAACACTTTTATTTTAATATTTTCAAAATATTGATGAATTGAGCATACATGCTCATTCCAACAAAAATCGAGAATTCTCAGTCAAGATGAAACTCTTCTGAAAATTCATGATGTTGCTCGAACGCACATCAGAAAATACTAAAACTCTCAGTATGGAGACACGGACACCATGGCAACACGTGCACGCCTTCATGACCGACCAGAGTCATTCCTAGGGCTTGAACAAAGCTGGCCCCACATGTTTTCATAATTCTGACCTAATTTTCTCAATTGCTTAAACTGGGCCCGAACTTTCTCCAACCAACTGGGGATTCTCCAAATGACCAACAACTGGTCCCGTGACCACCAAGAGCCGGTCCCATGCCCCTTGGTCGGTCTCATCTCTCATACTTAGGTTTAACCACCTAATGATGAATCCATCAATATTTTCAGTAAATGGTGAAACCACCATTTAATCATCATTCTTTCACCAACTCTCAAACTGAGAACCATGGTGCGTGCTCACTCGAGCACTGGGCATCACATGGGCGTTAATCATCCCATGTGGTCGGTCCCTCTTCATTCATGACTAATTTTCAACAATTCGCCAATTGATGGATGATTGATCGAAAATTGGGTTTCGAATAAACGCTCTGTGAAACGATCATTCTGAGAAATTTCAAACACTAATAAATTTATGTTGATCCACCAATCAGCATAAAAATTAATTATACAATATTCGGTAATCTCCCAATATTTTAATTAATATTTTATTGGGTCACGTCACCAGTAAATAATTCGCCGAATCGAGCAATACTTGCTCAATTGCTCGAATATTTTATTGGGTCACGTCATCAATGAATCAACAATACTGACATTCCTTTAGAGAACTACATGTTCAACCCGTGAATCGCTGAGCATTCATCATTCATGCTCGATTCAACGAAACTCAGACTCATTGTCAACAATTGAGTAATCAAAACACGTCTGCCCTGCAGACTCCACAACTTGTGAGACATCAATCACGTCACAAATGGGGAGATATCACGTAGGGTTTTGGTCTGGCGGTCTATGGCACGTGGATTCATCCACAACGAGAAATATGCGTAAGTCGTGTAATCGGTTGAATGAGTTAGCAAAGTAGTGGGTGCACGATCAGAAGTCTCTACACGACATGGAAATGACTTTACCACGATCTCCCACTTTCCCACTCTTTCACTAAATAAACTGTCACACTTACAGGGATCAAGGTGTTCACGACTCTGACAATATAAATAAGTCTCTGAAACCATGATTGGACAGACAGACTCTCGTCTACGTGGAATTTCTCGAGCTATCACTCTCAGGAATTCATCAATCCATCAGAACTTATTAGAACTTATCAGTTCACCATTATTGCAGAAACCTTCAACACACACACAATCCTCGATCATCACTGATCCCACACAATTCTCAGCTTCCCTCCTACAGATCAATCCATCTCCCTCTTTGTGACCGTGTAGTATCAGAATCTCGCAATGACAATGTTTCAGCGAAATTATCAATGTCACAGCACAACAACGTCGCAGAACAATTTCAGAAATGATAAAATAAATGACGTCAGCTAAGATCACGAGAAAGATATGATAGTCCTACGAAAATTAGAGAGTTTGCGAAATTAACATTTGTAAGATTACGAGAATGTCGCAGACCATACCCGAAAATAAAGGAAGATTAGCTGTCATCCACTATGTATTTCCTTATAAATAGTTTCGAGTTGTAAAGAGAGAAGGAGATCTTTTTTGAGTAAGAAACAAGTAAATAGGAGAGAGAAAGTCTAGAGCAGAGGTCATTCTTGATTTCTTTATCTTTTCTTGTAAGAACATTCAAATATTGATCAATACAATTAAGAGTGTAAACCTAAAAATGAGTTGATTAATAATGAAATCATATGAGGGGTGTAGTGTAGGATTTCCTGCAATTACATAATGGCGCTAGAAACAGGGACAGATGAAGATCGAAAGTTGAAGATTGTTGTTGAGAATATTCAAATCAAGAAAGTGATTAAATAAATCAGTGAATCAGTTAGAAGAAAGATGAATAGAATTAATGAAGATGACAAAAGATTGGAGTGTAATATGATAACAAAAACGATGATTAATGAATTCCATGAAAACATCAAAGTAAGAATACATAAACGAAATTTTGAAGGAAGGAAAGTTATGGCGGTAGAAAAGACATCACCCTTGAAAGATTGGGAAAAACAAAAAATTACATTCATGGCGGCAGAAATACCAAAATTTGAATCACACATCTCCGTTGGTTATCACAGTGCCTATTACGCGAAAAGAGAAGGGGACAACGACAAAATCCACAGGAGAATGGATATTGAACAAAACTTTAATCGATACAGGAAGTTCAGTGGATATAATATTTTATCACGCATTCCAGGAAATGGGATTTAAAGATGAAGAAATGTCCAGTTCAACATGTTTTGTTCACGGCTTTGGCAAATCCACAACAAAACCTAAAGGAGAGATAGTGGTACGTATTTCACTTGGAGAAATCGAAACACATGTAACGTTGTGCGTGGTGGATATGGAATCGCCATATAATATGTTATTAGGAAGACCATGGATACATGCGATAAAAGTTGTGGTATCAACGTTGCATCAATGTATTAAATTCTCCACACCAAATGGAATAGGTGAAATCAGAGGAGATGTTGACAATGCGAAATTATGTCATCAGATTGAAGTAAAGCATTATGAAGGACACGCAAAAAAGAAACAATTTCGCAGAAAGTTGGCAAAGGAAGCAAAGAAAGAAGAAGAATTTAGAGTATATATGATAAGGGCAAAAGAAGGCAAAGGAATACCCAGCGAAATTTCGGAAGAAGGAAAAGGATCTATGAAAACAATAAAAGAACCAACACCAATGGGAGAACCTAAACCCAGTTACACTGCCGCAGAACCAACAAAAGAAATAAACGTTAGGACTATAGAGGAACCTCTAATATTGAGAATTGGAACCAAAATGGATATGGAAGAAGAAGAAAGAACTGTTAACTTGTTGCGAGAATATAAAGATGTTTTCGCAGGAAGCATGGATGAGATACCGGGAATAGATCCATCAATTGCATGCCAGAAGTTGGAGATTAACAAAAATGTGAGACCATTTAAACAGAGAATAAGAAAAATTGCAACAACTTACCATTCCCAAATAGAAGAAGAACTACAGAAAATGCTTGAGGGGAATCATAAGAGAAGCTAAATACCCAGAATGGATAGCGAATATGGTCATTGTCCCAAAGAAAAACAAAGGAATCAGGATTTGCATAGATTTCACTGATTTAAACAAAGCTTGCCCCAAAGATAGTTTTCCGTTACCAGATATTCCTCAAATGGTGGAATCCGCAGCGGGAAATGATAGGGTATCATCTTTAGATGGTACAAAGGGTATAACCAAATCCCTCTCGCTGAAGAAGATCAAGAACATACTGCTTTCTTTGCCCCTAGAGGTTTATATTGTTACACGAAAATGCCATTTGGTTTGCGAAACGCGGGAGCGACATACCAAAGAATGGTAGAGAAGGTGTTCGCAAAATGGATACACAAAACATTAGAAGTATACGTGGATGACATGTTAGTAAAGAGTAAAGAAGCTAAAGACCATGTACAAGACCTGAGGGAGATTTTTGAACAAATGCGGCAGTATAACATTAAATTGAATCCTGAGAAGTGTACTATTGGAGTTGCATCGGGAAAATTTTTAGGCTACATTGTATCAAAGGAAGGAATACAGGTTGATCCAGAAAAAGTGCAAGCAGTTCGTGACATGCCAACACCAGCAACAATAAAAGATGTACAGAAGTTGAATGGGCTTCTAGCTTCGCTGGGGAGATTCATTTCGCGATCATCAGACAAATGCAAATATTTTTTCGATATACTCAAGAAGGGTGCGAAATTTAAATGGACTGATGAATGTGAAAAAGCTTTTCAAGGAATCAAAGAACATCTTATGAATACAACTATTTTACAAAAGCAGAATCAGGAGAAGAATTATTGATCTATCTTGCGACGACGTCGCATGCATTAAGTGTGTGTTATTGCGAGTAGACGCAGGAGTGGAGAAACCCATTTATTACATTAGCAAAACTTTTAATACTGCTGAGAAGAATTACTAGAAGATTGAAAGAATACTCAAAGATTAGTTTTAGCATTAGTTTATGCATCATTTAAGCTCCGCATATACTTTCAAGCACACAAGATAAAGGTATTAACAAAAGTACCAATTGAATCAGTGATGAAGAATTCTAAAAGATCAGGAAGAGTGGAGAGATGGAATGCACAAGTAGGCCACTTTGATATTAAATATGAAATTTTGTCTTCACCAAAATCACAAGTTGTTGCAGATTTCTTGGCAGAATTTCCTTTAGAAGAAGATGAAGAAGTAGTAGAAGAAATGATGGATGTAGAAGAAGAACATGGAGATCCAAAAGATTTATTAACAGAACCAAATAGATGGGAGATATTGGTAGATGGATCATCAAATGGAGAAGGAAATGGAGTTGGAATTGTTTTAATTTCGCCAGAAGGAAAAAATGGCTTTTTCATTCAGATTGGAATTTGCATCCACTAATAATGAAACAGAATATGAAGCTTGTGATACATGCCTTAAAATTCGCAATAGAAATGAAACTAGAAAATGCCAGGATCACTAGTGATTCGCAGCTAGTTATTCGCCAAATAAAGGGAGAGTATACTACAAATGAACCATCCTTGAAGAAATACAAGAAGCTGGTTGAAGAATTGTCAGCGAAAATCCCAAAAATAAAATGGAGGCACATTTCAAGAAAGGATAACAGACTCGCAGACGCTTTTGCTTTCATCTCAAGCATGATGACAGATCCAACTGCGAGATGCATAAAAATACAAACACTTCTGTCACCATCAATCAATAAAGAAGAAGAAGACGTGGACGTGATGATAATAGACAATGAAGAAGAAGAACAAATGAACAATATCGCAGACTGGAGAATGGAACTTCATGCATATTTGGCGAAAGGAGAAACACCAAGAAATAGATTGGAAACACACAAGTTAAAAAGCCGTGCAACGAATTATGAATTAAGAGATGGGTTGCTATACCGAAAATCCTTTAATGGACCATCACTCAGATGTTTGACACGAGAGGAAGGAGAAAAGGTGCTAAAAATGTTACATAGTGGGGATGCTGGCAATCATAGTGGAGGAAGATCTTTGGCACATAGAGCAAAAATGCAAGGTTATTACTGGCCATACATGCATGAAGATGCAAAACAAATATCAAGACGTTGCGAAGATTGTCAGCGGCATGGAAAGAAAATACATGCACCTGGAGCACCATTGTCATCTTCAACCAGTGTGTGGCCTTTTGGAAAGTGGGGCTTAGATATTGTGGGGCCATTTTTACCAGGATCTGGACAAAGAAGATACTTAATAGTCGCAACAGATTATTTCACAAAATGGACAGAAGTGAAGGCAGTACATATTCGCGACAAAGATATCTTTACATTCATATTCGAAAATATCATTTGCAGATTCGGAATTCCTGCACAGTTGGTATCTGATAATGGGAAACAATTTGAAGGAAAATATAGAAATGCTACTTAATGCATTCAAGATAAAATGTGGAAAGTCTACTCCTTTGTATCCACAAGCTAATGGGAAGTAGAAGCAACAAACAAAACAATTGCAGATATATTAAAGAAGAAATTGGAAGGACATCACAGAGCATGGTGCGAACAAGTACATAATGCAGTATGGGCTTATAATACAACTAGAAGAGAAGCTACTGGAATGTCACCTTTTTGTTTAACATACGGAGTTGAAGCGGTGTTACCAACAGAAGTTGTTATTCCGACAACAAAAAGAGAAGCTTGGGAGAAAAATCTTAGTGCGGGCTTGATTTTAAATAAACTTGATGAATTAGAAGAAAGAAGAGAAAAAGCTTTACAACATATGGAGAATTATCAGCGAAGATTAGCCCGAGAATATAATAAACGTGTCAAAATACGCGAATTTCAACCAGGAGATTTAGTTCTGCGAGAAACACCATATATCAGCGAAAATGGTGGAAAATTAGCGAAAAAATGGGATGGACCTTACATCATTAAGGAGATAGTTGGAACAGGAGCTTATAGATTAATGGATCCAGAAGGAAGAGATGTTGGTCATAGATTAGACAGACCATGGAACAGGTTGTACTTAAAAAGATATTATCCGTAAGAAGCTTTGAGAAGTTATGGATTCTGAAAGAATAATTGCAAGATTACTCATATCAAAACAAGATCATGATGTGCGAAATTTTCGCAGAGATAATCACAGAACAATGACATAAAAGAAAGGGGCGAACCTTTATGGCGTACACCCTAGTTCGCGAATAAAATTTCGCAAGAGGCAAATGTAAGACCTAAAGTACGTCATATTAGGGGGTACCTGTTGCATGGCTCAGGGAAAGGCTACACCGCCACCGGAACCTGAGTCATGGAGATTTGGGGTCAATAAAGCCCATCCGGGAGAGGCACCTTGGATTCTCAGCTTAAGCATATGACTTGGGTTGGGCGACTAAGGTAATAAGGACTCTCCCAAGGAGTGCAGATCTGATCAAGGCGCCGAGGTACACGGTTGAGTCAAGAGTGCCAGGGACGTTTGAAGCGTACCTTGCCATTCTTGACAAGTCTTGGCTTATACTGCACTCGGCCTGAAGAAAACCCCACTTAGGGTGCAGTCTCGTAACCATAAGCCCTATAGGTAAAAGGGATAAGAGGCTGCGAAAACAACTGGTTGTTGTTAAGACTGGATGGGAGGAGCTAACCTTGTATGGTAGAAGTACGCCTCCTTGAAGGGGCAACCAGGGGGAGATAAGGGCGGCACCCTCCATTAGGGAGCTGATAAGTGTCTTAAGACGCAAATGTCATGAGGCTTTTTATTCGCAAGGATATTAAGGCTTGTCATATTTGTGCAACAATCCTGAAGAGGCAATAATACAAAAGAAAAAGATAAGACGAGATCAATGGGTTTTCGCATGAAAGTGCGAAGACGTCCTGCGATTTCGTCGCAAGACGCAATGTCATGGGCTTTATTTTCGCAAGAATATTTAGGCCTGTCATATTGTCGCAACATTCCTGAAGAGGCCATAATACAAAAGAAAAAGTTAAGGCAAGATCAATGGGTTTTTGCATGAAAGTGCAAGGACGTCCTGCGATTTTGTCGCAATGACAAGAGGTGGCATAATAAGACCTTTAATTAGGAAGGCAAAATAAGACCATATGATAAAACAAAATATTTATAAGTATTCGTAACAGATTATTTTTTGCAAGAAAGATAATGAGAGGCAAGTATGGGAATCAATACACAAGAAGCATTATCTTTTCATCAACAAAATATTAAAAGGAAAAGTTGACTCCAAAGTTGGTTGAAAAATGTAACTCGCAAAAGTGATAAAAATAAGACAGTTCAAGAAGACAAAGCTAGATAAGAAGCTCAAGCTTCAGTATTAATTTCAGTAGCAGGAGATAACAGAAATTCTTCGCCAATATTCTCGCAAGCCTCTCCTTCATTTCGGTTTTGATCTTCGCCTTGACTAGCATCTTGATTATCGCCAGCAATTACTTCTTCAGGAGAAATTTCTTTCTCATTTGATTAACACCAGCAGATGCTTCTTTAGAAGGAATCTCTTCTTCATCTTCCAAGAAATTATCCTCTGCACCGCTTTCGTAATCATAATCACTATCAGCAGGACGAGGAACTTCATCATCATCTACTTCTAAAGGATCAATTGATGTAGGAGGAAGAGATTTGGACAATAAAATGTCATTTACAAGGACTTCATCCCGGAGATGAACTTGGCGAAGAAGTGCTCTCTGATGATTCCTATCTTGAATATCCTTAAAATAAGCAAGATAATCAAGTCTTCTTTTGCTCGGTCGCGAGAACCAGTAAGGGTAGAGACGAGCAATGCATTTTCTTTGCGAATTTTGGCATATTTAGCCTCCAAAACAGAAATGGAAGAATGAAGATTCTTCTCAGACTCTGCGAAAGATAGAATACAAAATTTCATTAAGATAAGAATTCAGAGATATGACAAAGAAAAGATAATTAAGGCAGTCAAACTATTATGACTACCTTCCTTTTGCGAAATAAGGTGTTGAATCAAGGACAGACAACTATTCTCCCAACGGTCCATTGCGTCATCAAATTTATCTCCAACTAAACCTTTAAGTCGAGACTGAAGATTTTTCTCTTTAGAAATAAGAAAGGCATTTTTCTTCGCAAGAGAAGAATAAGATTCTTCTAATTTGGAATATTGTTCTTTAAGCTGATTCGCCTTTACACTTAAAGCTATTCTACCTTGAATGAGTGTATCTCTTTCAGCGATAGATGACTCTGTTACTTCTTTAAGTTCATTTCTCAAAGAGCGAAGAGATTGCTCTTGGTCATCACATACTTTTTGAAGAATACTAAGTTGTTGCGAAGATATCGCCATCTTGTTTAAATAAGTTCTCTCTTGAGATAAGGTTTTATTCTCATCTGATAAAGTTTCCATCCCTAAATTAGCTTTAGTTAAAGAATAAGAAAGACGAGATACTTCATTACTTAATAAATCTTGTCTTTGAACTAATTGGGTATTTTCATTGGTAAGATTATTTATATGATCAAGAGAATATGAATAGAGGTTATCTAATTGGTTATATTGATCCATCAAGATTTCTTTATCAACACGGGCTTCTTCAACAGCAGATTCAAATTGATATCTCTCCATTATTCGTTTCTGGTTTAAAGCTTAACATGCGAAAGAGGGATTTCAAGGATAATTAAATATGGGAAGGATAAAACCATTAAAAAGGCAAATTAAAGACACAGATAAGAAAATCATACCTCTCAATTCATCATTCTTCTTGCGAAGATTGTCACGATCCAGTAAAACATTCTGAAGCTTCTGATTTTCGAGACGAAGAGCATTACATTCTTTTTCCAAAGCTGTCTGCGAAGCAGCTCTGTCAGAACCCAAATGCTTGCTCAGAATTTCGCAAACATTAGACTTGATAGGATCAATAGAAGACTTCTTGACATCATCCAGAACTTCAGATAAAACTTTGAAGGCAATATCTATCCCTTCCATGGTTTCTTTCGAAAGAGGAAGAGACTTAGGTAGAGAACTGGTAGAGATAGAAGGTTGAGAAACATTCTCAATGGGAAGAGAAGAGGTTTCATTCACAGCAGGATCAACAAGGGAAGTTTCAATCATTGAGAGGTCAGCTGAAGAAATGAAGTCCGGGGAAGCTTTTTCGTGAATTGGAGATAAAGGTTTATCTTG
Organism: Papaver somniferum; assembly: GCF_003573695.1. Lineage (NCBI taxonomy): Eukaryota > Viridiplantae > Streptophyta > Magnoliopsida > Ranunculales > Papaveraceae > Papaver > Papaver somniferum. The sequence goes on from NC_039360.1 coordinate 71,468,250, forward strand.
CGAAGATGTCGCAGAAGATTTAGAAGAGATGAGTAAGTGGAAAGGAACAGAAGTTGGAACAGTTTTAAGGTGGCGAGATTTCTTGAGAGGTTTATTAACATCTTTATCACTCTGCGAATTACAATCCAGATAAGAAACAGAGGCAACAATATTGTTATTAGAAAAGGATAGTGTTTCTTACTACCTTCTCATTCGCAGACTTTCTTTTATGCGCAACAACCTTATGCTGCGATTTGGGAATGTTAGGGTTCTGAACTGTAAATCTGGTGTTGGAGGCGCTTTTGCTGAAATAACAAAAGTATGGGAATCACATAAACAACATCAAATAAGGCAATAAACAAGATCAATTTCAGCAAAACTCATAAAGAAGAAAAAAGAAAACTAACCTTGATGAATCCATGGAAGACAATAGCAGGGAGATTGTTTTGAAGAAAATTACGAACTATGAAGATCTGCAGAAGAAATAGTATGAAGATGAAGAAGAACTTAAAAAGATTGAAGAAGAAAGAAGAAAAGTTGCAATAATAGAATTTGCAGAAGAACGATGAACTTGCAGAGAAAATAAAAAGAAAGAAAAAAGAGAGTGAGAAGGAATATATATAGAGGGAATTTCTCCTCGAGAAAATAAACACGATTAATACGGAAAGATATAAACGGTTAAAAAGCAACGGTTACAAAAGACGTGTCGAGAAATAAATGGAAGAAAGAATACGTGTGATAAATGCAGAATATGAAGAGGAGAACAGCTGCGACATTTCTCACATCATTCTCTACTTCGCAGAAAAGATATGAGAAGAGGCAAGATGTAGGATCAGAATCTCGCAATGACAATGTTTCAGCGAAATTATCAATGACACAGCACAACGGCGTCGCAGAACAATTTCAGAAATGATAAAATAAATGACGTCAGCTAAGATCACGAGAAATATATGATAGTCCTGCGAAAATTAGAGAGTTTGCGAAATTAACATTTGTAAGGTTGCGAGAATGTCGCAGACCATACCCGAAAATAAAGGACAGATTAGCTGTCATCCACTATGTATTTCCTTATAAATAGTCGTTCGAGTTGTAAAGAGAGGAGGAGATCTTTTTTGAGTAAGAAACAAGTAAATAGGAGAGAGAAAGTCTAGAGCAGAGGTCATTCTTGATTTCTTTATCTTTTCTTGTAAGAACATTCAAAGATTGATCAATAAAATTAAGAGTGTAAACCTAAAAATGAGTTGATTAATAATGAAATCATATGAGGGGTGTAGTGTAGGATTTCCTGCAACTACAGACCGAATTGACTCTGGAACGGCCATTGTCTTGGTTTAGGACGGAGTCATGCAGACTGATTTCCCGAATCTAAGCACCCCCTTTGCAGCGGTGCATCTGTGTGAGGATTAACATTTTGCCCAGCTGAGGAGTCTCGACAGCACGCTCGACTCTCCACTTTCCCGAGAAGCCGACGACCCGTTTTCCCCATCCACAGATTGGCGACCACAGTGGGAGATTAATCTCTCGGTTGCAATCTCAAACTTTCACAATATGGTTGATCTTAGGTGAGGCTCAGTTACAAATCCTAACACAAACAATGCTAGCACTAGAAACAATGGTGGTACTCCAGAAACCATTCCCGCTTCCAACACCAGTATTGTTGATACCACTCCTCCTCAAACCAACATTGGAAGCAATCCTCTTTTCGGACGGTCTCCCGAAGAAATCAGAGAAAATCCGCCTACCGTAACCAACCTCATGAAGATTCAGGAAATTCTCGCCAAGAATCAAATAGATATAGAAACAACACAAAAGGAACTATGTGCTCATCTCAAGGATCTTACAGACAAATTGTCGCCTGAGAAATATCAACCCCGACGTCAGTCAGAGAAGGAGAAAAGAAAATCCAAGGAAGCATCTCCAACTGCTGATCCTGAAGTTGTTCCAGTCTACGTGGTTGAGGATGATGAAATCCACAAAACTGGAGAACCTGCCGGTTTTTTCACTCGTGAAGATCTAGAGTGTTTTATGGAGGATCGAGGAAAAGGCCATGTACCGTCTGTACACCGTCATCAACCTCCATACCCTGCTGCTACGCAAAGGATCCCTCTCCCCAAAGGCTACACTTCCCCAACGTTCATACTGTACACCGGAACAGGGAATGCTCGAGAACACGTCTCTCGATTCCTGGAGGCACTAGGAGAGCACAAACACAACCATGTTGTTCGTATGAAGGAATTCTCGAAATCTCTGACGGGTCGAGCGTACACCTGGTACAACAACATTACACCTGGGAGCATCGCTAATTGGGGAGAAATGGTTAATTCCTTCTACCGAAAATACTTCTTCGTCTCGGAACATATTACTCTCTCTAATTTAGGAAGAATGTCTCAGAAGAATACTGAACATCTGAACGACTACGTGAAGAGGTTCAGAACCCAGACTATGGATTGTCATGATCCGAATGTCATTGAACAACAGTTAGTGGACTTGTGCATCAAAGGAATGATTCCCATCTATAAAGCCTTATTGGAAAATCTCCGGCTCCAGACTTTCTCAGAACTTCATGAAGCATCCAAACGATCAGCGACTACTGCACCTGCTTTACTGGGAAGAGAAAAATTTGCAAGGTCGAGGAACCTCGAAGCAGCCGATGCCTAGTCAACAATAAATATGATCTCCAGTCTTCAACAAACATTGTTGCTGAAAAGAACGAAAGGAAAGCCGATACACATCATCAGAGCTCTTATCCAACATCTCAGGCTCCTCTGAAAGCGCAAATAAAAGGTAGCCAATCCTAAAGTGCACAAACCTCGACCCTGCATCAACGAACAAGGAAATGATCAGACAGACTCAAACTTCTCTCTTCTGGAAGTCTTGGTTCAAGATGGCGTAATCAAATTGTCGTTCATCAGGAGAAAGCCAACTGAAGAAGAAATGGAGAATCCCAGGTACTGTCACCTTCATAGATTCATCATTCATCCAACAAGTGCAATATTTTGGAGAACATCTTCAAAGAGAAAGTTGATCCACAATAACTTCAATTGGGGACTGAAAGAGTACACGAAAATCCTCTCTCAGTCAGAACCTTTACCCTCTCTGAACAACCAGTTCATGAAGCAGTTCAATCGTTGATCGATCATATATGTGAATTGCTCTATCCGTCAAAGGAACAAAGGAAATACATATTCACAACACCGAATCATATTGTGTCAGACGTCTGTCCATCCTGGAATACTCCTCGAACCTTCATCCACATACAAGGAGATGCACGACTGGGGACTGCTTACCACAGTCCATATCAAAGGAAACGAGTTCGGGAGAACGTTGGTCCATGCTGGCACCGCTATCAACATTTTTTCATTGAAATCCCTCAGAGTCGCAGGCATCACTCGACAAGAAGCTACTCATACTCTCAAAGTGAACATAAGTTCAACGAATAAAGTTTCACATAATCAGGAAGATCCAGGATATAACATGGTCTTCAGACGAACGTGAATCCACGCTGAAAACATGGCTACTGACAAAGAGCCTTTAGTTGCACATCTCTCCAACAAAGAAAATTCTGATCCAGAAGATTTGGCGAACATTCCATTATCAGAGAACTTGGAGGAATTTCAAACTTTGACAAAGTTGAAGCAAAAACCTACAAAAGATGCATAGACATTCATCAAGAGGTTCTGCACTCAGGCAAGTCTCATTTCATGTCTATGTCATTTATTCCCTCACATGATATCCTAGCATGGGGACTCAATTCTGCTAGCAACTCTGCAAGACGTTATGAGTGGTAGCTTCACCGTATTAGTGTTTTACCAAGCGTTTGAATCTGACGTTTCTCCGCATCGAGCATTGAGACATTCATTACTGAGATGATGTCCATGGTAAAGAACACTTTGAGCGTTTATCCATAGCCTTACAGGAATGTTCATGTGTGCCACAAAATCATACAGCTCTATGTTTGCACAAGTGTTGAATTCCACTACCGCAACGAAAAGATGCTGAATCAACAGAAGATAGTTTGGGCCGAGACGATCAAGCCTAAGACATGCTTAACGCTCAAGCATCTAAGTAGCCCTCAAATCGTACTCCCAAACAAAGAGTACACCTTCAATAATGGCGCCTCTGGCTTCAGCACAAATACCTCGACACTGATTCAACACCAGCACTATCGAAGTGTAACTGAACTACAATTAAAAAGTCTTCATTATCCCATGATAAGACTTCTAAAGTAGATGCAACATCATTCATCCATGGATACACAAACTCCTTCAACATACACTGGGGACTTGATCTTATTGGAATTTGCAACCTGATGTGATTCCATGAAACTTCATCGACGGAACTTCTCTACGTTACAAATCACTGCACGGCTGAGGAACTTCCTCTCTTCACCATAATAAAAACCGGTGCTGCCGTCTTCCACAACAACGTCGATTCCAGAGAACTTCGGATGATCAATACGTCTTCATCTTTGGAATGCTCAACCCACCAACTGGTTCGTGAAGGTAAAGGCTCACTGGATGGAGGAGCAAAGATTATGTTGATAATCATGGTTCTAGTATTTTCGGTCTCTGGAACAACTTCAACCATGGTATCAGCATCGACAATAATCTCTAGAGGAACACCATACATGATCTCAGCATCAGCAAGGATCTCTGGAGTGTAATCACTCGTGATCTTAGCATCAACAACGGTCTCACGAGCAACATCCTCATGACAGGGCTTCATCAACTAACCATTCTCTGAAGTGTTACGCATGAAGCAGACTTCTCCAAGAACTAATGCTTCATATCAAGATGTGCAGACATGATAACATGTTCACATGAAAGTCTTTCCGAAACTTGCACAACTGGCGGGCACAATCCCAAGCCTTCTACAAGATGTTCTCATCAGCTCTACAAATGGGATACAACATACTTCAGCCCGTGGGTTTACAAAAACGTACCAATGGGTGAGGAATGGGACAATACTTCCTTAATGAAAGATGTTCGTCTATGTCTCTTCTACAGCATACCAAAAGGGCGCATCAATTGGAAATACGAGCTGAAAGATATGGCCTTTACTATCAGGTCTACAAAATCTGAAAATTTTGAACGGGATTACAAATTACAAATGTGCACGCTTCGTTGGCTGATCTCTGCAACTCCAAATTGAGTTATTATTATCTCACGTGATAACTCATTCTCTTAGCTTCAAAAGTTGGGTTCAAGCACTAAATTCCGACATCGTATGAGGTTTCTACAGCTTTCAGAGCATACAACATGCAAGCAGCAATTCTTAGACGGGATTCATAACTTCCACAGTCGATCGGTGTCCACCACGTCTTCCCACTAAGTCCTTCATCAAGGTATCTCCAAATTTGACCATCTAGGTCTTTACATCAATTTCTCTATATGGATCCTCTATCTAGGTCTTGCCAGAAGAAAGGAAAACGAAAATGGGAGATTTCTCTACCTGGGTTCTCTACTAGGGACTGACGGTCCACTGATCATGGCGATTAGTTTCACAGTCCAAGACCCGTGGAACCAGACTCTCATGTGATGATTTTTCATCATAAAAGTAATTCTACCACCGGTACATGCAACCATGGTCATTGCATCACCCTCTCTTGGGAGCAACCTCAGTTATGGTCCCGTGACCAGGGTTTCAGAAGCGATGTTTCTACGACTGACAGAAACAAGATGGCACTGCAAGCACCATGTATCAATCAAGGTTTTCTGATCTCAAATGAACCAATGACATTATAATCCTTCACCAATCGTTCAAGACACAAGCAAATGGTCTAAAGACACAATATGAGTGTTTTGCGACAAACCCGTCTGAAGTAATTTTACACTGCCCTGTAAAAAGCGACGAGTTGGGAGCAATTGGTGTAGAATTTAGGGATGGGTCATATACCGTTCTCTTCGTAGGGATGTCCTCTACAACATATCCAAAATTCACAGTAATTGGAGAAACGAGAAAAGAGATGTGGCCAAAACATTGGACTACATGCCAGCTGAAAAATTTCTGAAAGTCTCCTGGAAGTTTACTGTTTCGCCTTTTTCATGCCCTAAACATGCTCAAAACTCAAAAAGCTTCTTTGATAAAATCTTGGAAATTTTCTTGGTTCGAAGATACATATGCAGATCGCTAAAATCCGACTTCGAACGAAGATTCTACGGTGTTTTAGTTAAAAGGCTGAAGTCTGAAATTTTCTGGTGACGTATTTCAGCAAAATTACTCGTATGCTCACATGGATTCTCATTCATTCATTCACAAATCAACAATTTCATACTTCTATGAAGAGATTACAGGAGATATGCTTACTAGGGGAGTCTCTAAATAATTTGATGGCTCGGCAATGCCGGAATCTCCATTGGCAACGCCGCTATCTCCATTCGGTTCGGGATTTCGGGAATTCTCCATATTCCCATATCCCAAAGAAGAGCACGCTTCATCAACATGCTGCTTATCTACAATGATTTCTTCCTGGATTCATCAACAACAATTATTATTATTTCATTCAAGGAGATGCCACAATCACCTGCACGAAAGAGATACTTACATCGATTTCTTCATAAGATTCCTGAATTGTTTGGCCGCGAGCAAGTTGAACGTCAATCTATGGAGCAAAAGTATGAAAATAAATAACAAACCTTGTCTCGTGATCCTAATTGCACGGTCAAAGTCATGACACAAGGAGCGCTAACAAATCGCCAAAGAAACGGCTGGGGACTGCACGTTATTTGCTAACATCATGCAGTCCTTACTTCTGGATTCTCCGCTCCCGCAGACTTTCTTCCATTTCCGTGGAGTCTACATTGATCCAGGATCTGACTATACGATCATACTATGGTAAAGCTAATGAAATAACCAGGAGTACAACTCAGTATGAAGGATCTCTCACCGCCACTCAGAGGTCCCATAAGTACCATTTCTTAAAGTTTCGCCCGTAGAGATGTTATCTCTGGAAACACCATCTTTGGAAGTGTCATCATGGGAGTCAGTCATTCTTGCAAAGTGGATACTTCAGCACGTCGTTCATAAAGAGCGCAAGATTCAACAAAACAATGAATCATGGAATAAAGGTGCTCACAACAGCGTCTACAAAAATGGTAATCCTCAACTCTTACCTATTTACGGTTTCACAAACTTAGTGATAATAACGTAAAACCCTCGAAAAACTTGCTCGCTTCTTCAAACTTGCCAAGATGAGCAAAATTCATTATTTAAAGTCAACACCTGACTTTTCATGAAACTATGAATAATTCACATAACCTTTCATGTGAACATTCGCTGATTTTCTACATGTGTGCATACACTATAAAATCGCCAAACTCATACATACATTATTTCATCACTATACAATTGTTTTCTTTCAACAATTATTCAAAACCATAACGTGATTTTCATAAAACTGTGAACAATTCACGAAACTTTCATCATGTGAACAATTCACATAATTTTCACTTTGTGAGCCACTCCCACTAGGTGAACATTTCTGGGTTTTGTGCATACGCTGACAAATCACAGAACCCAAACAATCAACGTTTTATCAAAAAATTGTTTACCTCTAACAATTGCTGGAAATCAAAATTTTGATTTTACATAAATTTTTACTGAGTGAACATCCACTGGTTTTTCGAAAATTGGACAAACGTCCACTTTACAATTGCGAAAACTCACATACAGATATTATTTCACCGTGAATAATTGTCTAGTTTCAATAGTTGTTCAAAATCAAAACATTGAGTTTACAAAAGTATATAACGTGAAACTCACATAACTTTGAAATATGTATTTTCTTGGTCCCTCTCGTGAGCATCTGTCTTTGAAACGAGATTATATTTTCAAAAATAAAAAATTTCATGAAAGCTCATAGACAAAATTTTATTACTAACAGACGCACGTCTATTAAAAAAAAAAAACTTTTCTCTCGTACGAGCATCCACCTTTGGAATGAGGGTTTATACACTTTGTGAAATCTCACATATTTAAAAAATAAAATTTTGGTTTTCATTAAAGCTCATAGACAAAATTTTATATCATTAGACTCAGGTCTATTTCGTTTGTTTCTTAAACTAACGAACGAACGCATGTTCTTAAAACAAGGATTTCCTTTTTGGGTTCGAACCCGTAAACGCTGAACTGACCAAAAATGGACGTCCAACCGACCAAATCAAATCAGCAGTGCCTCATCTCTCCGTGCTCATGGGATGACACTCTATCACACTATCAGAATCCTCACCCGAACATTTGGTCGTACATGACATCATTGGGGTAAATCGAGGATTCTGAAACTACCTTTGTAGGCTGAGTTCAACCACTGATCTCGTCGACTGAAAATCACCATTTAATGCTTACTGCGGAACATGACTGTTCCTCACTAAGCAGGGGACTTAATGTAGATGGTGGATTTTCAACAAAGGGAAAAACCGTAAAATCATGAGGCATTTTTTGACACGGCTTTCAGGCATGCAACGATTCATATTTTACGAAGCCATGACGAATATGTTTTCGAAAAGCCACCACTAGCTGAGCGTTCGATCCCTGGCATTTCGTCATGCTCTCTATGCAGAATAACGTATTTGGGCGGTTCTCCGTAGATTGAGAACTTAACGCCTTCAGGACGTCGGTGATACTCACTGTTCCCTGACTGCAGGAGAGAGACCCACCTCCACATAGAAGAATAGTTGGGCGGCGGACGCCTTCAGGACGTCGGTGACATTCACCGTTCCCTGATTATGTGGAGAGAGTGCATAGATTCAGGCGGTTCTCCGTAGATTGAGAGCACTAACGCCTTCAGGTCGTAAACAACGTTGTGACTCCCTGACTGTGCACCATTCAGAATGGATGCGACACTTTAACTGGCTAATATCTTTTCTGAAATAGATTACTTCTGCCGTGACATTCACTACTGAATTCCCAGAATAATCTATCATTGCTCCTATTCCATGGTCGAATCCACGGCCTGATCCCATAGAATGGAAATAACATTGCTCCTATTCCATGGTCGAATCCACGGCCTGATCCCATGGAATGGCAATAAAAATTGCTCCGATTCTGTGATCGAATCCACGGCTTGATCTCATAGAATGGCAATAAAACACAACTGTGTTATCTCATTACTCCGATTTCATGATCGAATCCACTGATCTCATGAAATGGTAATGGATAATTTTAATTACTCCGATTCTATGGTCGAATCCACGATCCCATAGGGTGGTAATGCTCATTTTATTATTCTGAATTCGTAGTCGAATCCATAGCTGATTCTATGAATTAATCATGAACAATTATTCATTTTTTATTACTCAGTTTTATGAACTATTCTCCACTGAATTTCATAAATTAGTAATAAATACTCAGGAATCGGGCATCTGGACCATCACTGAGTAAGCCCCACAAAAATAGTGCGACTGTACTCGACAATGATGCACGACTGAGCACCCGGATGCACGAACGAGCGTCCAAAAACATGTAATAATGAGGAATCCTACACAAAAATATGAGAGAAAATAATAATAAAATAATGGAGAAGCGCCCATGGGCCAGGCCCATCGGCCGGCCGGCCGTGCCCTAGCTGTGCCCGGTCCCATGCTTCCTCCATTATTTTTCCTTATTTTATGAAGGTTTCTCCATCTTAGCAAAATTCCTTATTTTGTGCAAAACTTGTGAATTCTCCATGACATGGTGGATTCACCAAATAATATTATAAAATAAGGAAAGGTGTGCGGGACCGGGCAACGTAGCCGGCCGGCCATACCCATGGCCGGTCTCACACCTCACAATCCTTAGCTTTCTATAATTATTATTCCCAATCTCACGAAACTCCTCCGTTTCAACAAAAACTCATGGATTTTCCATATCTTCAAGGATTCTCCATATCTTCAAGGATTCTTCATAACTTCAAGGATTCACGAAAAAATAATATTATAAAGTAGAGAAAGGTGTGCGGGTCCGGGCAACATGGCTGGTCGACCATGCCCTAGGCGTGGCCGGTCGCACACCTTTCAATCCCTAATCTTTCATAATTATTATTTTTCTCAACTCTTGAAACTCCTGGGTTTGAGCAAAATTCATGATTTCTTCATATTTTCTCAAATATTGATCGAATCAAGAAAAAACAAAAGCCAACATTATCACACGACTGGCTAGCCTCTCACGGAAATTTTAAATATTAAAACACTTTTATTTTAATATTTTCAAAATATTGATGAATTGAGCTTACATGCTCATTCCAACAAAAATCGAGAATTCTCAGTCAAGATGAAACTCTTTTGAAAATTCACGATGTTGCTCGAACGCACATCATAAAATACTGAAACTCTCAGTATGGAGACACGGACACCATGGCAACACGTGAACGCCTTCATGACCGACTAGAGTCATTCCTAGGGCTTGCACAAAGCCGGCCCCACATGTTTTCATAATTCTGACCTAATTTGCTCAATTGCTCATATTGAGCCCGAACTTTCTCCAACCAACTGGGGATTCTCCAAATAACCAACAACTGGTCATGTGACCACCAAGATTCGGTCCCATGCCCCTTGGTCGGTCCCATCTCTCATACTTAGGTTTTACCACCTAATGATGAATCCATCAATATTTTCAGTAAATGGTGAAACCTCCATTTAATCATCATTCTTTCACCAACTCTCAAACTGAGAACCCTGGTGGGTGCTCACTCGAGCACTGGGCATCACATGGGCGTTCATCATCCCATGTGGTCGGACCCTCTTAATTCATGACTAATTTTCAACAATTCGCCAATTGATGGAGGATTGATCGAAAATTAGGGTTTCGAATAAACGCTCTGTGAAACCATCATTCTGAGCAATTTCAAACACTAATAAATTTATGTTGATCCACCAATCAGCATAAAAATTAATTATACAATGTTCGGTAATCTACCAATATTTTAATTAATATTTTATTGGGTCACGTCACCAGTAAATAATTCGTCGAATCGAGCAATACTTGCTCAATATTCAACAACTCATCAGTAATTTGTCGAATTGAGCACTACTTGCTCAGTTGCATGACAGACTATCAAAAATCACTAATTTGGTGAATTGAGCAATGCTTGCTCAGTTGCTCATCAAATCCTCAATATTCAGTAATTCGCAGAATTGAGCAATACTTGCTCAGTCGCTCGTCAGTAATTCATCAATGAATCAACAATACTGACATCCCTTCAGAGAACTACATGTTCAACCCGTGAATCTCCGAGCATTCATCATTCATGCTCGATTCAACGAAACTCAGACTCATTGTCAACAATTGACTAATCAAAACACGTCTTCCCTGCAGACTCCACAACTTGTGAGACATCAATCACGTCACAAATGGGGGGATATCACGTAGGGTTTTGGTATGGCGGTCTACGGTATGTGGATTCATCCACAACGAGAAATGTGTGTAAGTCGTGTAAACGGTTGAAGGAGTTAGAAAAGTAGTGGGTGCACGATCAGAAGTCTCCACACGACATGGAACTGACTTTACCACGATCTCCCACTTTCCCACTCTTTCACTCAAGAAACTGTCAACTTACAGGGATCAAGGTGTTCACAACTCTGACAATATAAATAAGTCTTTAAAACCATGATTTGACAGACAGACTCTCGTCTACGTAGAATTTCTCGAGCTATCACTCTCAAGAATTCATCAATCTATCAGAACTTATTAGAACTTATCAGTTCACCATTATTGCAGAAACCTTCAACACACCCACAATCCTCGATCATCACTGATCCCACACAATTCTCAGCTTCCCTCCTACAGATCAATCCATCTCCCTCTTTGCGACCGAATTGACTCTGGAACGTCCATTGTCTTGGTTTAGGCCGGAGTCATACAGATTGATTTCCCGAATCTAAGCACCCCCTTTGCAGCGGTGCATCTGTGTGAGGATTAACATTTTGCCCGGCTGAGGAGTCTCGACAGCATACTCGACTCTCCACTTTCCCGAGAAACCGGCGGCCCGTTTTTTCCCATACACAAGTTTATATAAGTTTAAGTTCACGAATAATCGTTTTTAGAAATAACCAACTACAGTACGCGGACTTAAGTACCCGGAATAGGTTTGTAAATAGTTCACAAACTCCAGCAGATTTCTCGTCAAAGCCATTTTCAAGTGATTGAAACTTAACATGACTTTCGTCACTAGTAAATATGAACTTGTCCAAAGCGAAAGCTTACCAACACATATTTCGAGAAATAAATAAGCGAGATAAACTTGGCTCGAAATAGCAAATGTGTATAATCAAAGTCTATATAGCAAAACGACTTTTGTCTCAAGATAGAAGATAGAGTAGATAGACTTTTGAGTGATAGATAAGTTCAAATCTCCACATACCTTTTAGTCGATGAAGTTCCACCAGTTCCTTGAGTAGTTCTTCATCTTTGTATGATGATCTCCATGGAGTCTTGAGCCTAACTACACTTTCTATCCTAGTCCGAAACTTAGTTAATAATAGACTAGAAATCAAGACTTATAGTTTTGATCACTAACATTGACAAACATGCTTGAGATAGCAACACATGCGAGTTCGACCGAGAAGTGCTCTAATAATCTCCCCCTTTTTCAATTTTAATGACAAACCTATCAATACATATGGAATACAAAAATAGATAAACAAACTTTTGTAGCTTCTCTTCCACATGCCTGATCTTCTTGGTTCTTCAACATTACTCGAAATCTTCGTTACTTCCAAGTACTCTAATGATCCCAAAGGTTGTAAGTTTAGTATCACCGTTGTTGAAAATCCGTAGTCATAACAATGAGAAAACAAGAATTCTCAATCATTGTTATACAGTGTCATAGTATTATTATACAACATCAAAGTTCAATTGTATCACAACTTCGACAACAATACTATGGTGATATGTATCACTCCCCCTTAGTCAATAATCCATCTCACATGGAAACCACTCCCCCTTACATAATGATCCAAAAACCATATGTATTTGTAGTATGAACTATACATTAATTCTCCCCCTTTTGTCAATAAAATTGGAAAAGGTACGAAAACTAGTGGGATCCTAATGAAATTTCCTGTAGATGGGGAAAAACGATTTGCTGGATTTTAAGGAATTGAGGAGACGACCGTACGTAGGAGACTCCTCGAACCGAGCAAAATGTTAAACCTCACACAGATGCACCGCTGCAAAGGGGGTGCTTTAGATTCGAGAGATCAATCTGTAGTACTCGGGCCTAAATCAAGACAATGACCGTTCCAGAGTAAATTCGGTCACAAGAGAGGATGGGTTGATCTGTAGGAGGGAAGCTGAGAAATGTGTGGAATCACTAGTAATCAAAGATTTTGGGTGTGTGAATTCTGAATACGATAAGCTCTGAGTGATTGAAATTGGTCAATTGAGAGTAGTTGCTCAATTGATGAGTTGATGATCTCGTGTTCTCAGTTTGACGTGAGATTGATGATACTGATGATGCCGATCCTTCAATCATGATTCAGAGACTTATTTATATTGCTGGAATTTTAGACACCATGATTCCACGAAGTGTGACAGTTGATGGAATCTAGGAGTGGGGAAGTGGAGATCGTGTTTGAAACCAGTTTCTCAACGTGTGGAGACTTGGTCGATTTTCCACCCACTACCTCGTGAATTCCTTCAACTGATTGCACGACTTGCTCACATTCCATCGTGTGTTTGAACACACGTGCCGTAGACCGCCAGGCCAAAACCCTAAGTGATATCCCCCCAAAGTGACACGATTGATGTCTCGTGGTTTGTTAGTCAATTGATGACTTCGTGGTTTGATGGGACGATGAGTCCATGTAGTTGCTGAATTGAACATGATGTTATGAAACTCATGAATTTAACATGTCATGAAACAGAGGTATAGTTCTTACGATGAAGTGAGCAAGTATTGCTCATTCGATGGATCGTTGAATATTGATTGTTGAAATAATGATGAAAATTAATTATAAAATAAGGAATGAGGAGGTGTGTGACCGCCTAGGTCAAGGCACGGTCGGCCGGTCATAATCACGGTCCCGTGGTGCCATTTCCTTAATTTTATAATATTTTGATGGTTTTATGAAAAATTCATGAATTTTGAGAAATTTGATGAATTTAGGGAGTTTCCATGAATTGAAGGAGTTTTCATGAGTTCAGGGAAGCAAAAAATATTAAAATAATAAAAACAAGGGCGTGTGGGACCATGGAGGCATGGCCGGCCGGCTACGGACCGGTCCCACAAGTTTTCATAATTTTTTAATATTTTTTAGGTATTTTTGATGATTTGAGGGAATTTTTCCTAATTTGAGAGAAATACCATGAAATCAAGGAATTTGATGAATTCAAGGAAAACTAATAATAAACTAATAAAACAAAGGGGCGTGTGGGATCGGCTAGGGCATGGCCGGCCGGCCAAGGCCCGGTCCCACAAGTTTTCATATTTTATTTTATTTTATTATTATTATTTGATGATTTGTGCAAAATACCATGAAATCAAGGAGTTTTTTCATGAAATTAAAGAAATAATAATACAATAATAAGGAACCGTGGGGTGTGGGGCCGGTTGGGACCAAGGCATGGCCGGTTGGCCAATGGTAATGCCCCATACTTCTTTCCTTAATTTTATATTATTTTTTATGGATTTATGGAAGTACCATGAAACCGAGGAGTTTCCTCGAGACGAAGGAGATTTGATAAAATGAGAGAATTTTCATCAAATCATGGAAAATAATAAAAATGCATTAAAAATATAAAACTGGCGTGGGATTGACCACGACACGGTCGGTCGGTTGTGTGTCCGTTCTCCCAGCACCCTGGTCAATATTTTTAATTATTTATTATTTTCTTCCCTATTTTGCATAGGTTCATCGTTTCGTTGTATTTTGAAATACTCGTTCGTGTGGTGACTGTTAGTGTATCGTCGTTGAATACACCTTCACCATTTGAATCGGGGCTTACTTAGAGGTAGCTCAGACTCCCGGTTGTTGATTTTTTATTACTAATTGTGGAATTCAGTGGAGAATAATTCACAAAACTGAGTAATAAGATGTTTATTATTAATTCATAGGATCAGCTGAGGATTCGACTACGAATTCGGAATAATAAAGTGAGCATTACCATTCCATGGGATCATAGATTCGACCATAGAATCAGAGTAATTAAGATTTATCTATTACCATTTATGAGACCAGTTGTGGATTCGATCATGAAATCGGAGTAATGAGATAATATAGTTATTGCTATTCTATGAGATCAAGCCGTGGATTCGATCATAGAATCAGAACAATTGTTATTGCCATTCCATGGGACCAGTCGTGGATTCGACCATGGAATAGGAGTAATTTTAATTAGGAATAATTAACTTTGTGGCTCTATACTAGCAGAGAAAGCTGTCTAGGAGCATTAATTATCCCGATACGAGCTTGTCGGTAAGTCATATCCTTTATATAGTCAGGGTAAACTTGTTGTTTGTTCCTGAATACGTTATCGCTCTATACTAGCAGAGCAAGCTGTCTAGGAGCCGTCCATCTCGTGATACTATATAGAAATAAT
Source organism: Papaver somniferum (assembly GCF_003573695.1). Classification (NCBI taxonomy): domain Eukaryota; kingdom Viridiplantae; phylum Streptophyta; class Magnoliopsida; order Ranunculales; family Papaveraceae; genus Papaver; species Papaver somniferum. Next base: position 71,483,745 of record NC_039360.1, read on the forward strand.
CACCGAAAGTATTCAGTATTCATGAGATATGTCGTTGTCCAGTCGTGAGACTACATATCTACATGTACTCTGAGAGAAAGTACTCTCCGTTGAGAATTCGATGAGAGACCCGTGTCTCGATACTCACGCCTGATTGCTGAATCAGAGCTTCGTATAATTATGAGTTTACGATTTTAGCCTTTGTCGAAAATCCACCATCTACATTTCCATAGAGAAATTTCATGACCAAAAGCAAGTACATATCAACTTTTTAGATGCCATCATATAGTCGAAACTAAATGCATTCGTCAATGAGTTTATAAAGATACAAGATAACCCCTATAATATTCCACAGCCGCACTCCCCACAAAGATTTTGCAATTAAGCACAAGTTCAATTAAGAACTCTCCCCCATAAAATGTCATTCCTGAAAGAACAACAAGAGCGACCTTACTTTCACAAGATAAGAAGGATTTCTTTGGACATAACAAATCATATACAAATATGAATTTTGAATCCAAAAATACTCAATTAAATTAACCACAAGATAACCCATGATTAATTCAATCGAAATACACAACTAAATTACCACAAGAGTGTGACCAATTCAATTGGTGATGCTCGACATAAGAGAACTTACGGAGCCGCACAATATATACATAAAATATGGATCAGGGAAGATCAATATTGCGGAATAGACGAGGATTCATTCTATTTCCCTTCACTATTTGCACAATGACATACAATAGACATAATCCTTGTAAACAAAAGTTCATCCTCTCTTCATCAATATTTGCATAATGACATAATAGGCTTAAGACTTTTGTAATGTCAAAATATCATTCATTCTATTATCAATACATGCATATCAACATATGAAAGACTTAACTTTTGACGAAGTATGGGACAATCATAGTTCACGGACGCAAACACAAATATCCCATAACAAGTTTGCAATATATAAAACCATAAAGATTAATACTGCAACAATCATCTTCCAAGCAATTTTTTTGAATTTAAACAAATAAATCTAAAAACAATAAAGATGAAAACGTTGGACATAGCTATGTGTAATCACAATAATAACTATTCCAAACTCTAGTTATTCTTCCCAAAAACACAAGAATAAAATTCTCATAAGAAGATTTACTAGACAAAATAAAGACACAATTCACATATCATCTTCATCATCGGAAACACTCCAAGATGCTTGAATCATGTTCAATTCTTCCTTGAGCTCGGGAAACTTAGTTGCAACCAATGACAATTGTTCTTGCACGCACTTCACCCTTGCATTGACCTTACACACACCCTTGTAAATTTTCTGAAGAAGACTCAAGGTGGTAGGATCACAAGAATCGTCAAGGGAATCATCTCTTTGTCTTTTGCATACATTCTCCCTTATATGTTTGAAAGTACAGGGACGGACAGGTTTGGGAATCCCAAGAAATTTTCCAATTGAATCAAAACCACGTTCAAGGCAAATTTGACTAATCAAACAAGGGTAACCTAACTTCTTGTTGGGTGAAGTCATCGAAGTAATTTGATAAATGATGAAGCCACAAATGTCGATACTCGAACACCCAATTCAAGGAAATAAACCGATTCTGCAAACTCGCGACTCCACCATGAATTCTCAATTGTGGAGGGACAAAGATTAGAGATATCGAGTTTTCCGAAAGCCGTCAAGGTCACACTAAGAACCTTAGAAGGAAACTTTCCTTGATTCCATGCAACTTTCTTACCACAAAGACCAAGAGATATGTCTTCATGTGATGGTCGTTCATCACTCGGCCTAGGTAGATGAACATTACCCAACACAATGTTGGTAATTTTCGAAATCAACTCTCTATTAACAAGAAACCTTTCTCTATTTATCATGGTTTTGAATTCCATTTTTCCGAGATCAACATCATGAATGTTGGCATAGAAAATTCTTGTGAGAGTATCAAATCCTTGACCAAGACCGTCAAATATGCTTCCAAGATTGAATTTTTCAAAGCAAACTAAATCCTCTTTATGTCCACTAGAAAAATTCAATTTATTTTCTACAATAAAACCCATAGATGAAATCCTTTCAAAAACATTAGCACACGAATCATTAACAAACCTAATCCTAAGAGAGTTTTGGTCCAAAGGAAGATTCATGCTAGAAGAACTCAAGCCTTTTGAAATTCTTTTTGAAACCTTAGAATTCATCATGAGATCTAGAAATTGGAAGGAACCAAGAGGAAATTACTTACTTGGAATGAACCTTGAACACCCTTCCTTTTAATCTTTCTCCAAAGAAGTTTCAATGGAGGAAACACAAGAACCCTAAAGAGTTCACGTACGCGGACTAATGGGATGAATAAGAAGGTGTGCGTACTTCCTTTTTATAAGACCCACTAATGGGATTGGACCCATTTATGAACCACGACCCTCAAAAGGAATGTGGGATTTTCTTTTGAAGTTCATATATCAAGGTTTTCAGAGCTTTCTATTTTCTTTTTGATGTGACTAAAAACAAGGTTCTTCTGATTCCTTGACCCTCTGTCAAAAACATGAGAACCCACGTTGGATCTACTTGTCTTGACAGAGTATTCAGTCCGTACATCGTTATTCCACAGTTTTACATGTACAAAATTTTTATCGGGTCGATTCCTAAACTTAACAGAATTAAGTTTTTCTAGGAATATGAAAACGCTTTCAAATGCTCTAAATAGATCTTTGTCAATTGGTCCATTACGATAGTATTTCTCAAACAGATTAAGAGTTAATCTAGTGAGAGTCCATATCTTTGAGCGTAACGAACGTTTTCTCAATCTTCCTTTCTTTTTATTTTTTTCTTTAGATTGTTTCTCATCATCTAAGTTTTCTAAGTTCTTAGATGACACCGGATTATTATAAGAAACCGAAGATTTTGTCCATAATAATCTTTGAACAATCTTGAAGAAATTCTGGCGTGCGTTACAGATGCCAAGAGCAAGTTTTCCAAAGAAATTTCCCATAGGACAATTTTTAAGGATCAAACAAACACAAACTTTTTAGGTTTATAGTGTTTGCCTGCTCTGATAGGCGGGGGTCTAACAACCACACCCAATAATTCGATTAGAAATTTGTATGGACTAGCTCCAATATACTTTTAAGAGAATCAACTAGACAGTCAGACTCAATCTTAATAAAAGTATATCAAAGAGTTATATCTCTCTTTCTTGATTCAATACTTACTCAAGCAAATAGAAATTTGCGAGTCAAATTGAATACAAGAGAAATCACTTGAACGGTACCAAAGACCAATGTTCAAGTATCAATCAATTTCAATCAACAACCAAGGGTTGGATTTCCCAATTGATCGGTTTAACGCACAACCTGTGATATTTCAATTATATAACAAAATATAATGCGGAAAAGAAATAACACAGACACCAGAAGTTTTGTTAACGAGGAAACCGCAAATGAAGAAAAACCACGAGACCTAGTCTAGATTGAACAAACACTGTATTAAGCCGCTACAGACACTAGCCTGCTACAAACTAACTTCGGTCTGGACTGTAGTTGAACCCCAATCAATCTCACACTGATCCAAGGTACAGTTGCGCTCCTACGTCTCTGATCCCAATAGGATACTACACACTTGATTCCCTTAGATAATCTCACCCACAACTAAGAGTTGCTACGACCCAAAGTCGAAGACTTTAACAAACAAATCTGTATCACACAGAAAAGTCTACGGTAATAGATGAATTTGTGTCCCACAGAAATACCTACGAGTTTTTATTCCGTCTTTTGATAAATCAAGGTGAACATGAACCAATTGATAAACCAGACTTATATTCCCGAAGAACAACTTAGTATTATCAATCACCTCACAATAATCTAAATCGTATGATGGCGAAACTAGATATTGTGGAATCACAAACGATGAGACGAAGATGTTTGTGACTACTTTTATATCTTGCCTATCGGAGAAATCAATCTCAAGTCAATCCTTACGATTTTACTTAGTACGATTAAAACAGCAATATCAGATCACACAACTTAGAGAAAGTAGTATCGGTCTGGCTTCACAATCCCAATGAAGTCTTCAAGTCGTTAACCTACAGGGCTCGGTAGAAACCTAAGGTTAAAGGAGAATTGACTCTAGATAATACAACTAGTATCACACAGGAGGTGTGCGTATTAATTTTCCCAGTTGCTAGAGTTCTCCCTTATATAGTCTTTCAAATCAGGGTTTGCAATCAATGTTAGCTTAGTAACAAAGCATTCAATATTCACTGTTAGATGAAAACCTGATTAGATTCAAGCTAATATCTTTCAACCGTTAGATCGAAACTTAGCATGTTACACACAAATGAAATGCACATTTATCTAGGTTTGTGTAACCGTACCCAAACATGTACATCTAGTTGGTTCAACAGTAGTTAACCAAATGGTTATCCATATGAGCACTTTCGTATCAACCATATTCTTCTTTTCCACAACTAGTTCAAGTGACTCAAATGAACTAGTTAAAGAGTTGTTAAATTGCTTAGATCTTTATAATAGACACAATTGAAACAAAAACGATTTGATTCACTCGAATCGATTCATGAACTTTATAGTCATGGTTTGCAAACTTGCATTCCTTAGTTTATATAAGTTTAAGTTCACGAATAATCGTTTTTAGAAAATAACCAACTTAAGTACGCGTACCAGTCCGCGTACTTAAGTACCCAGAATAAGTTTGCAAATAGTTCACAAACTCCAGCAGATTTTCTCGGGAAGAGAACCTCCGACAATACGCGAACTGGGTACGCGGACTGGGTTCGCGGACTCTGTTCTGGTTTTCCTGATCAACAAAGTACGCATACTTTGGTTCAAGGAATAAAGACTTATACATGTATGAGTTATCATACAATGCTTATATCCAAAAATGGTTATATAATCTAAACTCTCATTTCAACCATTGAAACATTCTTAGAGGACGTTATATAGTTGTTGTTCACAAACCATTTTTCGTCAAAGCCATTTTCAAGTGATTGAAACTTAACATGACTTTTGTTACTAGTTAAGATGAACTTGGCCAAAGCGAAAGCTTACCAACACATATTTCGAGAAATAGATAAGCGAGATAAACTCGGCTCGAAATAGCAAATGTGTATAATCAAAGTCTATATAGCAAAATGACTTTTGTCTCAAGATAGGAGAGTAGATAGACTTTTGAGTGATAGATAAGTTCAAATCTCCACATACCTTTTAGTCAATGAAGTTCCACCAGTTTCTTGAGTAGTTCTTCGTCTTTGTATGATGATCGCCATGGAGTCTTGAGCTCAAGTACACTTTCTATCCTAGTCCGAGACTTAGTTAATAGTTGACTAGAAATCAAAAATTATAGTTCTGATCACTAACATTGACAAACATGCTTGAGATAGCAATGCATGCGAGTTCGACCGAGCAGTGCTCTAACAGGAATACTTTGGAAGGAACTACACATAAGCAAAAGATATTGTTAGAGCATAGCTCGGTGGAACCCACCAAGCGTTGGTATGTCAAGTTTGGTTGTCATATTTTAGTGAATCAAAACTCATTTAAAGGTTCGCTTGATTATTTACTAGAGTCAACTTCGTATAGGTTAGTTAGAAAGTTACAAGGATATGAGACTTACAAGTATTACGTGAAGACTTGAAGAATGTTAAGAAGTAAAGAGCTACATCGACGACGTCATCCTTCCTCTTGAGGTTAGTAATATTTGACTTGAACTGTTTCATTCCTAACGTATCTTTCAAGTCGTGCATATTGAAAACAAAACTGCGAAGCATGAACACTCTAGATAGACATAGTATTAAGGAATAAAATATGAAGTTTATTGCTTAACCATTAAACTTTGTAGATAAGACATTGACATAATCGTTTAAATGCTACCGTGATTATGTATGGGTATGAGGTGAGGATTTCATCCTAGGAAACAATGTTTTACATGTGTTTTAAGGAAGTAAGTTCATAAACTTGTTTATGAATCGAAAAGGAAATCGCCAGGAGTTATTGGGATTGTTATTCATTGCATATCTTGTGAACATCCAATATGTGTGATTTAGATATAACCGCTCACGACTTAATCATATGAATGCTATTGTGATTATGTATGGGTATGGGTGAAGATTTCGTCCTAGGAAACAATGTTTTTCATTCGTTTAAAGGAAGTACAATTCATAAACTTGTTTTATGAATCGAAAGGGAAATCGCTAGGCTTATTGGTATTGTTATTCATTGCAAATCTTTGGATTACCAATATGTTTGTTTAGTATAACCGCTCATAACTTGTTTATGTATCTTGGTAAAACTATTCACAATGCCTGACTTTTGTATTGGTATGACTTTTATTAGTGAAACGGATCTTAAGTAATCAACTGAGATGGTATGATCGATATATTGTAATTGGTATGACCAACTCTAGACATTGGGGAACCGATCCTAGTAAGAGGTGCAACCGATCACAAGCATGTGGAATCGATCCTTGTAAGAGGTACAACAAGTCTTAGTAATTGGTAACCGATCCTATGACTTGTGCAACCAATTACAAGTTAAATACCATAATTATGTGGTAACCGATCCTAGTACCTAGTCAACCAATTTTTGGAAAGCTAGTGTGACCGATCCTAGTACCCACATGGAGGTAGAACGGAAGCCTTGTGTTTTGGTAGAACCGTGAAACCCATTAATGGTGATTTAGAAAAAGGATTTACAAAGTAAAGATGTCGACATACTTTGAACATGTGCAGTAATTCTTATCTTTTATTGTTCAAAGATATTCCTTAATAACTAAAGGAGAATCCCGGATCGAAATAAATTGAGAATCTTTTGGTTAAGGTTTTTAGTTTTATATGCTTTTAATTTCCAGCAATTAAAATGCATATCTTTAGAAAATAAAAATTGGTAATGTGCATTTACTAATTGGAGATTTTCTGCTGAGATTTCGGTCAATATTTGGACAGAGCATTTCCAGGAACTATGAAAACCTAATTTGGAAATATATTTCATATCTTGAGATTCGGTTTTGGAAACTCCTTTGTGTCCAAACTTCATTGGTCTATAAATATTGAAGTTTGCATTTCGGGAAAACTAATCCTCAGAGCCAGCAAAACTACCTAGTTGTGTTGTTACTGGTGGAGCCATCTATTCGGAGAGGAAAGTACCCTAATTAGGCAAAATCTCTTACGACCGCTCGTTTTAAAGACTTCTTTGGGATTCTACGAGTACCGTTGGTGGGAAACTAGATAATTGCAGTTTATTATTAGTTTTCGATTGATTTGATTGACTAACGGCTGTTTAACTTTGATTACACCTAGTTTGTTTATGCTTGAGAATCTTCTCTTCTGATATAAGATTCACTCAAACTAGATCGAAATCGACGGGGATCTTTAGACTGTTTGTATATCTAAAAACGTCTTGTGATAATCCATCGTTAACAGACTCCGTTCTCTGTGTGATTGATCACAAGAGATTTAAGTTGTTTATGTGCAGGTGTTTATTGAAGATCTAAGAAGATTTGAAGACAAAGAAGATTTCTTATTTGAGTTCATAATCTTTGGTGTGCACAAAACTTGATCGTCTAGGGATCCAACAATAATCGGTTTATCTTTGTGATAACCTTGATTGATTAGTTGAGTAGATCGACATCAATACAATTATTTGTGATTCAAAGTATTGACTGCATAGTCTAAACAATTACCTTGGTAATTGTTGATAGATTGATCTAAGAACCTGACAAAGGAGTTTATTAGGATAAATAGAAGAGCCTTTTGTCAAACTCATATGAACCAAAGGAATTGTTCCAAGTGCGTGACTTATTGCAAGTTGGAGGCGCAGGGATACATATGGAACTAGGTGAACTATAGGTTTAGTTGCTTGGTCTCAACTATACGAAGTTGGTTTAGATTTTATATATCGGCTTAATCCTGAGAGTATTCAATTCTGGACAAGGTCCCAGGGTTTTTCTGCATTTGCGGTTTCCTCGTTAACAAAATCTTGTCGTGCCTTTTACTTTTCTATTTCCGCAATTATAATTGTTTTTAATATAATTAGAAGTAAAATACATAAACGTTAATTCCTAATTACTTGATAGAAATCCTATTGTGTTTGGTTAAGCCTGAACCTATTATCAAGTAATCATACTTCGTTGTCGTATTGTCTCGATCTCGTATCCATAGACGATCACACGAAAGGTGAACCGATTAGTTGTATTGCTCGATTCAGTCCATAGACAATCACTTTCGAACAAAGGACTTATAGGTGGAAAAGTTTTAGATTGAGGTATATTTGTGTACCCTCGTCTTTTCAGATATCAAATGAGTATCCTGCTGTACATTTTTGAATGGAGGGATGACATAAAAATAGAGGCACCAGATTCTTGACTTTGATATATAAGTGGAAGTAATCGAATCTCTAGAATATTCAAGCATATGTTGCACCGTATACCCACATATAGGAATAGTACGAAAGGGTAAGATTAATGTACCTGGTTACAATGATCATCACGCTACTAAACAACTGATTGAAATTGGGCACATTTGATAGTTTTGTAAGAGTCTGAGGCTTTGAGATGTAGGGGCATGAAAACTCGGTATTCCAGACAAAAACCAAATACAATTCTCAATCCAGCAATAATTACATCAACCGAAAAATGGAACATATACATAGTAAGCTAATTCCATTGAAATTAAAATTGGGACACAAAAATCAATAGAACATAACTGGAGCAAAAAAAGGGTCAGGGTTCATTTATCCATAGGTCCTCAAACTAATACCCCAATGCAAAGTCATATTTTGTGCATTATCAACGGCATTAACATCTCCCTCATTCATTACAATGATAAAGATAATTGTTGCAAAATCAGATACACCTATTTGACTGCATTAAAAGGAGATTATAAGATATAATCAAGATGTAGGGAAATTTTTCCATTTGCGTCAAAAGGTACATGTCTAGAACTTCCTTTGGTTATCCTCTTATGTGGATTGCTGCAGAAAAATTACGATAGTAAAAATCAATGGGCGAGATTCAAATAAGCAGAACCAACAGGTACTTGCATTCAGTTTCTTCCATGATAAGAAAAACAAGTATTGTGCACACCAAAGATTATAAACCCAAGTCAGATCTTCAATATCTTCTTTGTCTTCAAATCTTCTTAAAATCTTCAATAAAAACCTGCACACAATCACTTGAATCTCTTGTGATCAATCACGCACAGAACGGAGTCTGTTAACGATGGATTATCACAAGATCGTCTTTAGAACTAACAACAGTCTAAAGATCCCTGTTGAAACTCTGAACTAATTTGAGTGAATCTTATATCAGAATAGAAGATTCTCAAGAATAAACAAACTAGGTGCAATCAGATTTCAACCACCGTTAGTCAATCAAATCAATCGAAAACAAAAGATAAACCGCAATTATCTAGTTTCCCACCAACGGTACACGCCAGAGATTATCGATCCCGAAGAAGACTTTAAAATGAGCGGTCGTAAGAGATTTCTCCTAATTAGGTTACTCTCCTCTCCGAATAGGCGGCTACACCAGTAACAAAAAAAAAGAGGAAGTCTGTTATTACGAAGGATTAGTATGCTAGAAAGGCAAACTTCAAGTATTTATAGAAAAGGAAGTTTAGACACCAAGGAATTTCCAAAACCGAAAATATTCTCAAGATATTCATTAAAGCATAAATTCGGTTTTCATAATTCCTGGAAATGCTCTGTCCAAAAATAATGATCGAAATCTCTCGAAAAATATAATTAGTAAATGCACATTACTAATTCTGGAATTTTCCTAAAAAATGAAATTAATAACCTTAATTAAAATATTATTAACTTACTTATGTTTTGATCCTGGGATTCTCTTCCCTTAGCCGTTAAGGAATATCTTTGAACGACTAAAGAAATAAACATTCACAACACATGTTCAAAGTATGTCGACATCCTTACTTTGTAAGTTCTCTTTCACACTTACAACCTTGAAACCGATTTGCCACACTTCCAAACAAGTTTAAAATTGGTTCACCTGACTTTCAAGAACTATGTGATTGATCAAACCAATATTCAATCACAATCATGGGTTTAATGGTTCTACCAAAACAAGTTTCGGTTCTACATCCATGTGAGTACTGTGCATAGTCACACTAGCTTTCCAAAATTCGGTTGAATAGGTACTAGGATCAGTTCCCCACATATATATGGTATCTAACTTATATGTGTTGCACATGTCCATAGGATCAGTTCCCCTTTTCCTAAAAACGTGTTGCACATGTCCATAGGATCGGTTCCCCTTTCTGCTATAAACCTTGCTGCACCCCATACAAGGATCGGTTCACCTTTGTGATGTACTGCACCTGTTACTAGGATCGATTCCCATTTTCCATATTTGGTCAGACAAAACACAAACCCGATCATACCATCTCAGGTGATTACTTAAGATCGGTTTCACTAATAAAAGTCATACCAATACATAAATCAGGCCTTTGTGAATAGTTATACCAAGAACACAAACAAGTTGTGAGCGGTTATACTCAATCACACATATTGGTTGTTCATAAGATATGCAATGAATAAAAAAACCAATAACACCTGGAAATTTCCTTTTCGGTTCACAAACAAGTTTATGAACTTACTTCCTTAGAACACATGTATACATTGTTCCCTAGGATGAAATCCTCACCTCATACCCATACATAATCACAATAGCATTCAAATGATTATGGCGATCTTTAATCTACAAAGTTTAATGGTTAAGCAATAAACCTCGTATTGTATTCCTTAATACTATGTCTATCTAGAGTTAAAATATGCTTCGTTTTTATGTTTTCAATATGCATGACTTGAAAGACACGTTAGGGAATGAAACAGTTCAAGTCAAATATCACTAACCTCAAGTGGAAGGATGATTGTTGTCATTGTAGCTCCTCGCTTCTTCACATCTTCAAGACTTCGCAATACTTGTAATGTCTCATATCCCAATACTTTCAAGCTAACATATACGAAGTTGACTCTAGTACACAATCAAGCGACTCTTAACATGAGTTTTGATTCACTAAAATATGACAACCAAACTTGACATACCAACGCTTGGTGGGTTCAACCGAGCCATGCTCTAACAATCTCCCCCTTTGTCAATTTTAGTGAAAAACTCTTACATCATATGGATAAACAAATTACAAGAATTCATTACACATCCGCTTGATTTCCGATTCAACAACACAGTAAAACTTCTTACATTCAATCCTTGAAAATGTCATTGTTGACATTATTTTAACAAAGAAAAAGAGTATTAGATTTGTTAAACCCCACGTCTTTGTTATACCAATTTATATAACATGTTACCCCCCCCCCCCCCTTAGTCTGTGCTTTCACTCTTTCGTTAGATAAACGTTCAAGCACCATTGTTCTTTTCCTTAGCGATACCAGTCAATATAAAATCAATGCCAGTATCACCTGTTTACTCCATATATTTCTCCCCCTTTTTGTCACAAAAATGACAAAGAAACGAAAAGATAAAGGATAACAAGAAAAGAATCTTACAAATCTCAAAATAGACTTGCAAACCTGTAGAGTTAGGCACGAGGGTTCAACACATCATGTTCTGATAACCAATATCAAAACCGAAACTACAAGTAGTTTTATTTTGATATGTTATCAAGGAAACAATTATCCGAAACAATTTTTCCAATTTATTTTAGCAAACCAAAAAACAACTAAGCACTTTAGTCCCTTTGCTAAACCGATTGTTCAAAAACAACCGCTTAATTCGATAAGACCAAAATAAAGATAAACTCTATTTTTCTCATCAGGTTCTAATTATCCATAAACTTAGACCTTTCAATTTTAAACAAGACAAGTACTAGGTTATTTAACTATCATTTCTTGTTAAGGCAGTCGATTAGACTTGAATAACCGAAACCTCACTTCGATAAGTCTAACTAAGATCAGAACTAACATAGTTTCTCTTATCCGGAATCGAATTGGACTAAACAACTCATCCCGTACACCTTTTATTTCGTTAAGCCATAAATAATTCATACAAACCAAAATAAATCAACTTGCATAATTATTCACCTCAACCGGAAGCAATTGAAATAACATAGACATTAAAAGCATCGCAATTGCACCGAAATTTTGTAAGCCTAAACAATTGATACCATACAAATGCAAGATAACAATAGTTTTTCTTAACCGGAACCAATTGAATCACACACAACATCAATTGTACCGAAATTTTGTAAGCGTAAACAATTGGTACCACACAATAAAGCAAGATAACAATAGTTTTTCTTAACCGGAACCAATTGAATCACACATCCACACATACACCATGGAATAAACATCAATTGTACCGAAATTTTGTTAAGCAAAAGCAACAAATATATATAATATAAACTCAGGATTTTCTTAAACAGGAAAACAATTAACTAACAAGGTTGTTACCTCAAATTTCTCATCCACTTCTCCAATATGTTTGCATCTTCGTCCAAGGAGAATTGATATCGAAATATCATCACGTTGTCATCCTTATGCCAAAACAAAAGAATAACAACAACCCTCAACCTTTACCAGAGAAAGGTTGAAAACCGGTTTTAACAATTGCAAGCAAGAGTTGAAAACCGTCGAAACACATATGCTTTTATGCTAAACCAAAACCGATTCAACATATTGTGACTTTTTAACATATTGTTTCTACCAGAACCCCTCATGATTCTTTGATAAATCCTACCAGAAATTAATCCTGCTAAATCAAAAAGTCACCCAAACCATAACGGTTCACAATATATGAGATCGAATATTAAGGTAGTAAAACCGAAATCAAACATCCCATAAACATACATAGCAATAAGATAAAAGCATTCAAGCACATGCTATGTAAACCGAAAAAAAATTAATTACGGATAGACTACATCGAAAGCATAAAACATTTTACTGTTACACAGGATTCTTAACAGGCATACAACTTTAAACATTGTTCATCAGACATGCCTACACTAATATACATAATATTTTATAATTAACAATTATAGAATCTAATCCGAGATGTCCATGTCAGTATCTTCTTCCGAGGAAGTATCTTGATACTTGTCTGAGATGCCACTCAAGGCTTTAGTAAGATCTGGATATATATTTGTAGCATGATCAATCAGATCGACAATGCAGTCATTCTTCCTTTGTAGTCTTCTCTTAAGAGTTTGTGGGTCTCCTTCGACTCTTATAGGAGGAGGGGCATTGAACACTTGTCCTCTCATTCTGTTGAGAATTCCTTCTCCTAATTTCTTCGGAATATTTTCTCTGGCGTTTGGCCAGACAATTCCAAAAGAGCTGCATATTCTTGTAATCAAACAAGCAAAACCAGGAGTTCTCCTTTTACCTCTCTGAATTGTGATAATTTGTCTGATCATTAAACCACAGAAATCAAAATTTTTGATTCCACTGACTAGATGATATGTAAGTTCGGCAACATCTCTAGTCCACTTGATCTTATGCATATTTCTAGGACACAAGTTTGCACAAGCTAGTTTTCCAAAACCTTTAAGATGATTTCAACATTGTGAATAAGAAGAGAGTTACCTGACCATGATCCACCAATTACTGAAGAGATAGTATTGTTATCAACTCTATATCTTTCATCCGAACATGGTAAGAAGGTATTCAGGTACGGATATAGAATCAATTCCGAAATCACTTGCTTGTTAACCTCAAATGATTTTGTACCAATTATAGTACGAAACGTACATCCTTCAAAATCCATCTCATACATGTTAGCATAAAAGAGTGAATGAGCTTTCATGGATAATACCCCATTCGCGATTTTTCACAAAGTTCATATAATTTCTATCCGAAACTTTGACAAATATCATCTCCATGATGGGTTCCTTGATTGAACCGAATTTCACAAGGCATTCATCATTCACAAAATGGTTTTGTGAACCAACATCATAGGTAAGACTAGGCATGTTTTCATAATTGATATTTCTAGTTGTGTGGAGCATATTACTCCTATTTGAACTTTCACTAATATTGAAATTCCTTCTACCGCTATTTTCCATTGAATCAACAAAAATATTAGAGAGCCACTTACAATCGATATTCCCTGTTGAGTATTGATTTTCCTTGCTTGAGTTGAATTGGAGTGATTTGAGAGAGACCCTTTGTTCTTGTAGTAGCTTAGGATAGATTGAAGCAAGAATTTCTACTTGAATCGAACATGCAAAAATTACAAGTGAGAAACTTTCGAACCCTTGTATGTTGTATAGGTTTCTTTGAAACTGAAGATGATAGAGAAAGAGATAGTCTAATACTTCTTTGTTTTTATCACCAACACTATCTTGTATTCGGATGTGGATTCGGATCCGAATAGCACTAAACACCAAAAACCGAGACATGATAAGGGATGACCAATAATCGGATCCTTGATCAATGTTAAAATGTCCCGGTTTTGACAACTTGGATATACTAGGTGTTGACATGAAATTGTCAGTCAATGAATTTTCACTGGACACGTCAGGACTAATTATAATAGACTCACAACCTATATCTGAGTCGTTATAATCTTCAAGAGAAAAATTTTCTGAAGGTTTATAGAGAGACTCTTCTTGAAGAATATCATATTCTTATGATGTATAATTCATTAAACACTCATGAATGAGTTGATTTCCTTTAGAATTATTATTTTTCTTTGAGTTGTCCAGTTCTTCGAGGAACTCATCAACTTCATTTTGAAATCTACTAGAGTCTTCAAGGATCTTGAGTGTTTTAGATAGTGACTCATCTTCCTTTTGTTCATATATCTTAATCTCATTATTCAAGTCAGAGAGTTGCTTTTCCATTTCTGCAAATTCTGATAGTTTTCTGTCGATCTTGCTAGAAGCATCTTCAGTGAGATTAAGATATAACCACATTCGTCGAATGTCCAAAATTCTTTGGATCGAAGTGACTTAATAATTTCAGTGCCTGACATGCCTTCAAACAATTTTGAATCGTCTAATCTTGTCATCATGTTAACTGAATCATCCATTATATTCAATTCTTATAGGTTGGATCGCACCAAACACAAATTGTTAGATCTTTTCGTGTTTGCCTGCTCTGATACCAATAGAAAAGGCGAGGGTACCCAAATATACTTCAAGCTAAAACTTTTCTTACCTATAAGTTCTTTCTCCTAATGTGATTGTCTATGGACAGAGTCGAGACAATACAACTAATTGGTTCACACTTCGTGTGATCGTCTATGAATACGAGATCGAGACAATACAACAACGAAGTATGTTTACTTGATACAAAGGTTCGGACTTAACCAAACACAATACAATTGCTTATCAAGTAAATATGAATTAACGTTTTTGCGATTTACTTTAATTATAATAAAACAATTATAATGCGGAAATATAAAGTAAATGACACAACAAGATTTTGTTAACGAGGAAACCTCAAACGCAGAAAAACCCGGGGACCTTATCCAGAATTGAATA
Organism: Papaver somniferum; assembly: GCF_003573695.1. Lineage (NCBI taxonomy): Eukaryota > Viridiplantae > Streptophyta > Magnoliopsida > Ranunculales > Papaveraceae > Papaver > Papaver somniferum. Next base: position 71,499,188 of record NC_039360.1, read on the forward strand.
CTCTCAGGATTAAGCCGCTACACAAAATTACACCTAACTTCGTATAGTTGAGACCAAGCAACTAAACCTATAGTTTACCTAGTTCCGTATGTATTCCCATGCCTCCAACTTATAAATAAGTCACGTACTTGGAACAATTCTTATGGTTCGTATTCCAAATAGTAAATCAACAACAAATCTGTTTGGTATCAACTCTCATTCCAACCATTAAAACATTCTTAGAGGACGTTATATAGTTGTTACACCATTTCTCGTCAAAGCGATTTTCAAAGTGATTGAAACATTATGACTTTCGTCACTAGGTGAAGATAAACCTGATCAAAGCGAACCGCTTTACCAACACATGATTTCGAGATATAGATATACTCGGCTCGAAATATCAAATGTGTATGATCCAGTCTATATAGCATACGACTTTTATCTCATAAGAAGTAGGAGATAGAGTAGATAGAATTTTGAGTGATAGATAAGTTCAAGTCTCCACATACCTTTTTGTCGATGAAGTTCCACGGTTCCTTGAGTATATATTCGTCATTGTATGATGAACCGCCATGAAGTCCTTGAGCTCAACTACACTTTTCTATCCTAGTCCGAGACTTAGCTATGTAGACTAGAAATCAAGACTCATAGTTTTGAACACTAACATTGACAAACATGCTTGATATAGCAACGCATGCGAGGTCGACCGAGCTATGCTCTAACAATCTCCCCCTTTGTCAATTTTAGTGACAAAACTATTAATACATATGGAATACAAAAAAGATAAGCTTTAGTGGCTCCTATTCCATAGTCTAATCTTCAACGTTCCCCGAATCTTCGTCCTTCCAAGTACTCCAATGATCCCAAAGGTTGTAAGTTTAGCATCACCGCTGTTGAAGATCCGTAGCTATAACAATGAGAGAAATCGAGATTCTCGATCATCATTATACAGTGACATAGTATTATTATGTAACATCAAAGTCCAATTGCATCACGACTTTAACAATAATACTACGGTGATATGTATCACTCCCCCTTAGTCAATACTCTATCTCACAAGGAAACCACTCCCCCTTACACAATGATCTGAAAACCATATGTATATGTAGTAGAACTACACATTAATTCTCCCCTTTTTGTCAATAAAATTTCCCAAGGTACAAGAACGGATCCTAATGAAATTTCCGAGAAGAGACGTTTCATAGACTAAAAGAAAAATACATACCAACTTAATTTAGATGCAATCATAAAGCCGAAGCTAAATGCATTCATCAAGGATTTTTAAGATACAAGATAACCCCTATAAAATTCCACAACTGCACACCCCGCAAGATATTACCATCAAGCACAAGTTCAAAATAACTCTCCTCCATTTGATGTCATTCCCGAAAGAACAACAAGAGCGACCTTAATTTCGAAAGAAAAGAAGGATTTTTAAATGGTCACCAAAAACCATAGGAATGATTTTCTATATCCAAAACTCAATCAAATTAATCACAAGTAAACCTATGATTAATTTAATTGGAATACACAACTAAATCAAACCACAAAAGTGATCAATTTAATTGATTGTGCTCAACATAAGTAAACTTACGGAGCAACGACTAAGGTAATCATACGGAGATGACTAACTTAATCGTTCACATACTCAACATAAGGAAAACCTTACGGAATATACGACTACATTAACCAATAGAACATGATTAGTATAGCCGTTCATATACTCAACACAAGGACTTGTGGAATATATGAATACTCAACTAGACTAATTACAAGAGAACATATAATTAATCTAATTGGAATACACAACCAAACTAATCACAGAAGTAATCAATTTAATTGTAAAAAGTTTTGCTCGACAAAAGAAGACTTTCAGAGCAAATAACTAAATAACCAACCAAGATGATTAATTTAGTTCAAAGATGCTCGACATAAAGTACCTTATGGAACAACCAACAAAGTTAATCAACTTAGTTTTATCGTGCTCGATATAAGACACATTACGGAGCCTCACAGTAATACATAAGATATGGATCAGTGATGATCATTACTGTGGAATACATACAAGGATCTATTCTATTTTTCCAGCACTATTTGCATAACGACATAATAGACTTTATCCTTGTCACACAAAAGATTTTACCCTATTTTCCGTCAAGTAAATGACTGGATAGGCATAACTTTTGTATTTGTCAAAAGTCCATTCGTCCTTTCATCAATACGAATACCAATTTATGAACGACTTTACCTTTGAAAACATATGGGACCTTCAAGTTCACGGACGCAAACAATACATATCCCATAAAATATTGCAATACTTCAAAATCAAACAGATTAATACTGCAATAACATCATCCTCCAAATATTTTTAGAATTTAAAACCAATAAACCTAAAAAATAACACAAGAAGATGAAAACAAAAATAGCTATGTGTAGTCACAATCTTCGCTATTCAAACGCTAGTTATTCTTCCAACTAAACCAAAAAAGAAGACATAGTAGGAAACAATTCCTTTGAGAAATTCTTTATCATTCCCGAACTCCTTGTTATCGACAGCTATCGGGACATAAGGTTCACGGAGATAAGTGTCAATACCGACGAATTGTCTTGGCTGAAGAGGTCGAATTAGGGTCCTCTGAATTTCCAAAGATTTAGATACGAAAGTCTTTATTTCACAAATCTCCTTCTTATTTCCTTTAACTCATCAAGAACATTGGAAAACTTCTAAGATTTAGAAGGAACAACCCTGGGTTTTCTTGTATTCCTTCTTTTTCTTTTCAGGGACTTAGAAACAGGAGATTTCTCTTTTTCCTTGATTGAAGGCTTAACAATCTTGTTGACATCCTTTCCAGCTGATGACATAGTGCTTTGAGAACAATTATGAATAACTGGATTTGTGTGATGGAATCACTTAACTCAACAAGCAGTCTTATAAAGGATGTCAAAGGGAAAAAGGAATGTAGGGTTCGAAACCTATTGACAGGTTCGCATACGCCCAACTCTAAAACCCTATAAAGAGTAGAATTGTCGATAATAACCCTTTCTTTTATTTGATAGACAAAAAATAACAAATCTAAGAAAAGAAGGAAAAACTTTTCTGAAGCCTGGATCAGCACTCAATCTTGTGTCTTTTTGATCAGGCACATGAGACAAGATTTTCTCAACAACACAATCAAGTTGTGTTGCGATGAACAACGATTTGTCCATCTTTTTCCTCATGGGAGGAATCCACTGATCTCTGTCTATCAAAACGATTTGACCATACTTTCTTTTCAAATGTCTTCTTCTATCCCTGGAAACCAACTTCTTAGACGAAGATAAGATCCTACATACCTTGGCGGTCTTCCGAGCAAGTTTCAGCTTCCTTGCCAATCGATCTGCTCTTCGTTGAAGTTTGCTTGCGTGCCTTATTTGGTGCTTGTATTTGTAACACCTTGATAGTTCATGTCCCTTCATCGAACAAAACGAGCACGTCAATCTTGGATAGTATTCAGGCATCTGAGATGTGCAAGCAGCTAGACATACAGTTGATCCTGAAACATCACTGATAGGTTTTCCAGTTACCGGATTCAGTGAATTTTCCAGCTTGACTGGGTTTCCTTCTTCTCCGAACCCATTGAGGTTGATATATGTATTGCTACAAGTACCAAAATCGATGTTTTCACAAAGGAGCCCTGCACTTGATTTTCTATCTTCATCAGAATCATAGGTTTCAGACATTTTATCAAGTGTTACAGCTAGACCTTTGTTCCCAGTGTATTTTCTACGATTTGGGAATTCGTTAGCAAAATGGCCAAAACCTTTACACTTAAAGCACTGAGGCATGTCCTCGTCATCAGCCTCGTCAGCATCCCTGTTTTTAGGAGGTACGCGACCGTGAGGTTTGTCTAATGACTTAGGTTTGTCTCTTGAAAACCGTTTACTTCTCTTCATCAGAAGATCCCTAAACTGTCTTGTGATCAAGGAGACTGATTTCTCAAGATCTTCATCCGAAAAATCATCCTCAGACGGATCATCCTCAGAGACATGAACACTTTTACCTTTGACAAGTAATTTAGTGTTCTTCTGTGCTTTAAAGGCAACATCCTTACCAACTTTGGATGTATGCTCATGGTCAAAGATCTTTAGCTTCCCAACCAAGGTGTTTCTGGAAAGATTATCGAGGTTATTCACATCAACGATGGCATGCTTCTTAGACTCGTATCTAGATGGCAGCGATCTGAGAATTTTAATCACAATGTCCTTTTCAGGAATAGTCTTATCCAATGCAAAAGATGCATTAACAATTTCAGACACTTTGTGATTAAACTCATCAGATGACTCTTCATCTGCCATACGAAGGTTTACCCAATCGGAATTAAGGTTTTGAATCCTAGCTTCCTTTTCACTGGAGTTACATTCAAATACGCTTTCTAAGATATCCCAAGCATCTTTAGACCTAGTGCAATTAGACACATGGTGTTGAAGACTTGGGGCAATGGCATGTATGATAGCATTTAACCCTTCATAATTCTGCTTTGCAGCAAGAATCTCGGCAGCATTATATTCACCAATATTCTTGGGAACATTTACGTCTTCAGCTGCAACAACAGGCGCATCATAGCCATTGACAACATATACCCATGATTGAAAATCTCGCGACTGGATGAAGGCTCACATATCAATTTTCCACCATAAGTAATTAGAGCCATCGAAGACTGGTGGTACGTTAGTAGAGATAGCACCTCTGTCCATAAAGTCAGATCGCTACAAACACAGACTGATGAGGTCCTACTGTGTTTTCCCACTCTGATACCAATTGAAAAAGCGGGGGTCTAACAACACCACCCAATATTTCGCTTAGCAATCTGTATGGACAAACTCCAATATACTTTTTATGAGAATCAACTAGACAGTTAGACTCAATCAATAAAAAGTTATATCAAAGAGTTTATATCTCAATCTCTCGATTTAATCTTTACTCAAGCAAATGGAAATCTGCGAGTCTTTATCAAAGAGAGATAACTTGGACTGTACCAAAGACCAATGTCCAAGGATCAATCAATATCAATCAACAACCAAAGGTCGGATTTCCAATTGATGATATTTAACGCACAACCTGTATGATTTCAATTATATAACAAATATAATGCGGAAAAAAAATAACACAGACACCAGAAGTTTTGTTAACGAGGAAACCGCAAATGCAGAAAAACCCCGGGACCTAGTCCAGATTGAATACACACTGTATTGAATACACACTTGTATAAACAAGAGGACGTTGATGAATCACAAACAATGAGACGAAAATGTTTGTGACTTCTTTATCTTGCCTATCGGAAAAATCTCACGATCTCAAGCCAATCAATAAGATTGTACTCATATGATAGAAGATGCAAGATCAGATCACACAACTACGATAAAAGTAATATCGATCTGGCTTCACAATCCCCATGAAGTCTTTAAGTCGTTTACCTGGTTTTAGAGAAGAAAACCAAAGGTTAGAGGAGAATCGACTCTAGCGAGCGCACTAGTATCACACATACGTGTGGGGATTAGTTTTGCCTAATGCTAGATGTCTCCTTTATATAGTCTTCAAATCATGGTTTTGCCTTAGGTACAAAGCAATCAATATTCACCGTTAGATGAAAACCTGATTTAGATTCAAGCTAATATTTCTCAACCGTTAGATCGAAAACTTAGCTTGTCACACACACTTGAGATATACGTTTACTGGGTTTGTGAAAACCGTGCCCAAACGTGTACGTGTATGTTGGTTAAGCATAGTAACCCAAAAGGTTAACCATATGAGCATTTCACATTAACCTTGTTCTTCTTCACCATAACTAGTTCAATTGACTCAAAATAACTAGTTAGAGAGTTGTTCAATTGCTATGAGATCTTATGTAACTACACAAGACACAATTAAAACAAAGATGATTCGATTCGATTGGATCGGCTCATGAACTTTATAGCCATGGTTTGCATACTGCATTCCTTAGTAATTTAAGTTTCATGTTCAGAGCACATCTTTAGATCATAACCCACTCAAGTTCGCAAACAAGTTCGCGGACTTAAGGCAACCGGCAGAGTTTCCAAACTCAGCAGAAAATCTCGGCAAATAGACTTCCGCCAGTTCGCGGACTAGGTTCGCGAACTGAGTTCACGGACTAAACACGCAAACGAGTTTTTGGAAATCCCAACAGAAATTCTCGGTAAGAGAATTTCCGTCAGTTCGCGGATTGAGTTCGCAAACTGAGTTCGCGGACTTGGCAAAGCCAATTTCTCCGGTTTCTCTCAATCAACAAAGTTCGCAAACTTCGGATTAAGGAATAGAACTTATGCACATATGTGTTACCACACAATGCTTATATCCATCATTGGTTATATAGACCTGAACTCTCATTCCAACCATTGAAACATTCTTAGAGGACGTTATATAGTTGTTACCACCTGTTAGAGTACTGCTCGGTCAAACTCGCATGCGTTGCTATCTCAAGCATATTTTTCAATGTTAGTGATCAAAACTATAAGTCTTGATTTTTATTATCTTATAGCTAAGTCTTGGACTAGGATAGTAAGTGTAGTTGAGCTCAAGGACTTCATGGAGATTCATCATACAAGTAGAAGATCTACTCAAGGAACCGGTGGAACTTCTCGACAAAAAGGTATGTGGAGACTTGAACTTATCTGTCACTCAAAAGTCTATCTATTCTATCTCCTACTCTTTGAGACAAAAGTCGTATGCTATATATATATATATACTAGATCATACACATTTGGTATTTCGAGCCGAGTATACCTCGCCTATCTATATCTCAAAATATGTGTTGGTAAGCTTTTCGCTTCGACCAAGTTTATCTTTACCTAGTGACGAAAGTCATGAATGTTTCAATCATTTTGAAAATTGCTTTGACGAGAAATAGTGTAACAACTATATAACGTCCTCTAAGAATGTTTCAATGATTGGAATGAGAGTTTAGATTACATAACCAATAGATTCCTTGAAACGAAGTTTTCGAACTTTGTTGATCAAGAGAACCGGAAGTATGGAAAGTGCCTAGTCCGCGAACTTCCAAAGTTCTCAAACCCGAGAATTTCTGCTGGAGTTGACAAATTACTTGCGTGAGCCAAGTCCGCGAACCCAGACCGCGAACCGGCGTAGTTCTCGAACCCGAGAATTTATGCTGGAGTTTGTAAACTCTATCCGGTGTCTTAAGTCCGCGAACCTAGTCTGCGAACTTGAGAAGGTTATATATCTAAAGATGATTTTTGAACTTAATCTTAAAAGGATAAGGAATGCATTTGCAAAATGTGGCTATTAAAGTTCATGAACCGATTCGAGTGAATCAAATCATCTTTGCTTTAATTGTGTCTTGTGTAGTTACATAATATTTCCTTGCAATTGAACAACTCTCTTAACTAGTTCATTTGAGTCAATTGAACTAGTTATGGTGAAGAAGAACATGGTTGGTATGAAACGCTCATATGGTTAACCTCTTTGGGTAGACTATTGTTGAACCAACAATGTCCACGTTTGGGTGCGCTTAACAAACCTAGAAGCGTACAGTCATTTGTGTATGACAAGCTAAGTTTTCGATCTAACGGTTGAGAAATATTAGCTTGAATCTAAATCAGGTTTTCATCTAACGGTGAATATTGATTGCTTTGTAACTAAGAAAAAACCCTGATTTGAAAGGCTATATAAAGGAGACATCTAGTATTATGCAAAAATAATCCCCACACCTTACGTGTGATACTATTTTGCGTGCTAGAGTCGTTTCTCCTTTAACCTTGGGTTTTCTTCTTCTAAAACCAGGTTAACGACTTAAAAACTCATTGGGATTGTGAAGCGAGACCGATACTAATTTTATCGTAGTTGTGTGATCTGATCTTGCATATTCTATCGTAATAGTACAATCATATTGATTGGATTGAGATCGTGAGAGTTCTCCGATAGGCAAGGTATAAAAAGTAATCACAAACACCTTCGTCTCATCGTTTGTGATTCCACGACATCTTGTTTAGCTACCATACGATTAAGATTGTTGTGAGGTGATTGATTAATCTAAGCTGTTCTTCGAGAATATAAGACCGAATTATCAATTGGTTCCTGTTCACCTTGATTATTATCAAAAGACGGAACAAAAACTTTTAGGGTTTTTCTGTGGGAGACAGATTGATCCTTTGATAGACTTGTTTATGTGAGACAGATTTGTTTATTATTAAAGCTTGCAATTTTGGGTCGTAGCAACTCTTAGTTGTGGGTGAGATCAACTAAGGGAATCAAGTGCGCAGTATCCTGCTGGGATCAGAGGCGTAAGGAGTACAACTGTACCTTGGATCAGCGGGAGACTGATTGGGGTTCAACTATAGTCCAGTCTGAAGTTAGCTTGGAGTAGGCTAGTGTCTGTAGCGGCTTAATACAGTGTGTATTCAATCTGGACTAGGTCCCGGGGTTTTTCTGCATTTGCGGTTTCCTCGTTAACAAAATTCTGGTGTTTGTGTTATTTCTATTTCCGCATTATATTTGTTTATATAATTGAAATAATACATGTTGTGTGTTTGAATCAATCAATTGGAAATACGACCTTTGGTTGTTGATTGATATTGATTGATCCTTGGACATTGGTCTTTGGTACCGTCCAAGTTATTCCTTGTGTTTGATTATAGACTCGCTAATTTCTATTAGCTTGAGTGAATCAAAACATGAGAGAGATATTAACTCCTTGAGATACTTTTATCTAGATTGAGTCTGACTGTCTAGTTGATTCTCTATTAAGTGCTTCGGAGTTAGTCCATACAGATTGCTAATCGAAATATTGGGTAGTGTTGTTAGACCCCCGCTTTTCCGCCACCATTGAGCCATGGCTAGCCATGACACCCATTTGCTTGGATTGAAACTGGTCATGCATCTTAGATATGACTCTAGGCAGGCATTTACCCCTTTCAGTCTGCCCATCAGTCTAAGGATGATAGGCAGTACTCAAGTGTAAAGCTATTCCCAATCTAGTAAATAGGGCCTGCCAAAAGTTACTCACAAATACAACATCTCTATCTGAAATTATGGATTTAGGGAGACCATGTAGTTTGTAAATATTGTACATATATACCTTGGCTACAGATGATGCAGTGTAAGGGTGACTCAATGCTAAAAAATTGATGAACTTTGTAAATCTGTCTACCACCACCAATATTACTTCCCTTCCTTCAGACTTTGGCAAACCAGTTATGAAGTCCATGCTAATATGCTCCCATGCTTCTCCTGGTACTGGAAGTGGCTGTAGCAAGCCAGCTGGTGCAGTATTAAAACCCTTTGTGCTGCTGACATAGTTCACAAGTGATCACCACCTCCTTAATGTCATTTTTCATTCCTGCCCAGAAGAAGTAGAGTTTGGCCCTTTGGTAGGTAGCTTGAATTCCAGAATGTCCACCTATGCAAGAAGAGTGGCTTGAGTAAATGACTTTCTTCCTTAGACCTTCTCCTTAGCCAATGTAGATTCTGCCCTTATACCTTAGTAACCCTTGCTGATAAGTAAAATCACTCTCCTTGGGTTCTTGCAAGGTGAGCTGTGGAATCATATTCTCAGTAACCTGGTCATTTTTGTAGCTTTCTTGTACCTCCATCAACCAATTTGGGTGTAAAAGAGTCAAGCTCTGACAATGGGACTCTCCCTCCAACTGTACTCTTGATAGTGCATCAGCAACCAAGTTTTCAGAACCCTTTTTGTACTTCAGCTCATAGTCATATCCCAGTAGTTTGGCTAACCATTTCTGCTGCAGTAAAGAATGCACCGTCTGCTCCATGAAGTATCTGATGCTTTGATGGTCAGTGTAAACAATAAACCTGTTTCCCAATAAATAGGACCTCCACTTATTCACTGCCATCACAACTGCCATTAGCTCTTTTTCATATGTTGACATAGCTAGAAACCTTGGTCCCATGCTTTTGTTGTCGTAAACTATGGCTCTACCCTCTTGCATCAAAACTGCCCCCACTCCAGTGTCACAGGAATCAGTGGGAAGCTCAAATGGTTTGTTGAAGTCTGGAAATATCAGTACTGGGGTGGTTGTAATTGCCTTCTTGAGTCTCTCAAAGGCCTCTTGAGCTGAATTGTTCCATTGGAAGTTGTTCTTCTTCAATAATTTTGTAAGTGGTTTAGCAATAACCCCATAATTCCTTACAAACTTTCTATAATAACATGTTAATCCCAGAAAACCCCTTAAATCCTTGATAGTCATTGGAGTAGGCCACTTGATCATGCTGTCAATTTTTGTTGGGTCTGCAGCTACTCCTTCCCCTGAAATAATGTGTCCCAAGTATTCTAATTGATCTTGACCAAAGGAAAATTTACTGAGCTTTGCAAATAGTGAGTGGTCCTTGAGAGTTGCCAGTGTAAGTTGTAGATATTGTAAGTGAGACTCCATGTTGGGGTTGTAGACCAATATGTCATCAAAGAAAACCAGGATAAACTTCCTTAAGTAAGGCATGGACACATCATTCACAAGTGCTTGAAAACTGGATGGGGCATTTGTCAGCCCAAAAGGCATGACTAAGAACTCATAGTGTCCTTGGTGTGTCTTAAATGTTGTTTTCTAAATATCAGCTGGATAAACCCTTATCTGATGGTACCCTTCCCTCAAATCTATCTTGGTGAAGACCTTAGCACCTTTCAGCTCATCCAAAAGCTCTTCAATAACAGGAATGGGTGATAGACGCATTTATGTGTCTATTTTGTTCTCAATATTTTGTATTGTTAGACTCGATTAAGTACTTATTGTGTTATTTTGTGTTTTTGTAGATGTTTTTAGAGAAATAAGCCCTTGCGGCGAAATGGGCTCAAAAAGTGGTGTTTTACACCCCCAAGATAAAGTATTAAAGGAACCCCAGAAATGCACTGGAAACGTCACAGAAATGTCCCGGAGGAACCAAGAAAAATTACTATTTCCACCCAAAAATTACTATTTCAGCCCCAATTGCTAAAGGGACACCAGAACTGGATTAGGGGAAGGCCAGTTTTCTTCCCAAATTCAAATTCCAAAATTGGCGGGAAAATTTGGTTATTTACTGGCATATTTTCCAATCGATTTTTGAAGGAGTTTCAGGCCGATTCAATGGCTGAAACTCATTGGGTATCTTCTGATGGGCTAGACAGGAAGGATATGGGTGTTGGATGCGATCAAATTTGGCTGGAAAATCCATCAGATGAAATCAGAGAAGACGCGTGCATGGAAAATATTTCACGGGGTTTTGGTGAGTTGGAAGTGTGCTGCTCGTGTTTGGATGGGGCTTGGCTATATTCTGAAGTGTGTTTGAGATAAACAAAGAAAATCTACTCACCATTTACAGCTCCAGACGCGTATAGAGATAATTCAGGGAAGAAAATATTCCGAAATATTTTTCTTCAACGGCCGAGTAAATGAAGATTGTTTGGAGTTAATGGAGGAGATTCAATGGTTCAATTACGTATAAATATGTTCCTAATGTGCTACAGAGAGGTTGTCGAGAGTTTGGGGAAGCTTTGGAGGCTACAGAGTGAAGAAAAATCGAGTTGCAGAGCCACCATTTCTGCTGCTGCAACTTAAGAACACGAAGAACATTAGACAACCAGAGACAGTCGTTCATACTACAGTAACAACGACTGTCAGCTGGGGGTCGTAGTATTCTGTATACTACAACACTTTTCATTTATCGTTCTTTGTAACGGTGTTTGCAACAATTATAAACGTTGCAAACACCCGATTTTCATTATTATCTCCATTTCATCATTTGTACACCTATTTTGAGCAATAAAAAATTCCTTTGAGCGTGTTTCCAATATGCGGAGTTAGAACCCATCACTGGGATGACGGAGGAGGCCGAGCTTCATACATGGGTAATTTTGTTAATTCTTTTTAAGACTTTTGCATTAAAAATTAATTGAAATATGATTTAATTAAATTGGTTGTTATTTGATTAGATGGGTCATGCTTAGCTTAGGTGATTTGATGTTTCATGCTTAACATTTACAATCAATGTTTTGAGAATCTACTTTGGCAAAATAAGAGTCCATATAATTTATGTTTTGAGCGATTATTGTTGAGAATAAATCATTGAGCCCTATGTTATGAAGATTGGCCGAATCATTAGTCCCAGTACCTCTCTACCAATTTGTCAATATTTTTGTATATAATTTTTATAAATCTAAAAATCCTTCACGTTCACAAGTCTGAGAGTTTGAACCTCATTACTACAACCCCACGAAAAATCTTTAATCATTTTGGCGCCGCCGACGCGGATTTGTGTTTAGGTAGAATTTTTAGGTTTTTATTATTTTTTTTACTATTATTTGTTCCTTTTTACGTTTCTTTTTGTGTCTTTGATTTACAGGTTCGAAGTGGAATACTAAGGACCTGGGAACAAAAAGCTTAAAGCTAAAAGCTAAAAGAGAAGAAAAAAAAAGACATAATTTTTTTTTAGGATATGTAAATAGGCTTTATCTTTCATAATTTTTGTAATATTTGGACTTTTTATTTGGACTTTATTCTGGACAATTGGACTTTATTCTTTTTTTAACCCTACGGAAGGGTATTATTATTAAAAAAAAAAAAATTATATAAACTGTGTGCAGGGAAGGACGACGATTACTATATCGTCTCGGCCCCTCGGGTTCGTACACGGCATAGGAGTCGTGGCCCGAGTCGACGACAACGGTTCATCCCCCGTCTGGTACGGGAGGTAAGTCCAATCGGAACACTCGCGAATCCCCTGCAAGCGAGTTACTGTATGCCTTAAGGTGATAATTGTTTGAGGACGAACCGGAGTGTCTTTATTTTCCTAGTAAAGGGCAAGGCCTGGCATAAACAAGATAAGGGTTCGGATTTCATCATCGTTCCCTTCTTGCCCGTTTTAGGAAAACAAAACCTAACGCGAACCTAATCTTTAAAATCTGATTAGAAAGAGACCTATAGGGTATCGAGCTTGTTAGGAAAAAATTTCGAAGGATATTGGTTACCTTTTAAGCATCTTCAAATTTCATGATGACTTCTTGGAGTTGAAACAAGCCGCCTTGTAACGCCGGTGAGGCCTTGGGTATCAAAGCTCCATTGAGCTTCCCTCGCCTCAGTTTCATCTCACATTAGCTCGGATTGATCCAGAGGGGTTGCTCAAACTGTAACGAATTCTCCTTCGAGAGATAGAAGCTGGTCTAGAAACAATCTAAGTGGAGCCATCATGCTTTTTGTTTGCTAGAAATCTTTAGGTTTGCTTTGGTGGAGTCGAGTCGGCCTTGTTTGTGATTGTATAGAATCCCTCTGTAGTTTATATTTCTTCGGTGATGAATCCTTTTGAGGAGACGCCACCTGCGATGACGTTGCGAGAATATATGTCTAGAAATTCTCTTTATCAAGAGACGTCCCCGGAAATGACTCTTGGTGAATATATGCGTGGGAAGCGATATATGGATACTCCAACTTTTATTGAGGAATCACCTCTAACGATCTATGAGAAATATTATAAACATAGACCATGTAGTTGGGAACAAAGCTTGAGAATTCGTGAATATCAAAAATTATATTGTGATGATGATGAGGAGGAGATGATAATTATAATGATATTTCTAGTTCAAATCCAAATAATTTTAATAATTGTTTACCTATTCAAAAGGACGAGGATTTGACTAGAAATACCCCCATTTTAGACGATGATTACGAAACCGATGATGGTTTAGAGGAACCAATTTATCTTGAGAGTACTGTTTTCGAGTCAAACGATTTAGAAACAATAGTCTTAGAAGAACTCGTAGAGATTAGCGGGGATGAACCTGACTTAGAAAAATCAATCGCCCGCTTTCAGGAATCTGATGACCTATAAATTAGGGAGATTATGACCAGTCTACCTAGAGACGCCGAAAACTCTAAGTTTGGGGGTGATTATCATTCTCCATGTTCTTTAACTCTTAAAAATATCCCTCACTTGGGACTTGACATCAATGCCTCACCCATCTTACGAGACTATCTTCGTACTCGTTTTCCCGAACTTAATAATATTCAATACAAGTCTCAACTGTTAGAAACCCATCCTCTGGTTGATGTGGTTAACCCAGGCAATAATACCAAGATTGACTTTGTTTTCCCACCAAAAACGTTTCTACCAATTGTGGGAACTTTTGATTTTAAGATGTGTCGGTTATTAAGTTTTGAGACTAAACCTAATCACTTTAGGATATTAGGGTCGACACATTTTCTTAAGGAAGACCACCTCTTTCATTGTGGTCAGCTGTGTGAGTCAAATCTGATTGACTTATAGGATCCCCATGTATTCAGGTTGTTGTTATGTGCTTATAAATTCTTAGTTGGGTTTTTCCAGACTCTAATACCTGAACCGGATCTTAGCTTTGAGGAAATCCAACCGATGAAAACCTTTTATTTAGACCCTTTTATAGATCCTGAACCTGAACCACAACTAGATGTAGTTTTCTTAAGCAAGGGTATGTTCGGTATCTTCTTGGTCTGTTGCAGTTTCCTCTTCTTGTGGGTAACACTTTTTGATCCAGATGACCCACAGTTATTCCGGCTACTACTATATGATTCTACGTGGTGACTAATCCTTGCTTAGTCTGGCTGAAGACTTTAAACTTAGCACTTCTTGGGAGGTAACCCAATATTCATGCGACATGGTAATATCTTTCCTTATCTCTTTTGCTTCATTGGTAACAGTTTCTCCTTGTTCATGCTTTTAATTTTATCTTTAGAACATCGAGGACAATGTTAGATTTAAGTTTGGGGGTATGGGAGAAACATTTTAGTCGCATTTTTGAAACTTCTAGCGTTACATAGTACCCGGTTAGCTAAGTTTACATACTGTTTCTCACCGAAAAGATAGAAATTGGTATGCTAGAGATAACAACCTATTGAGACATTAGAGAAAAAGACATTGGGATCCTTGAAATTCAGGAGAGAACTTGTTCCTTTTATAGGGTAACCGTGATGGACCTAACCATCCATGATGGAAAGGCAAGTAGGTCAGATGGAAATGCCAGAAAGACAGAGCAACCTCACAATGTAGTCTTAGTTACTGGATTACGACTCTCTCTCAGTAGAAACTTATCATCATCAACAAGCGGAGTGACATCAAAATTTATGAAAAAGTTGAAGACGTTTAAGGTTTAGAAGCAACAATAGAAAAGAATAATTCAAAAATCAAAGTTGAAGACTTAGTTACAAGAAGTTACAAGAGCAAATGATATAAGTTGTTGAAGTTCATGATACCAAGACATCACAAGTTGTGAAGATCCAAGTTCTAAAGTCCTTCTCTCATGGCCATGTAAATTTTTGTCTTGTAAAAAAAAAAAAAAAAAAACATCATTACGTTCTTTTTGTTCAATAAGGCCATAGGGAAGAAGAAATTTATAAGTCAAGCAAGAAATCGAAGAGAAGAGTTTATTGTCAAGGTTCTATGAGGTTCGAGAGTTTATCATCAACAGTTGAAGACCGAAGAAGACGTTATTTCTACTGAGCACTGTGAGAGAGTCGAAGAAAGATGCATTTTGGTTGCTTTGTTAGTCTGCTTTCAATATGGCACAAGATCTTTCTAGCACTGGTTTAACTCATCACACGTAATTAGTCCAGCTGTGTAGCAGATGTCCCTCTCATCTTTATCTCTCTCCTAATCTTATCCAGCTGTAAAGCAGCGGACGCATCTTACAATGTTTATCTATCTGTGTAGCGGATATCTCTTTATCTAGCAGTCGTGCGGATGTGTCTCCCCTTTTCTTCAGTCAGCTTTAGAGCTGACACCTTTAATTTCTCTGGCATTCTAGTTACTTGGAGATAGGTTGAGAATATGTATGTCCTCATAGCTCTTTGGATACTTGTGACCAATTAGAAGTCATGGTTTTTGTGGGTACACCTCTGTTAAACCCACCCGAGATTAACTCGGTTTTATTTTTTAGTTTTGCTCGAGGACTAGCAAATAATAAGTTCGGGGGTATTTGATAGACGCATTTATGTGTCTATTTTGTTCTCAATATTCTTTATTGTTAGACTCGATTAAGTACTTATTGTGTGATTTTGTGTTTTTGTAGATGTTTTTAGAGAAATAAGCCCTTGCGGCGAAATGGGCTCAAAGAGTGGTGTTTTACACCCTTAAGATAAAGTATTAAAGGAACCCCAGAAATGCACTGGAAACGTCACAGAAATGTCCCGGAGGAACCAAGAAAAATTACTATTTCCACCAAAAAATTACTATTTCAGCCCCAATTGCTAAAGGGACACCAGATTTGGATTAGGGGGAGGCCAGTTTTCTTCCCAAATTCAAATTCCAAAATTGGCGGGAAAATTTGGTTATTTACTGGCATATTTGCCAATCGATTTTTGAAGGAGTTTCAGGCCGATTCAATGGCTGAAACTCATTGGGTATCTTCTGATGGGCTAGACAGGAAGGATATGGGTGTTGGATGCGATCAAATTTGGCTGGAAAATCCATCAGATGAAATTAGAGCAGACGCGTGCATGGAAAATATTTCACGGGGTTTTGATGAGTTGGAAGTGTGCTGCTCGTGTTTGGATGGGGCTTGGCTATATTCTGAAGTGTGTTTGAGATAAACAAATAAAATCTACTCACCATTTACAGCTCCAGACGCGTATAGAGATAATTCAGGGAAGAAAATATTCTGAAATATTTTTCTTCAATGGCCGAGTAAATGAAGATTATTTGGAGTTAATGGAGGAGATTCAATGGTTCAATTACGTATAAATATGTTCCTAATGTGCTACAGAGAGGTTGTCGAGAGTTTGGGGAAGCTTTGGAGGCTACAGAGTGAAGAAAAATCGAGTTGCAGAGCCACCATTTCTGCTGCTGCAACTCAAGAACACGAAGAACATTAGACAACCAGAGACAGTCGTTCATACTACAGTAACAACGACTGTCAGCTGGGGGTCGTAGTATTCTGTATACTACAACACTTTTCATTTATCGTTCTTTGTAACGGTGTTTGCAACAATTATAAACGTTGCAAACACCCGATTTTCATTATTATCTCCATTTCATCATTTGTACACCTCTTTTGAGCAATGAAAAATTCCTTTGAGCGTGTTTCCAATATGCGGAGTTAGAACCCATCACTGGGACGACGGAGGAGGCCGAGCTTCATACATGGGTAATTTTGTTAATTCTTTTTAAGACTTTTGCATTAAAAATTAATTGAAATATGATTTAATTAAATTGGTTGTTATTTGATTAGATGGATCATGCTTAGCTTAGGTGATTTGATGTTCCATGCTTAACATTTACAATCAATGTTTTGAGAATCTACTTTGGAAAAATAAGAGTCCATATAATTTATGTTTTGAGAGATTATTGTTGAGAATAAATCATTGAGCCCTATGTTATGAAGATTGGCCGAATCATTAGTCCCAGTACCTCTCTACCAATTTGTCAATATTTTTGTATATAATTTTTATAAATCTAAAAATCCTTCACCTTCACAAGTCTGAGAGTTTGAACCTCATTACTACAACCCCACGAAAAATCTTTAATCATTTTTATGGGAGAAACATTTTAGTCGCATTTTTGAAACTTGTAGAGTCACATAGTCCCCGGTTAGCTAAGTTTACATATTGTTTCTCACCGAAAAGATAGAATTTGGAATGCTAGAGATAACAACCTATTGGGACATTAGATAAAAAGACATTGGGATCCTTGAAATTCAGGAGAGAACTTGTTCCTTTTAGAGGGTAACCGTGATGGACCTAACCATCCATGATGGAAAGGCAAGTAGGTCAGAAGGAAATGCCAGAAAGACAGAGCAACCTCACAATGTAGTCTTAGTTACTGGATTACGACTCTCTCTCAGTAGAAACTTATCATCATCAACAAGCGGAGTGACATCAAAATTTATGAGAAAGTTGAAGACGTTTAAGGTTTAGAAGCAACAATAGAAAAGAATAATTCAAAAATCAAAGTTGAAGACTTAGTTACAAGAAGTTACAAGAGCAAATGATATAAGTTGTTGAAGTTCATGATACCAAGACATCACAAGTTGTGAAGATCCAAGTTCTAAAGTCCTTCTCTCATGGCCATGTAAATTTTTGTCTTGTAAAAAAAAAAAAAAAAAAAAAAAAAAAAAAAAAAAAAAAAAAACATCATTACGTTCTTTTTGTTCAATAAGGCCATCAAGCAAGAAATCGAAGAGAAGAGTTAATTGTCAAGGTTCTATGAGGTTCAAGAGTTTATCATCAACAGTTGAAGACCGAAGAAGACGTTATTTCTACTGAGCACTGTGAGAGAGTCGAAGAAAGATGCATTTTGGTTGCTTTGTTAGTCTGCTTTCAATCTGGCACAAGATCTTTCTAGCACTGGTTTAACTCATCACACGTAATTAGTCCAGCTGTGTAGCAGATGTCCCTCTCATCTTTATCTCTCTCCTAATCTTATCCAGCTGTAAAGCAGCGGACGCATCTTACAATGTTTATCTAGCTGTGTAGCGGATATCTCTTTATCTAGCAGTCGTGCGGATGTGTCTCCCCTTTTCTTCAGTCAGCTTTAGAGCTGACACCTTTAATTTCTCTGGCATTCTAGTTACTTGGAGATAGGTTGAGAATATGTATGTCCTCATAGCTCTTTGGATACTTGTGACCAATTAGAAGTCATGGTTTTTGTGGGTACACCTCTGTTAAACCCACCCGAGATTAACTCGGTTTTATTTTTTAGTTTTGCTCGAGGACTAGCAAATAATAAGTTTGGGGGTATTTGATAGACGCATTTATGTGTCTATTTTGTTCTCAATATTCTGTATTGTTAGACTCGATTAAGTACTTATTGTGTGATTTTGTGTTTTTGTAGATGTTTTTATAGAAATAAGCCCTTGCGGCGAAATGGGCTCAAAAAGTGGTGTTTTACACCCCCAAGATAAAGTATTATAGGAACCCCAGAAATGCACTGGAAACGTCACAGAAATGTCCCGGAAGAACCAAGAAAAATTACTATTTCCACCAAAAAATTACTATTTCAGCCCCAATTGCTAAAGGGACACCAGATTTGGATTAGGGGGAGGCCAGTTTTCTTCCCAAATTCAAATTCCAAAATTGGCGGGAAAATTTGGTTATTTACTGGCATATTTTCCAATCGATTTTTGAAGGAGTTTCAGGCCGATTCAATGGCTGAAACTAATTGGGTATGTTCTGATGGGCTAGACAGGAAGGATATGGGTGTTGGATGCGATCAAATTTGGCTGGAAAATCCATCAGATGAAATCAGAGCAGACGCGTGCATGGAAAATATTTCACGGGGTTTTGATGAGTTGGAAGTGTGCTGCTCGTGTTTGGATGGGGCTTGGCTATATTCTGAAGTGTGTTTGAGATAAACAAAGAAAATTTACTCACCATTTACAGCTCCAGACGCGTATAGAGATAATTCAGGGAAGAAAAAGGGGGTATTTGTCCTTAATAATTAACTCATTCACCTTCCTGTAGTTTACACAAACTCTCCAGCTGCCATCCTTCTTTTTGACTAATAATATAGGTGAAGAGAAGGGCATGTGTCTAGGTTTAATCACTCCAGACTTCAGCATTTCTAGCACCAAATTCTCAACAACTTCCTTTTGGACATATGGTATCCTATAGGGTCTCTGATTTGGAGGTGTGGCATTAGGGTGTAAGGGTATGTGGTGGTCATGGCACCTTTGAGGGGGTAAAGAAGTAGGTTCTTGAAATATGCTAGAATAAGTTGAGAGTAGAGATTTAAGAAATTCAGGTGTTTGTGGCTATATCTCCTCAGTTGTGATGCAGAACAACTGTCCCATAACCCCATGAGTGCTCTTCTTGATGAACTTATGGCATGCTTTAGCAGTCATAGCAGAAATCCTTACTTCCTCACCACTGCCCTTCAACTCAATATTGCTTCCATCTTTCATGAATGGGATAGTTAGTTTAGTAAAATCAAACTGAATGGGGATGACATTTCTCATCCAGTCTACTCCTAGAACCATATCACAACCACCCAAGGATAAGAGTCTTACATCTGAAGTAAATTGATGGCCCTGCATACTCCAAGAGAACTGTGGGCATATAGAATCACTAAGTACCTTATTACCATCAGCCAAAACAACTGGGAGAGAAGTTGTGGGCTCAACCAAGGTTCCACTCAGTCTTGCCACTTCAGGGTCTAAGAAACTGTGGGTACTCCCACTATCAATCAGAATGGTAAATCTTCTCTTATTCCTAGTGAACCCTTGAATTTTGATAGTATTATGAGACACATTACCAGAGAGAGCATGTAAAGATATTTCTACCTCTTCTTCCAGTTCTTGGATCAGTAGAGCACTTTCTGGTGAATCTCCTTCAGAGCTAGATGCCTCTTCTTATTCTCCCACCAGCATGTAAAGTTGTTGTTTAATACATTTGTGGCCCTTCTGGAATACTTCATCACAATTATAGAAGAGTCATTTCTCCCTTCTTGCCCTCATCTCAGCATATGTTAACTTCTTAATGGGGGGAAATTGTGGGCTCAAACTCCCTCTTGGAGAAGGTGAATTTGATTTAGGGATAGTGACAAAGCTTCTAGAACTGCTTCCACCCAATTATGAGTGGAGGAATTTTGGAAACAAACTTAGCCTTCTTAACTGTTTTTTCAAGCAAGGCTTCCTGCATCCTAGCCAAATAGATTGCCTGATTCAGAGAGGATGGAGAGTGCATTTGAACTGTCATTCTAATCTCCTCCTTTAACCCACTGATGAAGCTAGATGTGAAATATGACTCAGTTAAATATGGGTTCTTAGCTAACATGAGGGCTTTAAGTTCCTCAAATAGTTCTTGATACTCAAGTACAGTACCCTCTTGAAACAATTTATTGAATTCTCCCACTATGTCATCATGACCAAGCTCCTGAAATCTAAAATTCACATCAGTGCAAAACTTTTCCTAATATCAATTCCTTATTCACTTGGTAATCCTGGTACCATACATCAGCTCTACCATCTAGATATAGGGAAGCCATCGTCACCTTCTGCTCCTTATCCATAACATGTAAATGAAAGAATTTATTGCATTTTCTAATCCAAGACCTAGGGTTATTCCCATCAATCTAGGAAACTCTATCTTTGGTTTATGAGAATATGAAACAGGATTAATGAGTATATGTCTGTTACCTTCAGCTTCAAGACCTTTTCCACCAGTTTGGGTTGTTCGATTGAATGAGGTGTCTAGCAATCCTTCACCAGATCTGTATTGATTTAGGATTTTAGCCTCTAATGAAGCCATCTGAGTCTCAAACAAACTCCCCAGACTTGCTAGTAGCGTAGGAGATATTGATTGCTGAGATTCATCCATCTTCTTACTCAATTCTTTAAAACCTTCACTCTGATCTTTAGATAATTCATTAACCCTTTTTTTGAGGGCGTCAAATTCCTTTTGGGTTACCATAATTACACAGGAACACTCGGGATCGAGTGCTCTGATACCAATTGTAGTGATCTACACTACAAATTAGTAGAGAAACAACTCGGAATCTCTAAGGATATAGATTAGACTTGGGAGAGAAGAGAATTTGAGGGAGAAAAGCAGATTTATATTAACAAATTCTTCATGACTCTGAATGAGTCAATTACAGGCTTTATCAACCATACACAATGCACACAAGGGAGGCACGTGCGGGAGACACTACTCAACAACTGAAAAAATAACCCCACTAGCAGGGGTGCCCTAGAAGAATAAAACAGGTGGCCTTTAGCAAACATAGGCTAAAACATAAACACACAAGGGGGTTTATGACACAATTGTGACTACAAAGGTTAAATTTGGATCGAACCTCCTACAGGATGTGGGCACTTTAATGGTCTATCTCTCTTTGAAATATGTAGTCCGATATAAAGTTGTTTTTCACACAGATCTGTAACCGTAAAATTTTGTACAGGTAATTATGCCATAGTCATTGCTTTTACGAGTGAGGTGTCATCTGTTGGTCTTCTGAATCTTCAACATTATTCGTGCTCTCTTTCTTCTACACACGACTTAGGTATGCAAATTAAGGATGCGATGTTGTACTGTTCTAGTTAGTTTCATATAAATAATAGGCATAACCCATTACTTTTAAATTTCTCAGATTCTGAGATAATTGAAGGGGCATCACAGATTTCACTTAATTGCCCTATAAAGTCAGCTATTGGATCCTTCACAATGTTCATATCTCACTTTTGGTGTCTTTTTTTCTTACTGTTTTGCTTAAGCAGACAAAGTATTGGACTCCAGTCACTCCCCTTCTTCATCCATTATTATCTGCTATATTGATCTTTGTCTCACTTCTTTTGTTCAAAAAGGATAGTCACGCAGATTCTGTGCTTTGTCTTGATTGGAACAAGAAACTTAAGCAAGCTTCAAAAAATCTGGGTTGGATAGTATTTTATGTTTCGTTAAACACCAACGTTGCTCATCAATTGTTCCATTTTATTTCTAGGTTTCTTGTAACTCATACTGGGCAATGCTCACCCTTTTTCCTTGTTTTCCTCCCGTAGAGTACGAGAGGGGCTTCCAGCAGTAAGCCGGTCAAGAGCTACAAAAGCTTCCAGTGTTAGTATTTTGTTATTTTGATATGTACATCATGAGGATAATCTGGTGTAGATTATTTTTAGCTGGGTAGTTTATTTTCAGCTTTCGACTTATGTATTACCATATTTTGTTGTGTAAATATACAAGCTATGGTCTGATGTAAAGTCTAGTTTTGGGATGTCGGCATGTTTTAAATTTGTACTACTGGCTACTTGAAATTCATTTTCTTAAATGTATAGAAGGTCTTAGCTTGCATATTGTTGTTTCTTTAAATCTCCACCTTTGTACTTATAAATTGTGAAAATAAAAATAGTAAATAATTCACAAAAAGTTGACCGGCTTTGACCTGGTCAAAATCTGGTTTTGACCAAAACCACTATTTATTTATTTTTGCAAAAAAAATTCGCAACAGTTCGAAACTGTTGCGACCGAAAACTCGCCATCTACTTTCATAACAGAGCGGCACTGTTGCGACCCCACTTTGCAAATGCCATCTACTGTTGCTAATCCCCAAATTTGGTGTAGTGAATGTCTCATATCCTAATACTTTCAAGCTAACCTATACGAAGTTGACTCTAGTATATAATCAAACGACTCTTAACATGAGTTTTGATTCACTAAAATATGACAACCAAACTTGACATACCAACGCTTAGTGGATTCAACCGAGCCATGCTCTAACAATAACACAAAAATATCCTGAAGCAACGATATATTCTCATGTTGTCGAGCAAAAGATATTGAGTTATTGACCCTTTAACTCTTCATCATCGTTTACCTGTAAAACACAGATTTGGGGAATCAAAATTTAATCTGGGACTATAACAGAACTACAAAACAAAAATAAATAGAGTGAATGAAAAAGAATTACAATAAAGTATTGATCGATCAAAATAATAAATGGAAATTAGGAGGATAAAAGGAGGCGATAAAACTTAAAAAGTGCAAATAGTATATCATGTGTATTCACTGTTCACAATAACAATACTTAGATGATCTAGATCTTTTTGACTCACCGTTCACAATGGAATCAGTGTAGACAACACATGAAAGAAGAGAAGAGAAGAAAAACCAAGATAATATAATTTCCCTTATTACTGACATTGAATTTCGCCCCACAATGGTAGTGTAAGATGGTTGTATTAGATTAAGGTACTGCTAAACTTTTCTTGACGATCTTTATGTTCAATTATATATATTATTTTTCTTTTTGATTTTGTAACTAACAGACTCTTTATTTGCACTTGACTTGCGATCTGTATCCGACTCGGCTCCTGATCGACCCCAGTCAAATTAATATTAGACTGTTTTTTTTTATTTTCTTTTTGTAGACCCTCGCGCGACCTCTGACTCAGACCAAACCGCTGAACCGGACTGAATACAGTCATGTTTGGAAATTCCATGACTCGTGGGATCGAATCACTGTCTCACGCATATTGACAAATATACCCTCAATGTTTCATATCAAACATTGTCTTTTCTTTTTCTTCATTTTCTTCCATCGGGCGTAGAGATGGGAAATTAAAGAACCAAACCCTAGGTCTCCTTCTCAACTGATCTCCTTCATCTCTCCAACTCACATCTCCATCTCTTTCAATTCATTTCTCTTGTTTGTCCCCTTCATCACTCTCAACTCATCTCCACATCTCTTTCAACTTTTCTGAGCTTTTTATAAAAGAATCATTAACTCTGGGTATGATTTTAACATCTATTAATTCTTTGTCTATATCTATTCTGTCATATTCGTATGAGTTTTCTACGATTTCAGATGATGATTTTTTTTTAATATTTTAATTTGAGTTTTTATGATATTGCTAAATGTTGGGAAAAAAATGTTTACCACTAAGAGAGTACTTTGGAGCCTCATACATGTAGATGTGGTGTAGGTTCTCTGTAAGAAACAAAATGCTCGTATTCATGACAAGAGTTACTGTTATAGACTTGATGATTATCCTAGTATATATTGAAGCTAAATATCATGTTAGCCCAATGGCATTTTGACACACTGTATTTTCAAGCTCCATCCACAATTGGATACATTATTTCACTTGATGTAGACTTGTTTTCTTTTTGCTGCTTCATGAAGCTTTTATACATTCTTCTCTTTCTACCAAAAATAAATAAATATTTGAATTAACTTGTAAGACATGATAAACCAATGATATACTTGGATAAGTGAAAAACAACTTCATACATTGTATAGAAAAACAACTTCATACATTATATATTTAGTGCAACCCATTGGAACTTATAATATCTTTGATTTATTTATATTCATGTGTTTTTAATACATGATGTTAATGCAAGTAATAAGTATAATAAGATATCTATGGAGGAATGATTGTTGATCACCTGAAAGCTTTCAGAAGATTGACTAGGCGGCTGCCAGGACAGATAATATTCTACATAAATGGTGTCGGGGAGGAAGAATATGCACAAATCTTGCTTCATGAGATAGCCGACATTCACAAGGCTTGTGCTTCACTTGAGGAAATATATCTACCGCTAGTGACATATATTGTTGTACAAAAGTGACACCATACTCGGTTTTTTCCAGATAATTCAACTGATAAGAGTGACAATGTTTCACCTAGTACTGTTGTTGATTCAACAATTTGCTACCCCACAGATTTTGAGCTTTATCTCTGTAGCCAAAGGAATCAGGGGCACTAGTAGACCCATACGTTATTATGTGCTCTACCATTATAACAAGTTTTCCGCTGATGGATTGCAAGGGCTAACCAACCATCTTTTCTATACTTATGCCAGGTGTACCAAGGATGTTTCTGTAGTTCCTCCTGTGCTTTATGCAAATTTCGGGGCTTCTCGTGCAAGGTATTACATGGCGGATGGCCTTGCATATTACCAGAGATAAAAGATGGTGTTGAAGACTTGATGTATTATGTGTGATGGCCATTTGAATTTTCAAATAGTTAAAAAGTAATGTTGTTCATGGGGTTGTCAAAACTGTACGGTTCACTTTTTAGGACCTTGTACTTTTTTTCTAATCTTAATGTAAAGAAAAAAGAAAATACTCTTTGATAAAAAAAAAGTAAACTAAGATAGCATTGGTATGTTATTGAATTCTTCCATTATTTCACGCCTCTAGTAGTAGTTTAGGATTCTCGTCTCTGCCCACTCTTCTTGGGATTATATCAAGGACTTAAAAGTTTAGACTCACACAAAACATCCAGACTTTTCGAATCATTAGCGTCTACAATTATTCAACATAATTGTGATTAATAATAATTACCAAGCAGTTAATTGAAAAATGAAAACATATAGTTTAATAATACCAACAACTTAACTGAAATAACAAAATTAAACAATTAAGGTTAATAATACTTACTGAACAATTAATTGAAAATGACTTGTCTAGAATTATTTTTTGGCTAGATCTTTTTGTTATGTATTATTTTGTTTGCTATCCCTGTATAGATATTCTAGATGCGCCACTGGTAAGACATGGTGTATCCTATTATATTTTTGCGTCAACTCCAAGTGAAAACTCTCTACAGTTAAGAGTTCTGAAAAGGCGAGGGTACCCAAATATACCTCAAGCTAAAACTTTTCCTACCTATAATTCCTTTCTCCGAAAGTGATTGTGTATGGACTGAGTCGAGACAATGCAACTAATCGGTTCACACTTCGTGTGATCGTCTATGGATACGAGATCGAGACAATACAACAAAGAAGTATGTTTACTTGATAAAAAGGTCCGTACTTAACCAAACACAATAGGATTGCTTATCAAGTAAATAGGAATTAACGTTTGTGTAATTTACTTTAATTATAATAAAATAATTTTAATGTGGAAATATAAGTAAATGACACAACAAGATTTTGTTAACGAGGAAACCACAAATGCAGAAAAACCCCGGGACCTTGTACAGAATTGAATACTCTCGGGATTAAGCCGCTACACAAAATTAAACCTAACTTCGTATAGTTGAGACCAAGTAACTAAACCTATAGTTCACATAGTTCCATCTGTATTCCCACGCGTCCAACTTATGAATAAGTCACGTACTTGGAACAATTCCTTTGGCCCGTATTCCAAACAGTAAAGGAACAAAAAATCTGTTTGGTATCAACTCTATTCAACCAAGTGATGTGAGGCGCACAAAGGCTCTTCTGTTTATCTTAACATAACCTCGTTCGTCAGGTTCTTAGATCTATCTTATGTTCAATCACCAAAGGTAATTGTTAAGATTTTTCAATCAATACTTTTAATCACAAAGAATTGTATTGATGCCGATGTACACAACTAATCCATCCAATCTACCACAAGGATAAACCGGTTATAATTGGATCCTCTTATACCGAAACAAGTATTGTGCACACCAAAGATTATGAACCCCAAATCAGAAATCTTCAATATCTTCTTTGTCTTCAAATCTTCAATAAACACTTGCACACAACAACATGAACCTCTTGTGATCAATCACGCATAGAACGGAGTCTGTTAACAATGGATTATCACAAGATCGTCTTTAGCACTAACAACAGTTTAAAGATCCATGTCGAAACTTCGATCTAGTTTGAGTGAATCTTATATCAGAAGAGAAGATTCTCAAGCATAAACAAACTAGGTGCAATCAAAGTTCAACCACCGTTAGTCAATCAAATCAATCGAACACAAGATAAACCGCAATTATCTAGTTTCCCACCAACGGTACTCGTAGAGCTTCTCAATCCCAAAGAAGACTTTAAACTGAGCGGCCGTAAGAGATTTCGCCTAATTAGGTTACTCTCCTCTTCAAGTAAGAGGCTACACCAGTAAAAATACAACCGATGAAGTTTGCTGTCACGAAGTATTAGTTTGCTAGAAATGCAAACTTCAAGTATTTATAGACAAGGAAGTTTGGACACCAAGGAATTTCCAAAACCGAAAATATTCTCAAAGATATTCAATATATTCCAAATTCGGTTTTCATAATTCCTGGAAATGCTCTATCCAAAATAATGACCGAAAATCTCTTTGGAAAATCTCAACTAGTAAATGCACATTACTAATTCTCATTTTCCTAAAATAAAATTAACAACCTTAATTAAAAGATTCTTGACTTATTTATATTTCGATCCTCGGATTTTCTTCCTGTAGCTATTAAGGAATAACTTTGAACAATAAAATATAAACATTATTGTACGTGTTCAAAGCATGCTGACATCCTTACTTTATAAGTCCTCTTTCATACTTACAACCTTGAAACCAATTTGCCACACTTCCAGACAAGTTTAGAATTGGTTCATATGACTTTCAAGAACTATGCGATTGATTAAGAAACACTCAATCATAAATCTTGGGTTTAACGGTTCTACCAAAACAAGTTTCGGTTCTACCTCCATGTGAGTATTGTGCATAGTCACACTAGCTTTCCAAAATTCGGTTGACTAGGTACTAGGATCGGTTCCCCAAATATATATATGGTATTTAACTTATATGTGTTGCACATGTCCATAGGATCGGTTCCCCTTTTCCTAAAAACGTGTTGCACATGTCCATAGGATCGGTTCCCGTTTCTGCTACAAACTTGTTGCACCTCATACAAGGATCGATCCCCCTTTGTGATGTGTTGCACCTCTTCATAGGATCGGTTCCCTTTTACCCAGATTCGGTTCAACAAATTACAAACTCGAACATGCCATCTCAGGTGATTACTTAAGATCGGTTTCACTAATAAAAGTCATACCAATATATAAGTCAGGCCTTTGTGAATAGTTTTACCAAGAACACAAACAAGTCGTGAGCGGTTATACTAAATCACACATATTGGATGTTCACAAGATATTCAATGAATAACAATCCCAATAACGCCTGGCGATTTCCTTTTCGATTCATTAACAAGTTTATGAACTTACTTCCTTAAAACACATGTAAAAAATTGTTTCCTAGGATGAAATCCTCACCTCATACCCATATATAATCACGATAGCATTTAAACGATTATGTCGATGTCTTATTTACAAAGTTTAATGGTTAAGAAATAAACTTCATATTGTATTCCGTAATACTATCTCTATCTAGAGTGTTCATGCTTCACAGTTTCGTTTTCAATATGCACGACTTGAAAGATACGTTAGGGAATGAAACAGTTCAAGTCAAATATCACTAACCTCAAGTGGAAGGATGATGTTATCATTGTAGCTTCTTACTTCTTCACTTCTTCAAGTATTCGCAATACTTGTAATGTCTCATATCCTAATACTTTCAAGCTAACCTATACGAAGTTGACTCTAGTACATAATTAAGTGACTCTTAAAATGAGTTTTGATTCACTAAAATATGACAACCAAACTTGACATACCAACGCTTGGTGGGTTCAACCGAGCTATGCTCTAACAATCTCCCCCTTTGTCAATTTTAGTGACAAAACTCTTACAATCATATGGATAAACAAATTACAAGAATTTATTACACATACACTTGATTCCCAAATTCAACAGCACAATAACCTGCATTCATTCAATCCTTAAATGCCGATGTTGACATTATAATAAAAAAGCTAATACTCCCCCTAAAGGCGAGATAGGTAGATTTCATCAATCAACACGTCATTTTTATACCAATTAATATGATATGCTACTCCCTCTTAGTCTATGCTTTCACTCTTTCGTTAGATAAACGTTTAAGCACAAATGTTCTTTTTCTTAGTGATACCAATTAATATAAAATCAATACCAGTATCACTTGTTTACTCCATGTATTTATACCCCTTTTTGTCACAAAATGACAAAGAAACGAAAAAATAAAAGACAACACGAAAAGAATCTTAGAAATCTCAAAAATAGACTTGCAAACCTATAGAGTTAAGCACGAGGGTTCCACACACCATTTTTGATAACCAATATCAAAACCGAAACTACAAAGTAATTTGTTTTGATATGTTATCAAGGAAACAATTGCCCGAAGCAATTTTCCCAATTTATTTTAGCAAACCAAAAATCAACTAAGCAACGTAGTCCCTTTGCTAAACCGATTGTACAAATACAACCGCTTCATTCGATAAGACCAAAATAAAGATACTCTATTTTCTCATCTGGTTCTAATTATCCATATAACCTAGACCTTTAAGTTTTAAACAAGACAAGTACTAGGTTAGTTAACTAGCATTTATTGTTAAGGCATTCTATTAGACTTGAATAACCGAAACCTCCACTTTGATAAGTTTAACTAAGATAAACTTAGCTTTTCTTATCAGGAATTGAATTGGGCTAAACAATCCATCCCGTAAACTTTTTCTTTCGTGAAGCCATAAATAATTCATACAAACCAAAATAAATCAACTTGCATAATTCACCTCAATCGAAAACAATTGAATCAACATAAGCATTAAAACACCGCAATTGCACCGAAATTTTATAAGCCTAAACAATTGATATTACACAATAAAGCAAGATAACAATAGTTTTTCTTAACCGGAACCAATTGAATCACACACACATCCATACAAACATAATGGAATAAAACATCAATTGTACCAAAATTTTGTTAAGCAAAAGCAAAATATATATGAAATAAAAATCAGGCTTTTCTTAAACAGGAAAACAATTAACTAACAAGATTGTTACCTCAAATTTCGCATCCACTTCTCCAATATGTTTGCATCTTCTTCCAGGGAGAATTGATATCGAAATATCATTATGTTGTCATCCTTATGCAAAACAAAAGAATAACAACAACCAACCTTTACCAGAGAAAGGTTGAAAATCGGTTTTAAACAATTGCAAGTAAAAGTTGAAAACCGTCGAAACACATATGCTTTTATGCTAAACCAAAACCGATTTAACATATTGTGAATTTTTCACATATTGTTTCTACCAGAACCCCTCATGATCCTTTGATAAAACTGATGTATTTTCAAATGTTGTTGTAGATAGTGGTGAAAACTGGTTCTTTTCGAACTTGTGAAGGTAAAATTTTTTTTGATTTAAATAAATGAAGGAAATTAATTTTTTGATAGTAATGTCAAGATTTTAGAAGGATTAAGGCTCAGGATTCACTACCACTTCAAGTTGATTGGTTATAAATAATATTTCATAAATTATTATTAAGCTCTTTTTCTTATCAAATCACTTTTTAATTTAAAAGGTGTCCAAATATTAAGTTGTAATCCTTAAGCATGATTTATCAAAGAATTATTCTAAGCATAAAACATCAAACTGATTCACAACTAATTAAGAAAACCATTTTATCCTTTTTTTTATATTTATCCAAGTGAATTAAATAAAGTAAATAATTAAAGAAATTATAAATAAAAATATTACTAATCAAACATGAGTGAATAGATCCTCCATTGCCTCAATCACCAAGAATTTATCCTCTCATCATGTTGGAAAAATACTCAAAAGATTTTATTAATGCTCAAAAGTTGAGTACAAATGATGAAATAAAAAGAAATCGTTTTAAGACTGTCCTTTGCGACACACAGGAAGCGTAGGGAAGAACGGCACTTCAGAAGTGCTGTAAGCTCGTCGCGGGAAAGGAACTGAGAATTGTCGCAAATATGCGACACTAATCAACGACTTTCCTGGACTGTACAATGTTCTTCGTGTTCTTCCTTTGACAGCAGCAGAACTTTTTCTCTGTCGACTCTTTTGGTGATTCTCTCGGCTCTAAATCTCTCCCAATCCCGTGCTAACCTTTTCCAAACTGTTTTGCCTTGTATTTATAGTGTTTCAGGACCAAAAATCCCCTCATTTATTGCGTATATTCTCCATTTAATCCGAATATTCCTTGCTGCCCATAATAACGATAATTTCCATTTTTAAGCCCATGCACGCGTTAGATTTGATCTTGCACGCTCTAGTTAGCCTTATCCACGTCTCAGCACTCTTCCAACGCTAGTAGAACTCCTCCATGCACACAAGAACTTCAATTTTGCTCGTGTTACAGTACACGTTCTCTGTTTTGGGTGTGTGAATCATCACGTGTTTTCCAGCCAATTCCGATCGAACCCACTTCCCAAAATGTGTTCTTTAACCTATATCACATCTCTCTATCAAATTTCAGCCATTGAATCGACCCGTAACCCCTTCATTTTTGTGATCAAACTTCTGCCAGTTGAGATTTTCATTTCCCGCCAAAAAAACAGTTTTCAAACGAAGAAGAAAGGGTGTCCCCCTATCCTGAACTGGGGTGCGAATAGCAGGTGTCCACTGAGGTGCCCCTTAACCGATAGTGAGAGTCCGAATAACAATTGTCCTTCAAGGGTGCCAAAATCAACTTTTCGAGCCGAATTTTCCAAAAATGTTTATTTCCTAAAAATACATAAAAACACAATATTAGTACAAAAATAGAGTTCCAACAATACGGACATTGAGGACAAATTAGACACAAAAATGTGTCTATCAAAAACCTACCAACATGGGCTAGAACTTAATCCTGCTAAATCAAAAAGTTATCCAAACCATAAGGTTTCACAACATTATGAGATCGAATATCAAGGTAATAAAACCGAAATCAAACATCCCATAAACATCCATAGCAATAATAAAGCATTCATGCACATGCTATGTAAATCAAAAACCATCACAAGAAAAATTATAAATCAAATAATTTTATTCATAAATAATAAGATAGTTTTATTTCAAATAGACTTTACAATTATTGAACGAAATCAAAAACTGAAGTCTATTTTATTCCCTTTTTGAACAAGAGTTTAACCTTATTCGTTCACTTGGTTTCATCCAAGAGTTCACTCACCCTACTTATTTTTCGGGTGAAATTTCATCAAGTAGACATTGAAACGTCCACAAGACATCCCCATAATGGTAAGATGTATAATATCATCTGAGTTTTGGTAAGATGTATAATATCATCTGAGTGGTTCTCATTGGAAGTCTTTAGTAACTCCTTATAGAAGAGAACTTGTCTCCATTCAGCATCATCCCTTTCATCAAGTAGAACTCTTCTCCCGATAAGTTCTAGTACACCATCAAGAAGACTAGATGCATACACCTTTGAAGAGGGTATGAGTTGGATTACATGATAACAAGTATTGTTACATAGAGCTACTCTGTCCGAATATAAGGAGTCAAGATATTTTTCAATCTTGTGAATGCAGTATTCACTGACAATTTCTCCACAGATTACTCCATTCGCCTCATAGAGAATTTGGTAGCACTTTCCCTCGAACATTCGAGCAAGTTTCTTGGAGAGAATCATTGTTATCAGTTTTCTCCTTAGCTCTTCATTGGTATCATCCTTGAGAGTATGCTTCCGAAATCCTCAAGATAAATATTTTGAGAGATCAAAAAGTTTACCTTGACCGAAAATATTATGAAGACTTGCATAATAATCCAAGTGTTTATTTCTGATGTTGGGAAGACATCTATTTTTAAGAAAACATATTTTCGGTAATAATTTCTTTCAATAGGAATGATACCAATCCATTCATGGATATTCAGGGACCTAAATAACCCATGGAAACTAAGAGCAACCCACGAGTTATGGGTTATGGTACAACTCAACTCATCTGGATTACTCATACCTTTTAGTCTGTCACTGGTTTTGACGAAACCATAGTGTGGTGAATGCATATGGCTACTCTTCATAGAGAAGATGAAACAATACTTCCTTTTAAAATCATAGATCTGAAGTATTTTCTTAGCTCGAATTATATTGTAATTGATTCTTGTTACAATATTGTTTTTTACTATAGCAAGAGTTCTTACTTTATTAAAAAACTTTCGAGTTATTTGTTTCTCTGTTTGAAAATACCTTTCCATAAGGTTGCTTCTAAAATCTAATCCAACGGGATTGTTTGTGAATATTGTTGATGCAGATCCAAAGACATGATTCACAAACCTTAAGATTTTGATATGACAATTTCTCTTAGTGGGATGATCACGATGAGAAACAAAAGCAACAGAGGAGGTATTCAATAATCCATTCAGATTACCATCGAGAAACCTTGTTGAATAATATTGATTTCCTTGAATGGGAGATCCAGAAATCAGCGAGTTATCTCTTAGAACAACAAGAGGTTTTTTCGAGAAATCACAAGTTCTTAACAAACTTCTAGATGATTCCTTTAATGAGAGTATAGCACTCTTTATTCGTGTCCTCCACCATGGGATCTTGAGGATGTCAAATCCTGCTACAACGTTAACTGAATCAGACATAGATTCAATTTCTTATAGGTTTGATCGCACCAAACACAGATTTTTATATCTTTTCGTGTTTGCCTGCTCTGATACCAATTGAAAAGGCGAGGGTACACAAATATACCTCAAGCTAAAACTTTTCTTACCTATAAGTCCTTTCTCCGAAAGTGATTGTCTATTGACTGAGTCGAGACAATGCAACTAATCGGTTCACACTTCATGTGATCGTCTATGGATACGAGATCGAGACAATACAACAACGAAGTATGTTTACTTGATAAAAAGGTTCGGACTTAACCAAACACAATAGGATTGCTTATCAAGTAAATAGGAATTAACGTTTGTGTAATTTACTTTAATTATAATAAAACAATTATAATGCGGAAATATAAAGTAAATGACACAACAATATTTTGTTAACGAGGAAATGGCAAATGCAGAAAAATCCCGGGACCTTGTCCAGAATTGAATACTCTCAGGATTAAGCCGCTACACAAAATTAAACCTAACTTCGTATAGTTGAGACCAAGTAACTAAACCTATAGTTCACCTAGTTCCGTCTGTATTCCCACGCCTCCAACTTATGAATAAGTCACGTACTTGGAACAATTCCTTTGGTTCGTATTCCAAACAGTAAAGGAACAACAAATCTGTTTGGTATCAACTCTATTCAACCAAGTGATGTGAGTCGGACAAAGGCTCTTCTGTTTATCTAAACATAAACTCCTTCGTTAGGTTCTTAGATCTATCTTATGTTCAATCACCAAAGGTAATTGTTAAGATTTCTCAATCAATACTTTTAATCACAAAGAATGGTATTGATGCCGATCTACACATCTAATCAATCCAATCTACCACAAGGATAAACTGATTATAGTTGGATCCTCTTACACCGAAACAAGTATTTTTCACACCAAATATTATGAACCCCAAATCAGAAATCTTCAATATCTTCTTTGTCTTCAAATCTTCTTAGATCTTCAATAAACACCTGCACACAACAACTTGAATCTCTTGTGATCAATCAGGCACAGAACGAAGTTTGTTAACAATGTATTATCACAAGATCATCTTTAGCACTAACAACAGTCTAAAGATCTCTGTTGAAACTTCGATCTAGTTTGAGTGAATCTTATATCAGAAGAGAAGATTCTCAAGCATAAACAAACTAGGTGCAATCAAAGTTCAACCACCGTTAGTCAATCAAATCAATCGAAAACACAAGATAAACCGCAATTATCTAGTTTCCCACCAACGGTACTCGTAGATCTTCTCAATCCCATAGAAGACTTTAAACTGAGCAGTCATAAGAGATTTTGCCTAATTAGGTTACTCTCCTCTCCGAATAGGCGGCTACACCAGTAACAACACAACCGAGGAAGTTTGCTGTCACGAAGGATTTGTTTGCTAGAAATGCAAACTTCAAGTATTTATAGACAAGGAAGTTTGGACACCAAGGAATTTCCAAAACCGAAAATATTTTAAAGATATTCAATATATTCCGAATTCGGTTTTCATAATTCTTGGAAATGCTCTGTCCAAAATTATGACCGAAAATCTCTTTGGAAAATCTCAACTAGTAAATGCACAATACTAATTCTCATTTTCCTAAAATAAAATTAACAACCTTAATTAAAAGATACTTAACTTATTTATATTTCGATCTTGGGATTTTCTTCCTGTAGCTATTAAGGAATAATTTGAACAATAAAAGATAAACATTATTGTACGTGTTCAAAGCATGCCGACATCCTTACTTTGTAAGTACTCTTTCATACTTACAACCTTGAAACCAATTTGCCACACTTCCAAACAAGTTTAGAATTTGTCAGCTGACTTTTAAGAACTATGTGATTGATTATGAAACACTCTATCACAAACCATGGGTTTAACGGTTCTACCAAAACAAGTTTCGGTTCTACCTCCATGTGAGTACTATGCATATTCACACCAGATTTCCAAAATTCGTTTGACTAGGTACTAGGATCGGTTCCCCATATATATATGGTATCTAACTTATATGTGTTGCACATGTCCATAGGATCGATACCCCTTTGCCTAAAAACGTGTTGCACATGTCCATAGGATCGGTTCCCTTTTCTGCTACAAACTTGCTGCACCTCATACAAGGATCGATTCCCGTTTGTGATGTATTTCACCTCTTCATAGGATCGGTTCCCCTTTATCCAGATTCGGTTCAACAAATCACAAACTCGATCATACCATCTCAGGTGATTACTTAAGATCGGTTTCACTAATAAAAGTCATACCAATACATAAGTCAGGCCTTTGTGAATAGTTTTACCAAGAACACAAACAAGTCGTGAGCGGTTATATCTAAATCACACATATTGGATGTTCACAAGATATGCAATGAATAACAATCCCAATAACTCCTGGCGATTTCCTTTTCGATTCATAAACAATTTTATGAACTTACTTCCTTAAAACACATGTAAAACATTGTTTCCTAGGATGAAATCCTCACCTCATACCCATACATAATCACGGTAGCATTTAAACGATTATGTCGATGTCTTATCTACAAAGTTTAATGGTTAAGAAATAAACTTCATATTTTATTCCTTAATACTATGTCTATCTAGAGTGTTCATGCTTCGCAGTTTTGTTTTCAATATGCACGACTTGAAAGATACGTTAGGGAATGAAACAGTTCAAGTCAAATATCACTAACCTCAAGTGGAAGGATGATGTTGTCGTTGTAGCTTCTTACTTTTTTACTTCTTCAAGTCTTCGCAATACTTGTAATGTCTCATATCCAAACACTTTCAATCTAACCTATACGAAGTTGACTCTAGTACATAATCAAGCGACTTTTAAAATGATTTTTGATTCACTAAAATATGACAACCAAACTTGACATACCAACGCTTGGTGGGTTCAACCGAGTTATGCTCTAACAAGTTCCTTTGTCTAGATCCTCATGAAAGCATCACAAAATTTGTTTCATACATATATGATTCTCAATGTAAAATCTACTGTGTAAACCCTGGTTCAAATTATTTATTTATCAAACTTGAGATAGAAAGAAAGACGTTAAACATAATGCAAGTGCCTATATATACATTCTCTTTACTCCTTGATGGCAGATTTCAACACAATGCTTGTAATGAAAAATCTTTCTTTCCTTATGTTGTTCCTCTCTTCCTATAAAGTTTTTCGCTTATTACATTGCAGCCTTTTTGGGCAATATTTGTTTTGTTATCTAGTCAAGTTGGATCCTGAAAATTTAATTAACATTATCTACTGAAAGCACCTGAAGGATGTGATATGGGCCATTGGTGTGGCTGGATGATTTTTCAAAAATCCATAATAGTATAAATACATCAGAAGAAACCAAATTTCACCAATATGGTTCTGTTATTGTAGATTACGAGTTGAAAGAGAAGACGAGTTTACCTACATGGATACAAGGTAGGGTAAAAATATGATCCTGCAGCACTTGAACATTGATGATATTTGAATAATTGGCAGCATTATTGGTCAATGTGTTGCTCACCTGGACTGCTAACATGGTCTTACTCCTTTTTCTTGATCAGTTTGAGAACTCTTTGAACTCTCTTAGGTTGATGAATGGGCTAAAGAATTTGCAAGTGTGAATTTAGGTCGGAGGAAAAAGAAGATATATAAACAGCTCCGAGAAACAGCAAGGGCTGTGAGTATCGTGCATAGGTCTGGGCTATTTGGGAGGTCAGTATTTGTTTTTGTCATTTTCTGATTTATTGGGATCTTCGATACTGTCGCCTCTATTTCTGCAAACAAAAAAAAATAAAAAATATTATCTCCGTTTTAGGAAAAGTGATATTTTTCACTTATCCTTATTGCCTAAAAGTAAGCTAAATTGAAAAAGTGAAAGTATCAATTTTTCTATAACTGAGGGAGTATCATTCTTTAATTTTAACCTAAAATTTAAAAAGATGCTATCATTTTTTAGATACTTCCTCTATTTTATCGAAAAGTGATACCATCATTTTTTGTAGAGGGAGTATCTTTCTTTTATTTTATCCTAAAATTTAAATAGATGCTATCATTTCTTAGATATACTTCCTCGATTTTATTGAAAAGTGATATCATCCTTTTTGCAGAAACGGAGGGAGTATTAGTCTAGAGTTATTTATACTTGCTTGCAAGAGTGGTCTTAACTTATGTTAAGGGAGAAGTGAATTCGTCGTTGTTCCTTTGGTTAGATCAGCTGTTGTTCCTTTGGTCAGATATGATATTATTATTGTCTGGAAAATATATACCAAATACGCATGATTGGTTTGATTTTTTTATAAATACCGTTATGTGTGATAACAGTTGTGTGTAATTTTATTTAAAAATATAATATAATATAAATAAATACACCATGGTTTCTGCATTTTATGTTGATTTATTCTGTTTAAAAAATAAATCATGTATGGTATATGTCAGACCTCTTTTACCCATGTCTAAGAAGAAGGCCGAAAATGATGCAAGTTTGAGTCTTTCGAAAGAAGATAATTACAATACTTCAAAATCAACAATGCTTCCACCTTTTCTAGATATTGATGACGTCGACGTCGAAGCTAATATGGCTTTCTGAGAATCTTTTGAACCCAATAGCAGTTATGGTATGTATCTAACAAGTCAAGATGATGATGACTGGATAATGAAGCAATATAAGAGATCATTTGACGTCAGCCACTATGACACTGAGTCATAATTTCTTTTGTTGTATGTGAGTTCCAAAAATGAATCTATCCAGCTGATGCTAGTTCCCAAGAGAATGTCCTCCAGGGAAATTGAAACCATGCAAACTGAAGTTTTCAAAGGATTGCAATAATTTGATAGTGTTGCCCTCAGCCTTTCCAATCCCACATGGCAATGCTCTTGTAGAATGAGTTGCAAAGAAAAGCACCCCTTATATGAAATCTCACAGAAGAATGATGGCACTTTCTTTTCAATCTTTTTCTTGATGCTTGATGCCTCTGTTCTGGTGTGATATTCCATATAAGGGGCGCTTTTCCTTGCAACTCATTTTACAAGAACATCCTCTTTGGGATTGGAAAGCCTTAGGGCAACACATCCGCATAGGAATATGACAACCAAACATGACATACCAACGCTTGGTAGGTTCAACCGAGCTATGCTCTAACATAACTGAAAGATGGCTCAATGAACTTGGCCTTAGGTGCCACAACTAAAATTAAATCTTGTTGGAACCATTGGAACTAATGCCATATTAGGGTTTGGTTCGCTATGGCCTTTAATGGCGTGCTGGCGCTAGCGCTTGATATTTAGCGTAAGTCTCTGCCATATCTCTTCCTTGAATGTATTACTAGAAATTTGGTTGGTAGTAACTTACGTGAATATATGAACTTACAGGTCTTCCCGAAAGGTTCCCCTTTAGGTCCTGATATTTCGAGAAAAAATCTACAATTAAAAGAGGATGGTACAACAAAAAGGTTCGAAGAAGCTGTTTTTAGTTCTGGGAGCACCTCAAAAATATATTGTTCAGACATTGACCCTTTGGGTTCTTCAACTAGTCTCAAACTAGACAGCTTCCGGGTCCTTTTCTGGCTTACAGGAGGCTTTGTAGTTTTCGTAATATCTGTGTTCTTTATTATGTTCTTGTGGGAAAACAGACAAATCTTGGTCGAGTCCAACACTGCAGTTTCGCGGAAATTCGTCCATTTATTTAGGCTAACCATTATGGGCTAGATTGAACCGCTAGATTGGCCAAAAAGTGTTGCAAATGAAAAAAAAAGTATGGGAAAAAAGTTAACACTACTTTTGGATACTTCTCTCTCCTAGCAACTGCTTGCAGTTCAACTAGCAGCGAGATTAAACACTAAATCATTCAGCGCTCAAAAAGTGATCTCAATGCTGAACAATTGAGCGCTACATGAATTTTCTAGGGAGCAAATCGGACATCCAAGTAGAAAAATATATGAATTTAATTGAAGTCAAAGATATGGAATTTGAAGAGAATATATGAGAACAATCTCTGAATATCTATGTATAGGTGGCGCACATGGACACGAGATTACATCTCAAAATAATTTTGGATCGTCCGTTTAAAAGTGAAAGATTATTTGGTGGGCCCATACCTAATCTAGTTGTTTTGGGAGGTGACAACTAAACAGTAGATGACGTCTTGTCCTACTGTTGTTTTCGGTTATTGTAAGAAGTGACAACTAAAATCGTAGGTGAAGCCTGGAACTTAGGCTTGGACAGACGCCTTCTGCAGACTCAAGTAGATGAGGTATGTTCTCTACTAACTCATATTGATATGGGTGATAAGTCTGGTATCCTTTCGGTTAGGTCATGTTATGCTCACATGGAAAATGAACTTGTTTGCTTTGCTATAAGAAGGGAGAGCCACTCGAGCACCTCTAGTCTCATTGCCAATATTCTGCCAACATATGAAAACGCTGTCCCAGTCTGAGTTTTGGAATGCATCGCCTTCACTATGTATGTTGTATCCCATCAGTACATGTAGGTGTAAATAATCCACAAATCCATGTGGGACAATCCTAGGTAATGAAGCATCGATGATAATAGATGAACCGCGAACTACCAAATCACCTTACTTGGCCTTGGAGCGAGAAAAGAGATACCAAAGGAACCCGTGAAGACAATACGTGTAAAGGTCGGAGATGACTGAAGAGACGGCCATCAAGTACAAGAGCAATAAATGCACTGACGAAGTAGTTGAAAAGATAAGAAGAATCTGGTCAAAGTGAGACTCGGCTAAGTATATCAAGGGCGACATCGACAACATTCATTAAGTAAACGACATCGGGCAAAGAAACATCAGGAGAAGGTACTCTAGGATCGGCCCAAAATCTCGGGCCAAACTCTATTCCTAACTCGAGAAGGACATCAAGAAAGATGCACCACAACTTACACTGTAACTTGAGTGTATCATCACTTACGGCTATAAATAGAGGGCTATGTAGAGAGTTGAGAGGCAGGTAATCAGTGAGGGAAGAGAGAACACCGAGAGCTTAAGAGTGAGACTTGAGAGTTTGTAATAAGAGACGTCATTTGTAACCTTGAATCAAGTAATAAGATCATCCCTTATCCCCGTGGACGTAGGTAATCATACGGAACCACGTATATCTTGTGTTCTTGTGCTTCTATTATTTGTTTACTTCATTAGGTGTGTATGTTTATCGGATGTAGTTGTAGGGTTTTCCGCATCTACATTCTGGCGCCGACTAAGAGGAACGTGTAACATCTTTTGATACCTTGCATCAAATCCATTAAAGAGAGATTCAAAAGCTCCTAAAAATATCTTTTGATGTTAGTTGACGCTAAGTGAAAGACTCTTATGGTTGAGAAATATGAGTTGATAGATCAGTCTTTAAAAGCTTTTTTCTTGTTTTCTTTCTTTTTCGAGACACGGTTTTGTTACTTTTAGTTTTCATCTAACTTTCATCGAGTTTGTAAAGTTCTGATGTAGACCCACAAAATACCGTCAACAGTCGTTTTGCTCTTGAAAAACAGGATTCTCGTTGCATATTAATCAAACTTTTTTTTATCTTACGATTTCGAGTCAAAAAAGCTTGTGATGTATGTTTTTGACAACTTTCTCTTTACATCAAAACCCTTGAAATAAGTTTTGATTAAGAGTTCAGATTTAGGTTTTGATCGGTTGTGTTTTCTTTTTTGACTAAAGCAAGTGGTTAGAAAGATTTGAAATTCCCAAAAGAATCATCTTTAATGCTTGGTAGAAGCTAGAAAAAACTCCATCTCACTGGTTATGTTACGTCATGGGTTACTTCATCATAACAGTAACAGCGACAAAATTAGCTCGAAATCATTGAGGTAGGGTTTTCCAAAGCTATGGCTATAAGGAGTACGATGAGCACTTTGACAATAGTCTCATCTTAACCCTGTCACAAGAGCCCTACAACATCATCACAAACCCAAAAGGAATAGAAAACTCGTTTGGACAACTTGTGCTGTTGAGACACCGACAGATCGATTGACGGAGGTCATCACCACAAATCTTAGTCAAGAAAGAAATATTCCGAACGAACACGGATAATTAATGATTTCTGGCATAAAGAATGTAGGACAAATGATGATTAATGCATACTAAAAGTACCGAAAGGGACGTAGCAAAACAGTATTTCAAAAGATTGTCTTATTTGTCAAAACAACCTTTTTTGCTGAGTTTAGCAAGTTGAAATAAAAAGGAATCGTACTTGGGTGAACGTTTTCCTTTTCTGAAATTCAGAGCTGATATACTTCGTCCTTAACTTTTTCAAAAACAGTCCAAAGTGAGGCGCTGTCTATTTTTCTGGCGTAGGTAGGGAAGGGCGAGCCGAAGAATATCAATCATACCCGAGCAGATGGAGAGTACTTCCGGGACGGGCAAGATCCTGAGGAATCGAACTGTAACAGGAACTAACGCGCAAGAAGGAGTGACGGACTCTCGACAACATAACAGTCAACATCATCAACAAGAAGAGTCCCGGGCACCAGATGGAGGTATGGAAATTGTTGATGAGGAATTCGACTTAGGACAAGACGATGATCTCACCCCAAGAGAACTAAGGATCGACCCGAGTCAACTAAGGCGAGGGGAGATGATAGATGGAATGACTGCATCGGACACTGAGGAAGACAAGGAAGCACGAATAATGCTAGAGGACCGTAGACGAGCTAGGCTACGTGCATAATATCAGAGGGATTTTGCAAGAAGGCGAGAGACTTAGGCGAGTGCACCTAGAATTGGGTAACACCACCCGAGACATCCCACCAATTGCAACCGCTCCTCCCGTAGCTCCTAGAATTGGATAATCATTTGGTTTATAGACTGTCATACATGGCATATTACTGAGATGGAAGTGGTGAAAAGAGATATAGTTACCTGGATATATGGACTGTGGAGAGAAAAATGCGAAGTGGTCCTTCATCAAATGGAAATTAATATCAACAAGACTGTTATGAGAATTCATGAGAACCTAAACAAGAATAACATCTTGATGACAAACCCCAGTATTGTTAGAGCACTGCTCGGTCTAACTCGCAAGCGTTGCTATCTCAACCTTGTTTGTCAAGTTTAGTTGTCAAAACTGTAAGTATTGATTTCTAGTCTACTTATAGCTAAGTCTCGGATTAGGATAGAAAGTGTAGTTGAGCATTAGACTTCACGACGTTCATCGATTGAAGACGAAGAACTACTAAGGGGAGCTTGTGGAACTTCATCAACAAAAGGTATGTGTAGACTTGAACTTATATATCACTCTATTTCTATAATATCTCCTATATATTGAGACAAAAGTCATATAGCTATATAGACTTTATTTTATACGCATTTGATATTTCGAGTTGAGTTTAACTCGCTTACATATTTCTCAAAATATGTGTTGGTAAGCTTTCGCTTTAACCAAGTTCATCTTTTATTCTTGACGAAAGTCAAAAGATGATCATGTGAAAATCGCATGGTAACATCTTACATGATTTGTGTGAGACAGTCATTTGATGTATACTGGGAATGTTTCGTATTGATCATTCGATCACTTAAAAATTGCTTTGAAGCTAATAGTATGTGTGAGACAGATACTCCCGTCTTCCGAGAATGTTTCGATGATTGAAATGGGAGTTTAGAACGATTAACCATGATTGGATATAAACACAGTATGCGTACTTGCATATGTGTAGTCCAAGACCGACAATCTAGTATGCATACACGTATGCGTACTGGTTGGTCAGGTGAAGTCCGGGAGCTATAGTATGCATACCCGTATCTTTACTGGAAAAGTCCTTTGAAGTCCGGGAACTTTATTATGCGTACTCGTACGCACACTATATTCAACTGAGTTCGGATGTGAACGATAGTATGTGTACCTGTTTGCATACTGGCGAACACAGTCCAAGTCCGGCTACTTAGCTATGGGTATCCGTTTGCATACTTGAGTAAGTTATATTCTAAAATCGGTTTGTTCATGAACTAACACATTTACATATTAAGGAATGCAATCTTTTTCAAACCGTGGCTACAATGTTCATGAATTGATTCGAGTGAATCAAAATCGATTTTTCTTCAATTGTATCTTGTATACTTCTACGAGAATATAAACAATTGAACAACTCTAGAACTAGTTCATTTGAGTCATTTGAACTAGTTATGGTTAAGATGAATATGGTGGATATGAAAGTGTTCATATGGATAACTTCGGTTAACTATGGTTGAAATATATGTTCTTAAGTCTAATCAGGTTTTCATCTAACGGCTAATATTGAATGCTTTGTTACCAAGGTAGCATTGATTGCAAACCCTGACTTGAAGACTATATAAGGGAGAACTCTAGCAACTGGGA
The DNA here is from genome assembly GCF_003573695.1 of Papaver somniferum. Taxonomy (NCBI): domain Eukaryota; kingdom Viridiplantae; phylum Streptophyta; class Magnoliopsida; order Ranunculales; family Papaveraceae; genus Papaver; species Papaver somniferum. The sequence continues at coordinate 71,543,095 of NC_039360.1, forward strand.
AACCTAATCCCCATACCTTTTGTGTGATATTAGTTGCGACTAGAGTCGATTCTCCTTTAACCTTAGGTTTTTCCAAAACCCTGTAAGTTAACGACTTGAAGACTTCATTGGGATTGTGAAGCCAGAACCAACTATTTTCTCTGTAGTTGCGTGTTCTGATCTTCTTGTTTTCTATCATGATTGAGTACTATCTTCTAAGATTGGATCGAGATTTAATATTCGATAGGCAAGATAAAAAGTAGTCACAAATATCTTCGTCTCATCGTTTGTGATTCCACAATATCTTGTTTCGCTACCATAAGATTAAGATTATTGTGATGTGATTGATATTTCTAGGTTGTTCTTCGGGAATATAAGTCTCCAATTGGTTCCTGTTCACGTTGATTTATCAAAAGATGGAACAAAACTCATAGGTATATCTGTGGGAGACAAATTTATCAATTCAATAAACTTTTTTGTGTGAGACAGATTGGTTTATCAAGTCCTCGACTTTGGGTCGTAGCAACTCTTAGTTGTGGGTGAGATAATCTAAGGGAATCAAGTGCGTAGAGTCCTGCTGGGATTCAGAGACATAAGAAGCGCAACTGTACCTTGATCAGTGTGAGATTGGTTAGGGCTCAACTACATTCCAGTACGAAGTTGACTTGGAGTAGGCTAATGTCTTTAGCGGCTTAATACGGTGTGGTGTTCAAATTTGGACTAGGTATCGGGGTTTTTCTGCATTTGCGGTTTCCTCGTTAACAAATTTTTTGGTGTCTGTGTTATTTATTTTCCGCATTATATTTTTTTATGTAATTGAAATATCACAGGTTGTGCATGAGTTTAATCAATTGTGAATCCAACCTTTGGTTATTGATTAAATTGATTGAAATTTGGATATTAGTTTTTGATACCGTCCAAGTTATTTCTTATATTCAACCGGACTCGCAAATTCCTATCTGTTTGATAGCAGATTGAATTGAAGAATTGATATATAACTCTTTGATATACTTTTCGTAAGATTAAGTCTGACTGTTTAGTTGATTATCTTGAATGTATATTGGAGTTATTCCATACAGATTGCTAAGCGAAATATTGGGTGTGGTTGTTAGACCCCCGTTTTTTCAATTGGTATCAGAGCATGCAAACACGTTTAAGACCTTACAAGTCTGTGTGTGTAGCGATCTGACTCTATGGACAGAGGTGTTATCTCTATAAACGTACCACCAGTCTTCGATGGCTCAAATTACTCATGGTGGAAAGTTTTTATGCGTTCCTTTCTTCAAGCGCATGATTTTCAAACATGGGTTTATGTTGGCTATGATCCTCCAATGGTTACAACAGACGGTGTCTCTATTGCAAAGGATATTGGTAGATATGAACCTAACGAGATTCTTGTTGCAAAAAAAAATTCTGATAGTTTAAATGCTATCACACATGCCATTACCCCAGATCTTCAGCACCATGTGACTACATGCACTAAGTCTAAAGATGCTCGGGATATCTTAGAAACTGTATTCGAAGGAGATTCCTATGAGAAAGAAGATAGGATTTAAAACCTATGTTATGAATGGGAAAACCTTTGTATGGATGATGAGGATTCATTTGATGAGTTTAATCAGAAAGTGTCTGAAATTGTTAATGCATCTTTTGCGTTGGGTAAGACTATTCCTGAAAGGACATTGTGATGAAGATTCTCAGATCATTGCCATCTATATAAGATTCTAAGAAACATGCCATCGTTGAAAGAAATAATCTTGTTGGAAAGTTAAAAATATTTGATCTTTATCAGAAAACAGTCAGAGCATCTGCGTTCAATGCTATGACCGACACAAGCGAATCTTTTAACTTGTCTTGGGCTGATGAATGTTGTTTCAATCATGTTGATTTTGATAAATCACTGATGACACAAAAGATCAAAGATATTGTGAAAATAAGCAAAATATGTGAGAAAGGTCTCTCTCTGGTTAATGCTTCAGATGATTCAATACAAGAAAATCATCCCAGGTTGTCGATATCTTGCATACTTCCAATGTGAGTAATGAATTTTCAATTCTCGCAGTAGAAACTTCTTCTTACTTAAATTCTGATTCAGATTTTGAGTCCGACACTGAGATTTTTGAATTCTTGGATAAATGTGAAGAAATTCACCAAGACATCCAACTAAAGGCTTCGTTGGAAAAACTTGAATCATCACTTGTGGTGAAAAATCTTGAGATAGATTGTCTTAATGATGAATTCACCAGGACCATATCTCTAAAGGAAAAAGAGATTAATACTCTTCAGTGTGACCTTCAAAGGTTGTCTGGAAGTTCTGAAAAAATCTCAACAATGTTATTTGGCCAAAGTCTTTTGGAAACACAAATGGTTTAGGGTTCAAAAGCAAAACTGTGAGCATAAGCAACTCTTTTGTTCCAGCCGGTTTTGGAATAATTGATGTTGAAAGTTGTGATAAACAGGAGGCAAGTAAGAAAGACAATAAATCTTCCTTGATTTGTTCGTTTTGCAGAAATGCAAATTATGTCCAAAATAAGTGTCGAAAATTCAAAAGGAACAACAAAAGGATTGCCAAACTTCAAAAAGACATGCAAAGAACCAGATTCAATAGGGTATTCTTGAAGACGAGAAGAAATTTAAAAGAACCAGATTCAGACGAGGTAAGAAGTATGTTTAGACAACAAACCTTGATAAGTCACTATGTGATAAAAGATGTGAAGATTTGGCTCACTCCGTCACTATCTAATACTAGTGACGTCTGCATCCTCATCTTTAACTTGAGAAAATGAGGATTGCATCAAGGTTGCTCAAGTTTTGTATAATTGTTAATTTCTTATTTTTATGTTAAGAAAATATCTTCTTAGTTAATATAGATAATGGATCATGAACCGTAAAAGACTTTTTCAAAGCTCTTATAGGGTTTGGATGTCCTTTGGTTTATTTATATTCATTTGTGATCAAAATTCCCTTCACTTCTTTTATCTTGAAAGATACAGTTCATGGCTCATGTAAATAGAGGTACCACAAAAACAGATGTAGTTTAAGCAGTTAATGTGTAACTCTGTGAAGGAATCAAGTCCTCAAGGAAGAAGAAGCAAAAATCCACAAATGATGAAGAAGGTTCTTCCTCTAACTGCCTCTTGTCTGTTTGTCATTTTGATAATAACTTTAGAGGTATGGCGAAGGATTTCATCAAAAAAAGAAATGATTTAAAATCTCAAATCATTTCCTCTTTGGAAAAGATAACTCACTATGAACATATGTTGTCTCTAACAAGGAACACTTGGGTGAACTAAAAAGAGAACTTAGTGAGTTAACTGATATTTTTGAAGATTTAGAGGAATTGAATGATCCCATAATCGATGATTTTTTCAATAATGAAAAGGAATTCTCAGTAGATTCCCTGAGAAATCCCGACGATATCTAGGAAACTTCTTATGAGAATTTATTCTTGTGTTTTAAGTAGGATAACTAGGGTTTGGAATAGCAATTATTGTGAGTTCACATAGCTATTGCCAACGATTTTCATCTTGAAATATTTTTATATTTATTTATTTAAATTCTAAAGTTTATTTGGAAGATGATTTTGCAGTATTAATCTTTATGGTTTTGTATATTGCAACTTGTTATGGGATATGTGTGGTTGCGTCCGTGAACTGTGATTGTCGCATATTTTGCTCAAAAGTTAAGTCTGTCATATGTCTTTATTGATAAAAGATAGAATGAATGATGTGATTTTAATTGTACCAGAAGCGTACAGCTGCCGATTGGATAGTATACAGATGCGGGTTCGTTCCACAGGGACTAAAATTGTTGCTTTCAATTTCTAACTGAATAAAATGATAAGTAGAATAATAGAAGATAATAAAAGTAGAAAATAATGAAAGATACCAGGGTTTCCGATTCCACCATAATTGTGTACACTAGATAATTTAACAAATTTCTATAAAATTCTTTTAATCACTTCAAGACGATTTAGGACATATTTGACGTCTCGGAAGATAAAACGTTTAAATCAACTCTTGAATTTTCAATATACTAACAATTCTCTTCATTTTAAGATGTTGGTCTCTACACAAGAATATTAAAATCATTTATCAAAGCACAAGGGCACATGAAGAAAAATTGTTATCGTGACAAAACGAAAATATGGGACCAAAAGAATTATTATAGAAAATCAATTACATTTTCTCATATACATCATCGAGTTTCATCGTGAACCCTAGTAGAGAGATCATTTAGCCATTACAAAAGAAGAAGAAAGGCTACGAAAACGAAAGAAAACTACACTAATGCTCGGCGGAACCGGCCTCCCTTTTCCATCTGCTTCAACCAGTATTTATAGTTTTTCAAAAGAAACCAATTTCCTTTTTCATATCCACTACCACATCATCATCCAATGAAAGTATGCCACATGTCAAATAGTATAAAAATCCACCAATCAAAATGCGCCATGTGTCAAAAACTGCAATCAATATCTTAGTTATTATTTCCAACCATAAAGAATAATATTCTTTCCCAAATCTTCATATATTCCATTACTCCACATCATAAAGAAATATTTTCTTCATTAAATAAAATATCTTCAAATTTTCTTTATCATAATATCTTGCACATGGTATACACACGTCGTGGCACATTTCTACACACGCCCATATCCAAATAATTGTCTCAATAATTCTTCATGTTTCCTTTTGGGATTAACCCATCAAATCACTTCCTTTCTCCAGCAGAATTCCACAATTTAGTCCATTGATCTTTATTTTCTAAAAACTGCAACAATAAATAAAATTATTAAATATGTACAAAATAAAGAACTAAATAAATGTAAATTTGAGCAGTAAATATGTAAGAATTAAGCACTTATCAATGAACTTTTGACAACAAAAGTTAAGCCTATTATGTCATTATGTGAATATTGATGAAGATATGATGAACTTTTGTCTGCAAAGATTAAGTCTATTATATGTCTTTATGCAAATATTGATGAAAAATAAAATGAATCTTTGAATATTCCGCAGTATTGGTCTTTCCCTGATCCACATCTTTGTGTAAATACTGTGCGGCTCCGTAAGTTCTCTTATGTGAGCATTTCATGTTAAATTAATCATGGGTTTTTTTGTAATTAATTTAATTGAGTTTTCTGGATACAAATTCATGTTTCATATTATTTGCTAATGTTCAAATAAATCCTTCTTTTCTTGTGAAAGTAAGGTCGCTCTTATTGTTCTTTCGAGAATGACATTTTATGGGGGAGAGTTCTTAATTGAACTTGTGCTTAATTGTCAAATCTTTGTGGGGAGTGCGGCCGTGGAATATTGTAGGGGTTTTCTTGTATCTTTATTAACTCCTTGATGAATGCATTTAGTTTCGACTATATGATTGCATCTAAACAAAGTTGATATGTTTTCTTTTCATCATGAAGTATCTCCATGAGAATTTTAGGATCCCACTAGTTTTCGTACATTTGCCAATTTATATTGACAAAAAGGGAGAGAATTAATGTGTAGTTCACACTACAAATACATATGATTTACGGATCATTATGTAAGAACGCGCGATTGGGGGATAGAGGAAAAAGACAAAACGGGATATAAATAGTAAATCATAATCACCCCTTATCCATGTAATTTAACTAATTCCTAATCTATTCCTCACTAATCATTTTCAGTGGTTAAATATAATTAGGTAAGTTAATAGATTAGTTTGATAATCATTACAATAAATCATTATCATTGAATTTGTTAATGAAACAACATTAAATCAAGATATTTATGATCATGAAGGTTTAGATGAAGAACCAACCCAGGAAAGTAACCAAGTTGAATATACAAGTGCTCCAATTAGTCATATATAGGTTTTAATGTATTGAAATTTGATTTTTTTCATTGAATCCGCCATTGTTACGCCTAAAAAACACAGTGCATGCATGGTAAAAGTATGAATACCATGCCGGCAGGGACCAAATCGTCATGGTATTCATACTTTCACCACGCCGATACACAATATCCCCCAATTTTGAAATTCTAAGTACAATACCGGCACAAAAAGTTCATTATTGAGCATGCCGGTAGTGGTGCCGGTGTCATGTACCCACGGGCCTTAAGTCTTGGGCTTAACTATCTCCTTTTACTTTAGCTTTCTGATTGTCTTTTCTTAGCCCGTTAAGGGTTTAATTGTCTTTAAAGTGAATGAGTGGATTAGGTTAAGAAAGATCAATGACAATTGGTCGTTGGATCACCAATAGAGTGTGAGTGGGGATACTTATTCCAAATGATTGTTTCTGTCTGAGGCAAGTAATGAAATTACTGATTTGAGGCTTTATCCCTTGAGGAAGAGAAGGTTATTGTCTTGTAGTATCAAATCTCTAAGTCGATTCACGACATTTGGTATCAGCCTCTTGATCTTTTGTACCTGAATCATGACAGGGGGAGGAGATCAACTATGGACAGTAAAACAGGTTGTTGTTGTTCAACAATAGCATTCCGATCGATTATCACTTTTGGAAGAAAAATTCAAGGTCTCGATTATGAAATTGGTGTACTTAAAGAAACTATGGGGGCTCAATTTGCAGTTCTCTGTAAACATTTGGGTATTCCTTCAGCTAATGGGTCACTGGATTCGAACCCTGAGGAGATTCACCAGCCTATTCTTCGTCTCGCTTCAGGTAACCTCATTATACATCCTAAAATTGATTTTCTTAGTTTCTATGGTACCAATCCTAGGGGATGGATTAGGAAGTGTGAACAATTATTTCATCTCAAATCTGTAGATCCTTTGAAACGTGTTGACCTTGCTTCAATTCATTTTGATGGAAAAGCGGATTCATGGTTTTTAGATTACCAGGAGGGTAAACCATTTATTGATTGGGATAAATTTGTTTATGATGTTTATATTCGATTTGAAGATGTAGCATATGATAATTACGTGGGTAGCTTTAATAAGTTGTCTCAGAACTCTACGGTTGAGGAATATTTTGAAAGTTATGAATCACTTAAAGTTGTTATGAAATCTAAGCATAAGGAACTCTCGGAGGATTATTATACATTGATTTTCATCAGTGGTCTTAAGGAGGAAATTCGCAATCCAGTACAAATGTTCAAGCCTACTACCGATATTGATGCTTTTTATCTTGCTAGAATGCAACAGGCCTCTATAGAATTAAGTGCAAACTCTTGACTTCTTCGACCATTAGTGAAAGATCACATCCATCAGCCCAGGACATGTGAGAAGAATACATCACAGTTTCGTTCACAACGTTAAGTGCAAACACTCTTCATGTTTCTTGGTCAAGAATTCTTAACTTTCCAATTAGAGAAGCTTTGGAAAGAGTATCCGGGTTATTTCCCTCAATGATGGCATGCTTCTTAGACTCATATCTAGATGGCAGCGATCTGAGAATTTTCATCACAATGTCCTTTTCAGGAATAGTCTTACCCAATGCAAAAGATGCATTAACAATTTCACACACTTTGTGATTAAACTCATCAAATGACTCTTCATCTGCCATACAAAGGTTTTTCCAATCGGAATTAAGGTTTTGAATCCTAGCTTCCTTTTCACTGGAGTTACCTTCAAATACGCTTTCTAAGATATCCCAAACATCTTTAGACCTAGTGCAATTAGACACATGGTGTTGAAGACTTGGGGCAATGTCATGTATGATAGCATTCAACCCTTCGGAATTCTGCTTTGCAGCAAGAATCTCGGCAGCATTATATTCACCAATATTCTTGGGAACATTTACGTCTCCAGCTGCAACAACATGCGCATCATAGCCATTGACAACATATACCCATGATTGAAAATCTCGCGACTGGATGAAGGCTCGCATAAAAATTTTCCACCATAAGTAATTAGAGCCATCAAAGACTGGTGGTACGTTAGTAGAGATAGCACCTCTGTCCATAGAGTCAGATCGCTACAAACACAGACTGATGAGGTCTTAGTCTGTTTGCCTGCTCTGATACCAATTGAAAAAGCAGGGGTCTAATAACACCACCCAATATTTCGCTTAACAATCTGTATGGACAAACTCCAATATACTTTTTATGAGAATCAACCAGACCGTTAGACTCAATCAATAAAAAGATATATTAAAGAGTTTATATCTAAATCTCTCGATTTGATCTTTACTCAAGCAAATGGAAATCTGCGAGTCTTTATCAAAGAGAGATAACTTGGACGGTACCAAAGACCAATGTCCAAGGATCAATCAACAACCAAAGGTTGAATTTCCAATTGATGATCTTTAACGCACAACCTGTATTATTTCAATTATATAAAAAATATAATGCGGAAAAGAAATAACACAGACACCAGAAGTTTTGTTAACGTGGAAACTGCAAATGCAGAAAACCCCCGGGACCTAGTCCAGATTAAATACACACTGTATTAAGCCGCTACAGACACTAGCCTACTCCAATCTAACTTCGGACTGGACTATAGTTGAACCCCAATCAGTCTCCCACTAATTCAAGGTACAGTTGTACTCCCTACACCTCTGATCCCAGCAAGACACTGCGTACTTGATTCCCTTAGGTGATCTCACCCACAACTAAGAGTTGTTGCAACCCAAAATCGCAGACTTGATAACAAACAAATCTATCTCACACAGAAAAGTCTATCAAAGGATAAATTTGTCTCCCACAGAAGAACCTTAGGCTTTTGTTCCGTCTTATGATATGAAATCAAGGTGAACAGGAACCAATTGATAATCTGGTCTTATATTCCCGAAGAACAGCCTAGATTAATCAATCACCTCTCAACAGTCTTACTTGTATAAACAAGAGGACGTCGAGGAATCACAAACAATGAGACGAAGATGTTTGTGACTTCTTTATCTTTACTATCGGAGAACTCTCACGATATCAAGCCAATCAATAAGATTGTACTCGTACGATAGAAGATGCAAGATCAGATCACACAACTATGATAAAAGTAGTATTGGTCTGGCTTCACAATCCCAATGAAATCTTTAAGTCGTTAACCTAGTTTTAGAGAAGAAAACCAAAGGTTAGAGGAGAATCGACTCTAGCGAGCGCACTAGTATCACACAAACGTATGGGGATTAGTTTTGCCCGATTCTAGATGTCTCCTTTATATAGTCTTCAAATCAGGGTTTTGCCTTAGGTACAAAGCAATCAATATTCACCGTTAGATGAAAACCTGATTTAGATTCAAGTTAATATTTCTCAACCGTTAGATCGAAAACTTAGCTTGTCACACACACTTGAGATATACGTTTACTGGGTTTGTGAAAACCGTGCCCAAATGTGTACGTGTATATTGGTTCAACATAGTAACCCAAAAGGTTAACCATATGAGCATTTCATATTAACCTTGTTCTTCTTCACCATAACTAGTTCAATTGGCTCAAATGAACTAGTTAGAGAGTTGTTCAATTTCTATGAGATCTTATGTAACTACACAAGACACAATTGAAACAAAGGTGATTCGATTCGATTGAATCGGCTCATGAACTTTATAGCCACGGTTTGCATATTGCATTCCTTAGTAATTTAAGTTTCATGTTCAGAGCATATCTTTAGATCATAACCCACTCAAGTTCGCAAACAAGTTCGCGGACTTAAGGCAACCGGAAGAGTTTTCCAAACTCAGCAGAAAATCTCGGCAAAGAGACTTCCGCCAGTTCGCGGACTAAACACGTAAACGAGTTTTTTGTAAATCCCAGCAGAAATTCTCGATAAAAGAACTTCAGTCAGTTCGGACTGAGTTCACAAACTGAGTTTGTGGACTTGTCAAATCCAATTCCTCCGGTTTCTCTCAATCAACAAAGTTCGCAAACTTCAGAATAAGGAATAAGACTTATGCACATATGTGTTACCACACAATGCTTATATCCATCGTTGGTTATATTGACCTAAACTCTCATTCCAACCATTGAAACATTCTTAGAGGACGTTATATAGTTGTTAGACTATTTCACGTCAAAGCGATTTTCAAAGTGATTCAAACATCATGAATTTCGTCACTAGGTGAAGATAAACCCGATCAAAGCGAAACTCTTTACCAACACATGATTTCGAGATATAGATAAGCGAGATTTACTCGGCTCGAATGTGTATGATCCAGTCTATATAGCATACGACTTTTGTCTCATAAGAAGTAGGAGATGGAATAGATAGACTTTTTTGAGTGATAGATAAGTTCAAGTCTCCACATACCTTTTTGTTGATGAAGTTCCACGGTTCCTTGAGTAGATCTTCGTCGTTGTATGATGAATCGCCATGAAGTCCTTGAGCTCAACTACACTTTTATATCCTAGTCCGAGACTTAGCTATGTAGACTAGAAATCAAGACTCATAGTTTTGATCACTAACATTGACAAACATGCTTGATATAGCAATGCATGCGAGGTCGACCGAGCTATGCTTTAACACTTTATACATGAACTTAAACTTTCTTGTCAAAGAAAACATAATAAAGTTATAGACTAAACTATATATGTATCCCAAGGGTAAAATTGAGATATTCAACACATATAAAGATATTTCTTTTTTAAAAGGCTATACACAAAATAATCAGAGAAAGCTAAAAATAAATACAAAATTTACAACCGGTGAGCAGCTGATCGGACCTAATGGACCTGGTCTCATTTGTATCAAAACTTTCCGATAGTTTATTTCAGATTAGAAATATGCATCTAATCAGCCAGTCACCTCACCCACCACAAGCGGTGTGCGTATTTTAATAGATAAATCATAAAACAAATTATTTTTTAAACATTCATTTTAAGTGTTTGATGCTGAAATTTGAAGAGTATCATTATTGTTACACTCTATAGATGTAAAACTTAATTTTATCTTGATATTAATGTAATTACGACAACGAAATGCAAAATATTCGATCGTATAATAATTTTTGTGATCAATCCAAAGTCAAGACTTTTTGAATATATGAAATATAATTTGTCTGTTCAAGAGTAAAGGAAAATTATATTTGGTTTCGAGTGTTAAAGAGAATTGAAAAATTATAGGGGAGAGAGTTTCTGCAAATCGGTTTTAACTGAGTTAACTCAGATTTCAAAAAAATTTAATCCAAAGTCAAATTTTTTTGAATATATGAAATATAATTTGTTTTGTCAAGAGTAAAGGAAAAATTAGATTTGGTTTCGAGTGTTAAAGAGAATTGGAAAATTATAGGAGAGAGAGTCTCTGCAAATCGATTTTAACTGAGTTAACTCAGATTTCAAAAAAATTAATAAATTTATTTGTCTTCTAGTTGTTTGATCATGATCTAACTATTATTATATGTTTTAAATATATCTTGTCTTTTCCCAATCTCTTTATTATGTTCTATGTTATTCATTTCTACATAAAAATCTAAAGAAGACTCTGCGGAAAGCTTCTTTCATACTCTCTTCTTTATCTTTCAAGTTTTTTTTACCTGAGCTTTCTTAATGATTATTTTTTTGGCATCCTATTCTAATGGAAGCTTAATCTTCTTTGCGAGTATTCCTGAGTTCAAGAGTGGTTTTCTCAGTATTGGTGATTCAGAAGTTTTCCTGAATCTTTCAAGCAAGTAGCACTAATCATCTCCTAGAAAAGATGGTTCATTTCAGCAAGTTGAAGTCATTTGTTATAAAAGTAATCAATCAAGATATCCACCGTTTTCTTCAAAAATCATCATCTGAATGTCGATATCTTCACTCTCGTCTTACAATTCAAAAATCCATTTTAGCCCGGAAACCAGTCAAGGATTTTCCTAATCATAGAAACTTTTTCAGTTTATTTCCATATTTGAAAAAATCAATGGTATTTACCGAACTTACATTGTTTAGCTCCGTTAAAGATTTTCCATTGATTATGCAAGTAATTTTTCAAAACAATGGTTTCCTTAAACCATAAATCTATCCTTCTCCATTAAAAAACCAAGTTCGTACGTGTTTCCTTCAACATTGATCTAGCAGAAACAATGGTTTCTACTTCCCAAAGCCAAGTATCAAAAGTTACTAAGCAAATCCAAACTACCTCCTTAGGTATGCAAAAAGCTACTCTGCAAAGAAGAATAGTAGTTTCTACCAAGTTAATCAATGAAGGGCAGACGAATGACCAAACGGTGTATGAGCAAGTTTTTCCTTAAAGACAAGATGGAGATTAAGAAAGTGAGGGATGCTATCAAAACTCCTTGGGGGTAGGTATAAGAATACTTCTGATATAAGATTCACTCAAACTAGATCGAAGTTTCGACAGGGATCTTTAGACTGTTGTTAGTACTAAAGACGATCTTGTGATAATCCATTGTTAACAGACTCCGTTATGTGCTTGATTGATCACAAGAGATTCAAGTTGTTGTGTGCAGATGTTTATTGAAGATCTAAGAAGATTTGAAGACAAAGAAGATATTGAAGATTTCTGATTTGGGGTTCATAATCTTTGGTGTGCACAATACTTGTTTCGGTATAAGAGGATCCAACTATAATTGGTTTATCCTTGTGGTAGATTGGATTGATTAGTTGTGTATATCGGCATCAATACAATTCTTTGTGATTAAAAGTATTGATTGCAAAATCTTAACAATTACCTTTGGTAGTTGAACATAAGATAGATCTAAGAACCCGACGAAGGAGTTTATTGAGATAAACAAAAGAGCCTTTGTCGAACTCACATTACTTGGTTGAAGAGAGTTGATACTAAACAAATTTGTTGTTCCTTTACTGTTTGGAATACGAACCTAAGGAATTGTTCCAAGTACGTGACTTATTCATAGGTCGGAGGCGTGGGAATACATACAGAATTAGGTGAACTATAGGTTTAGTTGCTTGGTCTCAACTATACGAAGTTGGTTTAATTTTGTGTAGCGGCTTAATCCTGAGAGTATTCAATTCTGGACAAGGTCCCAGGGTTTTTCTGCATTTGTGGTTTCCTCGTTAACAAAATCTTGTTGTGTCCTTTACTTTATATTTTCGCATTATAATTGTTTTATTATAATTAAAGTAAATTACACAAACGTTAATTCATATTTACTTGATAAGAAATCATATTGTGTTTGGTTAAGTCCGAACTTATTTATCAAGTAAACATACTTCGTTGTTGTATACTCTCGATCTCATATCCATAGACGATCACACGTAGTGTGAACCGATTAGTTGCATTTTCTCGACTCAGTCCATAGACAATCACTTTCGGAGAAAGGACTTGTAGGTAGGAAAAGTTTTAGCTTGAGGTATATCTGGGTACCCTCGCCTTTTCAATTTGAAGGTTCCTTATTGAGAACAGAGGTTCTCATTCTCTTACGTCATCTGGATTCATCTTTATTAACATTGTCTTCTTCTACCTCAATCATAGTATATTACTCAGCATTATCATCTCCAACCTCCTCAGTTTCCATACCACATTCCTCAGGATGTTTACGTATATGTTTATACTTAGCATATTCCCAATAGTTAAACGATTTGATAAAAGTTGATGAGCAAAATTTTCACAGTTTTCTTCAATATCATCTACAACATTTAGGACAAATACTATGAGGTTGAAGATCCCATTGATATCGAATCCAAACCTGATCATTACCTAATCCAAACCCGATCATTACCTACGGTATTCCACCAACCACCTCTGATCAGTGGCTGTTGCAGATCGACTTCAACTCTAGCAGTGAAGAAATCTTCATATCTTGGTCGACAGTTTTTGGGATCAGTTGAGATTTTAGGACCCATAAATTCAATAGCTTCAACAACTAATTCTACATTCATATGTTCTAGTTTTAGGTTTTTGAAAGTAACTGTAAACTCTTGTACCAAAAATTGATGTTCCTCCGGCTTCATTTCATTGTTGTATTTCTGGATGCAAAAAAGCTCTTCATGTATAGACATCTCTTGATAACATCCTCTTTCTCATCTTCTATATTCAACTTAACCACGAAAAGGTTATGACCCATCAACTAAACTATTCTCAAGCATAAACAAACTAGGTGCAATCAAAGTTCAACCACCGGTAGTCAATCAAATCAATCGAAAACACAAGATAAACCGCAATTATCTAGTTTCCCACCAACGGTACTAATAGAGCTTCTCAATCCCAAAGAATACTTTAAACTGAGCGGCCGTAAGAGATTTCGCCTAATTAGGTTACTCTCCTCTCCGAATAGGAGGCTACACCAGTAACAACACAACCGAGGAAGTTTGTTGTGACGAAGGAAGTTTGGACACCAAGGAATTTTCAAAACCGAAAATATTCTCAAGATATGCAATATAATTCCAAATTCGGTTTCCATAATTCCTGGAAATGCTCTGTCCAAAATAATGACCGAAAATCTCTTTGAAAAATCTTTAACTAATAAATGCACATTACTAATTCTTATTTTCCTAAAATAAAATTAAGACCTTAATTAAAAGATTCTTAACTTATTTATGTTTCGATCCTGGGATTTTCTTCCTTTAGATATTAAGGAATAACTTTGAACAATTAAAGATAAACATTACTGTATGTGTTCAAAGTGTGTCGACATCCTTACTTTGTAAGTCCTCTTTCATACTTACAACCTTGAAACCGATTTTCCACACTTCCAAACAAGTTTAGAATTGGTTCATCTGACTTTCAAGAACTATGTGATTGATCAAGAACGCTCAATCACAAATCATGGGTTTAACAGTTCTACCAAAACAAGTTTCGGTTCTACCTCCATGTGAGTACTGTGCATAGTCACACTAGCTTCCCAAAATTCGGTTGACTAGGTACTAGGATCGGTTCCCCACATATCTAAAATTAATCATCATGTGACTTCGTTGTGAATTTTGATAACTAGGAGCTCCAATGACTTCTACTGGAAAATGCATCTCACAACATTGGCATGCCTGATACATTGTCATGTCATATACTTTATTGTGATGCAAGCTTTGACAAAGATACTAATGAAACAGGATCTTGACTTGTTTTAACTGATTTGATAGGGACCTTCGAAGGATGTAAACTTATCGAAGGACTAGCAAGAGCAACAGAAGAAGCAGAATGCATTGCCATACTGGAAGATATCAAATGGATGAAAGACAAAGGCATTAGCAGCCTCTGCATTGGCAGTGATGCAAAGAATGCATTCAATTATAACAACCAACTGTGTTGGTTTAGTCAAACTATTTTAGACGATTACCAATTTCTTTTGAATAATTTCTCTTTTTCAAGATTAAATTATGTTAATCGAATTTTTACATCTTTGGCTGATAAGGCAGCGAAGTATTGTATTGTAGTTAGAAGAAACAATGTAATGGTGGTTAGGTTATAGTGAAAATTGTATAAATACCCCTCATTTTCAGGGGTCTACATAAATACCCTTAAAATGTTTACAAATACTGCCGAACTCACATTTGTAAATCGAACTATACACGTACATATGTCGTCCCGTATTACTGCCGTATCACGAACCGTTGACGGGATACTCGATTCTACTGCAAATCCGTATAATACCTGTACATATCCCGTTCGGAACTGGGTTTGGGTCACTTAAGTTATTCTTACACTACTAATGATTAACGCTAATAACATGAGTGGTGATTATGGGTAAGATATTTAATTATTCGTAATAACAATCAATCTCACACCGTCGGATGATTCCGTACGTTGGTACCTATTTATAACACTCTTCTCCTTTGAAATCTTGTTTTGAGTTGTGAATATACCGGTGAAATTCCTGACTCAAAACCCTACCTCGTTTCAACCTCACCATCATCGATCTAAGCTTCATCATCAAGTGATTTTCATCAGTCTGTGGTTCGATGTGTTGCCGTCTTGTTCACGTCTGATTTCCATCTTTAAGTGTAAGTAAACCCTAACTCTTTGTTTTGTTCAGAAATTCCACTTCGATTTTGTTTGTTTTCTCTGTTTTTAGTCTTGATCTTGTTAATGGATTGAGTTTGTTTCGTTTTTGTTAACTCTTTTTACTCGGAAAGTATGATTTTGAGTGTCTTCAGTATTATTTTGTTGTTTGGTTTGTATCTACTAATCTATACATGGTTTTCCACCGATTGTGTTGATACTGAGTGTTCTGAGTATGATTTATTCTAGCGGAAATGATTTTTCTTCAAATTTGAGTATGATTTTGCTCTTAATGCTGTTTATTTACTTTAACTTGTAGACAAATTTGTTCCGATGATATGTTCTTATGGAGGATTTTGTTAGTTTGGGCAACTTTATTGGGTGTTTCAAATGAAATGAATGTTTTAGGAATCTATTAATTTACTGTTTTTGTGAAGTATTGAAATCTGTAAAAAACACTTAGTTTTTAGGTCCACCACTGCCATAACTGAATAATCCGAGTGTATGTATAAAATTGATTGAGGATGCTTCAATAGAATAATAACCGTATAAAATAGACAGGGGAAGAACTCTCTCTTGTGTTCTGTTCATTAAGAATCGAAGCAACAAATCACGCTTGGAAATTGGTACTGCACAGTTTATGTTGGTGAGCTCCTTTCAATTTATTTCTCATTAGTTCCTCCTGTCAAGTTGTGTTTGAGTTATTGTTGTTTTTCAAACATTAATATATCGTTCATACTCGACCGCTGAGAAATTGTGGAGATACAGAACTTGGGTGATATTAGTTGATGTTGGTATTATGACTGAACTTTGCATCAATTCATTCACTAATTTCGTTGTTTGTCCGTAAACCTGTACTCTTTTAAGGTGATAGGTTTGTTGAAACTTGGATTTGTTTGTAAATCACCTAGGGAACACCTGAGATCTGAAAAGAAGTAGGCGTGCACGAAATTTAGAAGTAGGCATGCATGAAATAGGCCTGGATGATCTCGTAGGATTCTTTTCAGTTAGTTGCTCCTCTGCCACTGATTTTTTAAGTACCCTAATTCTTGTGTTGAATAGAATAATAACCGTATAAGATAGACAAGGGAAGAACTCTCTCTTGTGTTCTGTTCATTAAGAATCGAAGCAACAAATCATGCTGAAATTGGGACTGCACAGTTTATGTTGGTGAGCTCCTTTCAATTTTTTTCTCATTAGTTCCTCCTGTCAAGTTGCGTTTGAGTTATTGTTTTTTTTTCAAACATTAATATATCATTCATACCCAATCGTTGAGAAATTGTGGAGATACAGAAATTGGGTGATATTAGTTGATGTTGGTTTTATGACTGAACTTTCCATCAACACATTCATTTGTTTCGTTGTTTGTCCGTAAACCTGCACACTCTTAAGGTGATGGGTTTGTTGAAACTTGGATTTGTTTGTCAATCGCCTAGGAACACCTGAGATCTGAAAAGAAGTAGGCGTGCACGAAATTAAGAAGTAGGCATGCATGAAGTAGGCCTGGAAGATCTCGTAGGATTATTTTCAGTTAGTTGCTCCTCTGCCACTGATTTTATAAGTACGGTAACTCTTGTTATGAAGTTTGATTCCAGAAATTGGTCTGAGAAGGATTCAACTGATGATTCTGATTTTATGGGTGTGTTTTACAAACAAAATGAATTCAGCGTTCTCAGCATCCCATATCTTCATATAGGGGTGTTAACACCCTATATTCAGCAACTAGTAACCAATAGCGCGCCTAAACACTAGCTTTTAGCTCGCCTTGTCTGCCATGCCATTATCTGAACCATGTCCATCAAATGCCAACCTTGCAACTGTGCCGTATTTTCTTTGCTTATCTACAGAGTTTTGGATGTTGTGAACCATAGCTGTGCCAGATCTTAGACTGTGTTGTTTATCCTATCCGATGTAGATGTCTTCCATTCTGAAAACAGATTTTTCAGTCTGCTGGAAAAAAGACATTTTGGTCAGGCCTTCAGCGTAGATTATTTGATCTAGGTGGGTATTTGGAGTTGGCATTTTAGAGGCTTTACTCTTTAGTATGACAACTCTGCTCGAAAGTCTAAGATGACTGGTCGACTAGCCTAGTCATCTACTTTTAACACTTCAACACCAGGAAAAACAAGAGCACTATTCTGCATTAATAGCTCTAATCTTATAAAACAGTTCATTTCGGCTTCTTCTGAAGCTCTTAGCCTTGATTTTGGCATGTTAACGAATTTAGGTGAGCACATTGTGAATCCTGTAGAATGTCAGGGTTAGAGAGATTGTCTCTTTTTTCAAGTGCAGGTATTATTGCACAGGTATTAGGAAGAAAGAGTAATATGGACGCGTTGAGGTTTGCAAAATAGACTAAAATGGGCTAAAATAGTTAAAATTGGGCTTGGAGCTAAATTTTTTTGCCGTTTTCTCCTCCTTTTCTATGGTAATGCATGCTGATTTTTGCTTTTCAGCTGTCTAATTGAAAAAAATGCTTGCCAATATCAAGTTTATCAAGTTTGTGGTTTTAGCTAAACATTGATGCTGTTTTCTCTAAGATGGTTGTTATTGTTTTTACCAGATACAAAATGGCGGAAAAAATCATCGGACAAATAGCCGGGGTCTTGGCGGAGAAGGTGGCGTCCTTTGCCGCGGATGAGATTTCTCTCATCTGGGGTGTCAAAGAAGATTTTGAAAATCTGGAAAGAACCATGCGCACTATTAGTGCTGGTGTAATTGATGCTGAGAGCCAACCATCGAAAAGTGAATATGGAAAAGTATGGATAGAAGGCCTTCAAGAGTTATATTACCAGGCTGACAACATAATGCAAGAGTTTGAGTATGAGGCTGTTAGATACAAGGTAAACCTTAAAGGCAAAAATCTAAAGAAAGTAAAGTCGTTCTTCTCTAGCTCCAACCAAATCATGTTTCGTTACAAGATGGGTCGGAAGATGAGACATCTTAACCAGTTGATAGAACAAGTTTTAAGCAGTAGAAAGAAGTTCAATTTCCTTACAACTACAAATACAGGTCATTCCACAGATTCAGCTCCTGATGATTTAATAGTCTTTGGAACAGAGGGTTACAGCTCAGAGATGATAGAAGACGGTGAGATGTTAACCCATGACAGGAATGCTCTGGAGTTGCTGAAGAAGGACTACAACAAACTTGATCCCCTTCTGCAACGATGTTTTAAATTTCTTTCATTATTTCCAGAAGATAGTATTATCAAGAGAAGAGATCTTATATAATTTATGGATGGCGGAGGGGTTACTTGGTAGTTATAGACCAAGTTGGGAGCTGGAAGCCGTTGGAAATGGATATTTTAAATTTCTGTTGAGTCGTTCGTTTTTGGAAGAGGCAGAGAAGGATCGCCTTGGAGTTCTGAAGTCATGCAAGATGCATCGACTTGTACATGTTCTTGCGAGATCTGTAGCACGAAATGATTCTTTGGTGAAAAAGGTCAACAAGACTGGAGAGCATAAAATCAGACATCTGCGGCGTGTAAGTTTGTCCTTCGAGAAAGACGACTTCTCTCCACTTCCTACGACACTGGCTAAAGCATGAGAACTGCAGGACTTGAAAAATCAAATTTCTGCTAGGCCCGTTAACAATTCATGTCTTTTGCAGCTCTTCAGGGATTTCAAGTACGTTCGAGTGATGGACTTGAGTGGTAGTGACATCGAGGAGTTGCCAGAATCTATTGGCAAATTAAAATTCTTGTACTATCTCAATCTCACTGAGTGCGGTCTGTTAAGAGAATTGCCAAGCACAATTTGTGCTCTGTTCAGTTTACAGACGCTGATTCTTAAAGGGTGTTACAGGCTTTCAGACCTTCCGAAAGATATGAGAAAGCTAACCAATTTGGCTCATCTCATACTCAACACAAGTTCGGGATGGCTTCCTCCTATGCCGAAGAAGGTTAGCTGTTTAACTTCCCTCACTTGTTTACCTGTATTTGTTGCGGGTAATAAGGAGGATGGATTTGGGATTGAAGAGCTTAGACCGTTGAATCAGCTAAGTGGTAAACTAAAGATTTATAATCTTGATAATGTAAGAGAGGGGAAAGATGCCCAATGTGGAGGTTTAAAAGATAAAGCACATCTTGTTCATTTGGAACTGCATTGGAGGGAACTTGGAAAGGAGCGTGGTACGGTAAGTGTTTGTGATGATTTCCAAGTGTTGGAAGGCCTTGAACCTCATCCAAATGTCAAAATTTTGGAAATTCACAACTATGCTGGCTCACAGTTCCAAGCATGGATGGTCAATATGGGCCAATTTGTTCCCAATTTGGTCAGAGTGGTTCTTCATAAGTGCGATAAGTGTGAATATCTTCCCTCTTTTGGGTTGCTTCCTTTCCTTAAGATTTTGAAGCTCCGTGAACTTGGCTCGGTGAGAAATGTAGGAGATTAGTTCTACGGTGGTAGCAATCCCGGTGTAACCTTTTTCCCCTCTCTGGAGTATCTTTCTATCAAAGGTATGAGCAGCTTGGAAGAGTGGCAAGATGTTTCCGTATCATCATCTTCGAGTTTTCCTTGCCTTGAGGAATTGAAAGTCGTGTACTGCATTAAGTTAAAAGTGATGCCAAAGCAACTTCCGTCGCTGAAGAAGTTCTACTCTTATTGCTGTAACCGCAAGCCAATTCATTCATTTGTGGAGAACCTGCCATCACTAACCTCTGTCGTAATTGAGCACTGCCTGGGGACAGATTCTTTTCCTTTGGGGTTGGGTACAGGAAGTGACAGTGAATTTTCAAATCATTCTCTTGAGGAATTTGACTCTTTCAGATTGTGGTGACCTATATTTTCCCTTACCCTCAGGGAAATATGGTTCCTTGAGGAAATTTCATATAGTCGGAGGACGACTTCATCCAGAGTGTGTGAGGGGTATAGAATGTCTCCCCCAACTTGAATCTCTTCATATTGGTGCTGCATACGAACAGCTGAATTTCTGTCCATTTCCGGATGCCAATGTTAAAGGAGGAACTTATTTTCCGGCGCTCTGTGATTTACTAGTTACAGGATGGTCCAATCTGGAATGTTTGCCAGAGCAAATGCAGTACATCAAATCCTTGGAGACATTGAAGATCAGTTCTTTGCACCAGTTGGAGGCTCTGCCAGAGTGGTTGGGTAATTTGGTTTCCCCAAGGAAGTTGAGAATAGAGTTTTGTCGAACTCTTAAGCATCTGCCTTCGCAGGAGCAGATGCTACGCCTCACCCGACTTCGAAAGCTGACTATTGATCGCTGTGATGAATTAGCAAAGAGATGTGAGAAAGGAGGAGAGGAGGCTTTTAAGATATCTCCCAAGGTTTGTAAACAAACTCTTTCTTTCTTCTTCAAATATAAATTATTATCGCTGTTCTAATTTTAGTTAACTCACACCCTGTTTTCATTTCGTTTGTTCTTTTTTGGTTCTCAAGACTCAATTAAAGATTGGGTGGCTTTCAGACGATTATTAGTCGGTCATGTCTGGGAAATGGAAGGTTAGGTGTCAAAAGGTAATGAATACGGTATTTGTAAATTGTTTGATGCATTATTAATTGTTTGTTCTTAGTTTACTTGATCACTGTCTAGTTTCCAAATTATCTGTTTTTTTTTCCTTTCTTGTATCTAGTTTTCAAAATAGTTCAGTTCCTTTTCTTCGTGGACAGATTCACTCACTAAATTCCTATTCTCTTTTGAAGGTAAGGTGCAAAGAGGAGTTGTTTGTGCAGAACACAGCTTGGAAGAAACGTCAAGATGTCCTGGGTTCCAGTTCCAGTTTTTTTGTGAATTCTATAATTTTCTTGAAGGCATAGGAGAATTTGAGTCTTTTTCTTTTGAGTGAGATTGGTTCTTCCAATACTGAGAGTTTTATTCTTCCAATGTTCTTTTGGGTTGATAATTTCCTTGCAGGCGTAGGAAAATCTTAGTCTTTCTCTGACTCTCTTGTTTCTGTACTTGTTTTTGTGCTTCTGAAGTTATTTTGCTGTGGAGTTGACAGAAGCTATAAAACCGAAACCATAGGAAATGAAACCGTATCCAGTGATTGTGTATGATATTCCATCTTTTGTCATTGTCACTTCGAACAACCTTAGGGATAATCCTGTGTGTGCTGTAGTCGTCCCAACAGATTGCTGTGTCGAGTTTGTGGAATGATAGGCATATAAACGCCAACTATGTATTTATCCATGTTGAACGGCATGCACACTGACAGCGAAAAAGTAATTAGCTAGATGCTAGCAAGCGCATGTTCCAACAATAAAGATAGAAAGAAAAACTAATTTTGGATCCTCATGGGCAGCACTGGGATGCCCCAGTTTGCATTTCCAAATCTAAAATTAATCATCATGTGCCTTCGTTGTGAATTTTGATAACTAGGAGCTCCAATGACTTCTACTGGAAAATGCATCTCACAACATTGGCCTGCCTGATACATGTCATATACTTTACTGGTGATGCAAGCTTTGACAAAGATACTAATGAAACAAGATCTGGACTTGTTTTGACTGATTTGACAGGGACCTTTGAAGGATGTAAATTTATCAAAGGTGTAGCAAGAACAGTAGAAGAAGCAGATTGCATTGCCATACTAGAAGGAATCAACTGGATGAAAGACAAAGACATTAGCAGCCTTTGCATTCGCAGTGTTGCAAGGAATGCATTCAATTATCTGAATAATAATAATAACCAATTGTGTTGGTTCAGTCAAATTATTTCAGACGATTGTCAATTTCTTTTGAATAATTTCTCTTTTTCAAGATTAGATTATGTTAATCGAATTTTTACATCTTTGGTTGATAAGGCAACAAAGTATTGTACTGTAGTCGGAAGAAACAATGTAATGTTGGTTAGGTTATAGGTTATAAGCCCGATTTTCTACTCAACATGTAATCTTTCTCTTGGAATGAGATTTATTATCTTATCCAAAAAAAAACAAACTTCGTACGCCGGATTACAAAGGGATCGGAAGAGTCTGCCAATACGGGATTTCAGAAAAAATGTGTCGAGAAACAGACTCTCGATAGCATTACGTTACGTTGATCAATTCCTTGTGTTCTGCGTTTGGATATTACTCACACGTAACTTTGATCCAAAGTTCCAACATCCCAAAGGGGTCGTTGACTATCGGCGTCGTTGACTATCGGGCATCTCGCCAGGTATTAAAAGTACGTCGTAGTCGAGGGTTAGAACTAAAAGTACAGGTATTATAACGTGAGCTAGTGTCGATGCTTTGGCCTAGACCCAATGGCGCTTTGCATGCACAATCAATCACGTACGTGTAATCCAACGAATGGGTTCAAAAGTACACACCAAATGGCATCCAACAAGTCGGCAGTGATGTTAAATTTGTACAATTCGACAAAAAATTGATTGAAGAAGAAGACTGATTCATTCCCACCGCACCCAATACCTAAAACAAGAATTAAAAAAATTGATTGTATGGGCAGTCTATATATATATATAGTAGTCTCTCTCTTCTGTAATATCTGAGTTCATTAATGCAATACATCTGGATTCTTTCAAAACCCGCCAATTGATTCAAGACTTTTGAAAACTGAATTTCTTATCCAAGGATCCGTACACTCCTGGACTCAGTAGCATTTACTCTCAAAGCATCAAAAGAACAAAATGAAAATGAAAATAAAACTAAAAAGACGCTAAGGGCCTGTTTGGTACAGTTTTGAAAAACAGTTTTCAAAAATAGTTTTCCATTGTTTTAAAAACATACCTTTTTTTCCTTGTTTTCATTTTCTAAAAATTGTTTGGTAAACTGTTTTTGAAAACAAGGAAAACCAACTAAATCGGATCAAATGTAAAGATTCGTCTAAGAGATAGTGATATTAGCCATGACTCACTTGCAGTCATTCCCCATCTCTTACTTTGTTCTGAAAAGAAGAAAAGAATAAAGAAAAGAAAAAAAGAGAAAACACAGAAAACAATAATTTGTTGTTTTCATTTTTTTGTTTTTAAAAACAGAAAACAGATAGAAAACATTTTCTGAAAATGTCCTTACCAAACGCATTTTCTCCTGTTTTCTGTTTTCTCTGTTTTTAAAAACAGAAAACTGTTTTTGAAAACTATACCAAACAGGACCTAAACCTGTTAATATATATCCTTATTTAAGGATAATATATTGTTTACTAGTATATATGATCTTTGCTTTATCATAATATATTGGGCTCTATATATTCATGAGCTGTGTAACCAGAATTGTGAAGATGATCCTATATTTGTGAAGATGGTATCTATGAGTTAGGGTTCTTGAATCATGGGTAGAGTGATTCAGAGTTATACCAAAATAAATCAAAACAAAAAGGGCAGATGGAAAACAAATTTTCTCCTATTATCGTTCAATCTGAAGGTGCAGTATTCTAGCCTGGGATTGTTCTTGATGAAACAAACTATGATTTGTGGTCACAAATCATGGAGATGCATATTGCTGAAAAAGAAAAAACCTCCTTTATTATGGGAAGGACAAGAAAACCTACCGAGGAAGATCCAAGATATGAGAAGTGGCACACAGATAATCAAAAAGTCAAGAGATAGTTGTTGATGTCTATGTCACCTGAAATCATGAAGAGATATATTCGGTTACCTACTGCTAGAGAGATTTGGGATGCATTATCTAAAACCTTTTATGATGGAGATGATGAGATGCAGGTATTTACTCTAAATCGACGAGCGTTTTCGGCAAAACAAAATGGCAGAGCACTCTCAATTTATTATGGAGAACTAACTGAAATATTTGGAGAGCTGGATCATCGTGACAAGGTGGTTATGGAGAATTCTAATGATATTGAAGCCTATCGAAAATCAATTCAGCGCCTAAGGGTGCATATATTCCTTGCTGGATTAGATGAAAGTTTTGAACAGATCCGTGGTGAAATCTTGAGAAAGGATCCTATTCCTGAATTGGAATCATGTTATGCACTCGTTCGTCGTGAATCTATTCGACGTACAACGATGGAAAAAGAATCGGAAGAAGTTGAACCTGCTGCTATGGCAACTCGAAACCGGTACAATCAAAAAGGGTCTTTTCAGAGATACTCAAAGACTGAGGTGGACAAGTCATCATTAAGTGTACACACTGTAATCAATTTGGACATACAATTGACATGTGTTTCGAGTTGGTTGGATATCCAGATTGGTGGGATCAACATCTGGAGAGGAAGAAGGAGACAGAGAAAAATTCTGGTGCTCCAATGGCTTCAACAAAGAAAGGAAAGGATTCCATGTGTGCATCAGTAGCAAGGACAGGTAGCAATGGTAAGTTTTTAAATGTTTCTTCACTTGTTTCAAATAATTCATGGATAGTTGATTCCGGTGCCACAGACTATATGACATGTGATTCTAAACATATCCCTCCCCTTAAACCATCCTTACAAAAAACAGTCTCTACTGCAAATGGCTCACAAGCTCCAATTACTGGTGAAGGGTCAATATCTCTCACTGAAACTTTAAACCTAGATTCTGTCTTAGTAGTTCTTACATTAGACTGTAATCTCCTATCAGTTTCCCAAATAACTAATACTTTACATTGTGTAGTGATATTTTGGCATGACTGTTGTGTTTTTAAGGACATCACAACGAACCAAACGATTGGTTATGGTATTAAGCGTGGGAAGCTGTATTATCTGGATTTGGTGTCAAGTAGTTCGGATAAGCTGCGTCAAACTCTTCTTGCTGATGGTTCTGAGGGGGAGAGACAAAAATCTCAAATTTTGTTATGGCATCGACGATTGGGACATGCGTCGTTTGGTTATTTAAAAAAATTATTTCCTAGTTTGTTTGGAAAACTTGATACTTCTAGTTTTCATTGTGAAGTATGTGAACTTGCAAAAATCCATCGTGCTTCTTTTCCATTATCATTCAATAAGAGTCCAGTTCCTTTTATGATCATACACTCTGATGTTTGGGGGCCATCTAAAACTACTACCCTGGGTGGTTCAAGATGGTTTGTTACTTTTATTGATGATTGCACTAGAATGACGTGGGTGTGTCTCATGAAAAACAAAAGTAAAGTTACCGCCTTGTTTCAAAAGTTACATAAGATGATTAACACTCAGTACAACAAACAGATTCAAGTACTTCGTAGTGATAATGGTGGTGAATATATGGATTCTGACCTTCAACATTTTT
Source organism: Papaver somniferum (assembly GCF_003573695.1). Lineage (NCBI taxonomy): Eukaryota > Viridiplantae > Streptophyta > Magnoliopsida > Ranunculales > Papaveraceae > Papaver > Papaver somniferum. The sequence goes on from NC_039360.1 coordinate 71,568,948, forward strand.
TTGAGGGACACGGGATTATTCATCAAACTACTTGCTTTAATACGCCTCAACAGAATGGAGTAGCAGAGAGAAATAATCTTCACTTACTAGAAGTGGTCCGTGCTTCATTGATAGAAGCACATATGCCACTGATGTATTGGGGAGAGGCACTTACTTCTGCAACATATCTTATCAATCGAGTGTCATCCAGTACCATTGTGTTTCAAACACCCTATCAAGCTCTTGCTGAAGCAGTTGTGGCTCCAAATGTTCCTAATATACCGCCTCATGTGTTTGGTTGTGTAGCTTATGTTCATCTGCACAAGAACCAACGTGATAAGTTGGCTCCTAGAGCTCTGAAGTGTGTATTTGTGGGATATTCAACAACTAAAAAGGGATATCGTTGCTATCATCCTCCAACCAAAAGAATGTTTGTTACTATGGATGTTGTATTTCATGAAGATACCATGAAATTCATGTGAGTCTGAACTTCAGGGAGAGTACCATAAGGAAATTCAGACTCTTAACTATGATGAAGATATATCGGAAATTGATGTATCTGTTATTGTCAACTATGATGATATGGTAAGAGAATCTGTTGATGAAAGTTCTTCACGAGAAGAAACAGAAAGTAAAGTATTAGATCGTGATATAGAGATTCAAGATGAGGGAATGATAGAAGAGATTCCAGAGTCTACGTTACCTCAAGAAGATGAAACACCAAACCAATCGTCTTATACGGATGTTCTTGAAGAATCTAGGAGAAAACTTCCACAACGTGTAAACAGAGGTATTCCTAAACCCAGATATGAACTTGAAATCTCTAGTAAGGTTAAGTAACCTATGAGTCATTATGTCTCTCACCATCGTTTGTCTAAAGCTAATAAGGCATTCTTGAATCAACTATCTACTATTTTTATTCCTAACAATGTGCAGGAAGCATTAGCTGATCCAAAATGGAGAGCAGCTATAGAAGAAGAAATGAGGTCCCTTTTTCAGAATGATACTTGGGATTATGTTGATTGTTCAGAAGGAAGAAAGATTGTGGGGTGTCGCTGGATTTTCACCATTAAATACAAGGCAAATGGTGAAAATTGAACGTTATAAAGCAAGATTATTTGCTAAAGGGTACAGCCAAACTTATGGTATCGACTATACATAAACTTTTGCTCCAGTAGAGAAAATCAACACAGTACGAGTATTGTTATCGCTTGCTGCAAACTTGGATTGGCCTTTGCAACAATTTGATGTAAAGAATGCCTTCTTGCATGGTGAATTAACTAAATAAGTTTACATGGAGCTCCCACCTGGTATTTCAGTTCCAGGATCTCATGGTAAGAAGGTATGTAAGCTAAACAAGTCATTGTATGGACTAAAACAATCTCCAAGGGTCTGGTTTGGCAGATTCACCAAATCTATGAGGAACTTTGGATATCGTCAGAGTAATTCTGATCATACTTTGTTCATAAAGAAAAGGAAGGATAAAATTACTGCTCTTATCATATATGTGTAGATGATATGGTGGTGACAGGAAATGATCCAGAGGAGAGGAAATCTTTGCAAAGATACTTATCAAAGGAATTTCAAATGAAAGATCTTGGTTCATTGAAATACTTCCTTGGGATTGAAGTTTCTCGATCCAGTGAAGGAATTTTCTTATCACAAAGGAAATATGTTCTTGATCTGCTAAAAGAAGTGGGCATGTCAGCATGTCAGCCAATCCATACACCTTTAGAAGAAAAGGTAAATCTGTGTATTGAACTTGATCAAGTTCCTGCTGATAAAAGGAGATATCAAAGAATTGTGGGGAGATTGATGTATCTATCTCACACAAGGCCAGATCTTTCTTATGCACTCAGTGTTGTTAGTCAATTCATGCACAATCCAGGTGAACAACACATGGATGCAGTTTTACGTATTTTGAGGTATTTGAAGTCTGCTCCTGAAAAAGGAATTTTATTCTTTAAAACTGAAGATTATAGAAAGGTTGTGGCATATACAGATTCTGACTATGCAGGAGAAATAGATGGAAGACGTTCTACGGCAGGCTACTTTACCTTTGTGGGAGGTAACTTAGTTACTTGGAGAAGTAAGAAACAAAATATTGTTACACGATCAAGCGCATAGGCTGAATTCAGAGGTATAGCAGATGGCATTTGTGAAACTTTGTGGTTGAGGCTTCTCCTTAAGGATTTGGGGGTTCCTCTCAAGGATCCTATTACTCTACATTGTGATAACAAAGTTGCGCGTGATATTGCTCATAATCCTGTTCAGCATGATCGTACTAAACATGTGGAGGTTGACAGGTTCTTCATCAAAGAGAAGCTGGACAAAAACATTATTGAGCTACCACCGGTCCGGTCTGAAGAACAACTTGCAGATATTCTCCCACATGGAGTGTCATGCAAAAAATACTTGAGTTTTCTGGACAAGTTGGGCATGTGTGATATCTATGCACCAACTTGAGGGGGAGTGTTAATATATATCCTTATTTAAGGATAATATATTGTTTCCTAGTATATAGGATCTTTGCTTTATCATAATATATTAGGCTCTATATATTCATGAGCTGTATAACCAGAATTGATAAGATTATCATAATAAGAATTATCTTCTTCTTGATCCTATATTTGTGAAGATGATCCTATATTTGTGAAGAAAACCAGGCATAACTAATAACAAAAAAAATTTAAATCCAAAATCTGACATGTCCTCTATCATAGTGATTAATCTGATATATGTCCTCATAAAAAATTTATCTTCCCAACAACTCTTTCGATATCACTTATCAACTCACTTACTATGAACGGGGCTTCCGAATCTCGCATCTTTGAGCTACTGCTGGCAGTTTAACCGCTTCCATAAGTTTTGAATAATATATGTGTAGATTTTGAATACTATATCTGAACTACGCAATAATTCCTTTAATCTTTTAGTCACACCTTTAACCTTATAACCCATCCTTGCTCGAAAAACAAGTCGATTATTATTAGAAGAAAAGAAATCCTTTACCTTTAGCAACAGATTGTCCACTTCAGCTCGACGACGCATGAGTTCATATGAGAATTCACCTAATACATCCTCAACATCGTAAGCAACATCATTAAGCATTCTCAACCAGCGTTTAATATCACCATCCCTTTGTTGTAATTCCTCGGCATCAGAAGTTATAGCATAAATCATCTCCAAGGTGCGATTAAGTCTCTTCATGTCACCTTTGATTTTCCAATACGGATCAATCTGATGAGCAATTGTAGCGATCGAGTTGTGAAGCATTTGCGAAGTACCCAAAACTTTGTCCATCTCTGCTATTACACTGGAAAAATAAGATATTCTTAAACCATCTGTCTGCTTGATTATATATAGTCATAAACTAGATTCCTAAATTAACTCTGAAACTAAATAGAGAAAGACTAGAAAAAGAAAATAACTAAATTAAGGGTGTACGTGTATAGCCGACTTCTAAAACTACGCTACATATTAATAGCCAAATTTTGTTCTCCTAACAGCTGATTATCTACATCACCTGAAAGCAGGGCCGTCTCTGACACAATTTGATGACCTTGTGGGAAAATGATAAAAAAAAACAACGCACATGTAATATGTATGTTTTATTTTAACGATTATTTAATATTGGGACGACTGAATTTATGAATCATAACTTTACTGCGTGGTCTAACTGTAGCATGAAACATCTGGAAATAGCCGGTGTCACTGGAGTACAGTGGTAAAGTCATTGGGTGATGATACCTGAGTTTGAAACTCGCCAACATCAAAATTCTTTATCGATCAAGAAAAAAAAAGTGCATCTGGAAATTGAAATGATAAAATGGTAAGTAAATTCCGTCAGAAACGAAAACAAGAGCAACAAATTGAAGCCAGACAACGTCCAATTATTTTTTTTGATCGGCCAGACAACGTCCAATTATTCTTCACTTGAGAGCCGTATTAAAGCAAGAACAAAATCGAAATCAAAAACAAGAAAAGTGTTCCACTCTGAAATAGCATAAAACGCCAGTGCAGTCGGATGATATGGTCCAAGAAGTAACAATACCAGAAAACTCCTGTAGGAACTTTTGCATATCTCATGCCACGAACTTAGGCACGATAAAAATATACAGTTAGGAATTGCCTAGTAAAAGAAGTTGAATCGTTGTCAAAGAAAATTTAACATGAGATGGTAACCTTATAGATCCTGGAAGACAATTCCGATTGGTCAATAAAAATACTATATCTTTTTTGCTTTTGTTTAGTTTATCCAACTTATTCTGAAAGGTAAAAAAGGGTATAGTAACTATGTTTTGAGTGTCCTCTAAATTTGTGTAACCTCGTATTAATTGTGTCTCAAGGTATTGAAAGCGTGAAGCGTTTTTCATTTTTAGGAAGCGATGTGTATGTCGAAGCGTGAAGCGTCGCTTCATGGTTTATGTTTGAAGCGGATGTTTCTTATAAATAAATAAATTAGTCTTAACTAATAATTATAAATGTTTTAGGAAGATAATATTTATATAAATTTTGTATAAGTCTAATTATTATCAAAAAAAACAAAGCGTGTGCACACCAGTTCAACCTTTTCCAGGTGAGTGGGAGGTGGGGTGTTTGATTCCCCCTCAAAACAATCATATTTTTCTTTTAAAGCTTTAAAAACTAGGCGGGAAAGGAGTTGACTAAGTCAAAAAGCACACTTCATATGATCGCTTCGGAGCGTAAAGCTGAAATTCGAAGCGAAGCGTACGCTTCATAAAAAATGGGCTTCACATGACCGCTTCGGAACCATGAAAAATGCGCTTCACATGACCGCTTCGGAACGAAATGCTGAAATTTGAAACGAAACGTACGCTCCGAAACGTGAAGCACGCTTTTAAAAACCATACTATCAACCATCATTAAACTTTTGACCCCCTTGCACTTTTGTTAGCAAACCTACTCCTGGTAGATCTACAAAAAATCAGTGGCAACCCACTCTTTACTATCAACTATGAAACATATAGACGCGAACAAAAATTACAATCCAAATCATTCTGTTTGTTTATAAACTTGAAAAGCAAGAAAAACCAAGACGGTGACATACTTAGATCAAAACTAGTAAGGAAATCAATTTAAACTAGCTAAGTGGCAAATTAACGTAAGTATCTAAGTAATACTAAACGGGAGCACAAATTCTAGCTAGAGGGAGTTATACTTATAACACATGAATAATGAATACCGTAATACCTAGATCAAAACTAACCTTAATACCGTATGAATGGAAACGAAAATCCTGCTTGCACTTGGATTGATTTTTTTCTCCCTTGGTTTCACTTGTTTCAGTCGAAGCTTGACGTCCTCTGGGGTTGAGTTGATAACCTATACTTCTGTTGTTTTTCTTTCTTTGTATAGGAGAACCAACTTTGTATTTTCCGTTCGCGTTTCTTTAAAATTTTGAACCATTTTTTTAGGGATCATGGTTTTTTTGGGGACCATGATCTTATTAGGCCAACCCCCCTATATTTATAAGGGGTATCCTAAAGTTAGGTAAGTACATATTTACCCTTTACTTTAATTTAAATTAAAACTAACCTAATAACTATATAAATCTAATCATATATATCTAATCTAAATGAATCTATTAACCAAAATCAAAATCAAAATCAAAAACAAAAATAGAGGGAATTGAAATTTTTTAGTTTTGAAAAAAAATTTATCCTCTTCTTTTTCTCTCTTTGTTTGACGTTCCTCGTTCGATTGAAAAATGAGTATTAACCATCAAAATGAGTTGAAAATGGAAGTTGCAGAGAGAAGTTCGGCTAGGAATTATGTGAAAAACTTTGTCGAACTAACCGAACCTAATGGAAATGATGAACATGAAGAACAGTTTGGCTATTTCGTAAAAAAAAGTTCCCAACCGAACTTTAGTTCGGTTATGTCGCAAAAAACATTTCCCAACCGAACCCTAATAGTTCGGTTAGTAGCAAAAAACATTTCCCAACCGAACCTTAATAGTTCGGTTAGTTGCAAAAACATTCACCAACCGAACCTTAGTTTGGTTAGTAGCAAAAAACATTTTCCAACCGAACCCTAATAGTTCGGTTAGTTGCAAAAAACATTTTCCAACCGAACTTTAGTTCGATTACGTCGCAAAAAATGTTTCTTAACCGAACTTTAAGTTCCGTTTGATCGTAAAAAGTTTTTAAATTTTTTATAACAGAACTATTTAATGGTCACACCACAAGGAAAAATTTCAATTTTTGTAACCGAATTTCTTACTGGTAACTAATCATTACCAATCATACTAATCATTAATCATTAAGTTCATTTTTGGTCATAAATTTGGGTAACCGAACTTAATTGCAAAAAGATTTAAAATTTCTCACAAAGAAAATTTTCATTTTTTTGTAATAAAACTTCTTAATGGTAACTAATCATTACTAATCATACTAATCACTAATCATTACTAATCATTAACTAATAACTAATTAATCATTAAACTAACACATCTAATTAAGGAGGGTAAGTTCGGTATTAAGAAAATATTTAGATAAGGGGTGACTTAGGATTACTTATAATGTCTTGACTAAAATAGAATCATGGCCCCACAAACAAACCATCGTCCCAAAAAAAAAAAAATGGTTCAAAATAGTAAGGAACTTAATCTAATGCAAGTTCGAATAAAACTCAACTCAACTCAACTGTCCAATTCTTTCAGCTAGTTTCTGGGCTTGTAATTCGAGTTCTAACATAACCCCATGTCTCCATATCCACAAGAAATCTCAGAACTCCGATACTCCTTCCCATCTTCACCATCATTCATCTCTTGATTCGAATAGCAACAATCAATTTCCTTCCCGAGCTTCTCGGTTAAACTATTGCTAAAAACTTTTAACAGTTCGAACCCGTCTCTAGATTTTAACACTTCGAACCAAAACTTCATGTCCTTGCCAAACTTGCAACCACCATCCAATCTCCGCCATTCGTACATAAAAATACATAAAATTCAATGGAAACACAGTACATAAAACAGGATCCCATCTTCCAACCTTTAACGGTGTTTATATCTTCTTCATCTCTACTAACCTTTTTAATGGTGTTCATATCATCTTCTCAAAACTGAATGTCTGGTTCTTGGAAATAAAGAATAAAAAATAAAGAGATAAAAAATGTCAGACGATATCCCCGAGGAGAAGCAGCAGAAGCAACTTCTGGGAGAAGTCGGAAGCTAGAAATATTGGCTCCAAAAAGAAGCTGCTTTTCTGCTTCTGTAAGTAGATATTAAATGACAATGCCAATCAGACTTTTGACTTTTCAGCTTAAAAAAGCAAAAAAGTTACTTCTGTGTGACCATCCAAAAGGTTTCTTGTGTTACTGTTACCTGATAGAGACAAATTTCTAGGTCCAGTTTATGTTGCTTTTAGCTTCTTTTCTTGGCATTTTACAGCTTGAACGTTGGATAATAGTTGCACAAACAAAAACGTATGCACTCGAAGGAGTGAGATTTGACAGGCAATATAGCTCTCCCATGTGACCATCTTTGTATTCAGCTCAGACGCTTCTTCTGCTGTTGGTTCTGTTGTAACCAGGGAGAGAGGTAATTTCTCATAGACTGCCCAAAGCTGCAATAATAGGGTTCCAGCATCCTTGCTGGACTCGGAAATCTGGTCAATGAGTTGGGTGCTGAAACATGGTTCAAGGATTTTAAGTTGAAAGACAATAGGCAGAAATTGGTACTGTAATTATAATCATTTGATGGTTTCCAAATAGTTTACAGATATGGAGGAGGCACTTTGGAGGACATCAATAGTTTTTAAAGAAATTTCATTCTCGAGGCTGGAGAAGGGAACACCATTTGTTTTTGGCAGGATCAATGAGTGAGTTCTCAACTCTCTTCTCAAACATCTACTCATTTAGCTCTACAAAGAAGTGGACTATTGGTAATTGTGCTGCAACTCTTCAAGGAGGTGAAGCCTGGAACTTAGGCTTGGATTCTGCAGACTCAAGTAGATGAGGTATGTTCTCTACTAACTCGTATTGATATGGGTGATGATACAATCAAATGGAATATAGATAATCTGGTATCATTTCGGTTAGGCCATGTTATGCTCACATGGAAAATGAACTTTTAAGTGCTCTAGATGAATTTTCTGCATGTAGGATTGTGGAGAGACTATGGACTCCCTCGACCATAATAATGTCTTTCTTTTCTTCTTTTATTTTTTTTAATTTTTTTATATGCACATCTTCTTGTGCAGAAATTTGATGCCGCGATTGGAGATATTACTATCACAGCCAATCGGTCAGAGTATGTAGATTTTACATTACCGTATAATGAAGGTGGGGTATCAATGGTTGTGTTAACAAAACAAGATATGAGTAAGAATGCTTGGATATTCCTCAAGCCATTAGAGTGGAAACTTTGGGTAACAACAGGTGCTTTCTTTCTTATCATTGGTGTTGCAATTTGGATTCTCGAACACAGAGTGAACCGCGAGTTCAGAGGAGGGCCACATTCTGCTTACCAGTTGGGCACAATGCTTTCGTTCTCCTTCTCAACACTCGTTTTTGCTCAGAGTAATAAATGAACTTTCAATTAATATTTGATTTATTAATATTAGATATTCTTCTATCGTGTCTGCAAGTTCATCTGTCGGTATGACTGTGCATACTTGCACTAGGCGAATGTTAAATTCATATACTAGTGCTTGAATCATGTAGGTAGGTAGAATTAGAAAAGATACCATGTAGTTGTTAGTGTTAAAATAGTCTGGTATAGACTGCACAGTAACACACTTCTCTGTTTCAGCATATTTACACCAAATTCTCGTCGTTAAAAGAATTAATTTAATTGTCTTGCAGAGGAAAGGGTGCTAAGCACTTTGGGTAGGATTGTTATGGGGATATGGCTTTTTGTCGTGTTAATTCTCACGCAAAGTTATACAGCTAATTTGGCATCCATGTTGACTATAAGGCGACTTGAGCCAACCTACACCGATGTTAAGGAACTTATCCGATATGGGTACAGTGTAGGTTACCAAGAAGGTTCATTTGTGTTGGACCAGTTAAAGGAAATGAAATTTCACGAGTCAAATTTGAAAACTTACAGCACTCCTGATGAATTTGACAAGCTTTTCTCCATGGGGCCAAATAAGGGTGGTATTGTAGCTGCTTTTGATGAACTCCCTTACATCCTTGCAAAATATTGCGATAAGTACATGAAGGTTGGCGAAATCTATCCAAATGACGGATGGTCGTTTATAGGAATGACGCGGAATATGCCATGGCAGAGAAATAGGGTTTGGCCTCAATTCAACCAAGGCTATTAAAATGGGATTCCTGTTTCAACTAGGATAGACGAGTTGGATTAGGAATGGAACTAAGCTATCATGAGGGAGCATGAGCCAAGATTATATCATTTTTAGGACGTTGATTGGCCACGACCCTGCGAGTTATAATGGCTATGCCACGGCCCACGGAGCTGGACAATATCCTAAAATATCGCACCATGTTTCTCCCCCTTAGTCTATGGTTTACTCTTTCGTTAGATATAACGTTTAAGCACAAATGTCCTTTCCTAGTGATTAAAAATCACTTGTTTGCTCAATATATTTCTCCCCTTTTTTGTCACAAAAATGACAAAGGTACGAGCAACAAAGGACAAACTGAAAGGATCTTACAAATCTATAAGACTTGTACAACCTATAAGAGTTAAGCACGAAAATTTCACATACCATTTTAGATAACCAATATTAAAACCGAAACTACAAAAGTAATTTAGTTTCAATATATTATCAAGGAAACAATTGCTCGAAGCAATTTTCCCTTTAGTCCGACAAATCGACTAAGATACTCAATTCTTTTGTTGAGCCGATTGTGTATGTACAATCGCTTATTTCGACAAGACTCAAATATACATCAGAATTAACTATATTTCTCTTATCAGGCTCTAATTATTCCAGAAAATAATATAGACCTTTTTCCTTTAGACAAAACAAACACTAGGTTAGTTAACTAGTTTTTCTTGTCAAGGAATTCGATTAGACTTGAATAACTGAATTCTCCAATGAATAAGTCTAACTAAAATCATAATTAACTTAGTTTCTCTTATCCAGAATCATATGGACTAAACAAATAACCCCGTAACTTTTGTTAAGCCAAAAAAAGTAGATACAAACCAAAAGAAATTGATTTGTCATTGCTTTTCTCAACCGGAAGCAATTGAAACAAATATAATCATTGTAAACACCGCAATTGCAGCGAATTTCGTTAAGCAAAAACACTTGATACCAAACAATAAAGAAGATAGCAAATCATAATAATCAATCCATACAGCATAATGAAACATATCAGTTGTACCGAAATTTTGTTAAGCAAAAGCAAAATATATGCAATAAACTCAAGCTTTTCTTAAATAGGAAAAATGATTAACTAACAATAAAAATCGTTACTCAATTTCCGCAGCCACTTCTCCCCAGAAAGATATATCATTTAAGCGCAAGTTCACATAATAACTCTTCCCCAGTGTGTTGTCATCCTCTCGCAAGAACAAAAAGAACAACAACAAAAGCAACCTTTCCCAGAGAAAAGTTGAATCGGTTTTAACTAATGCGTGCCAATAGAAAAAGTTTAAACCTAAAACACATATGTTATGCTAAACACAACTTATGAAAACATCAATTTATTATCAACATATTGTGATTTTTCACATATGAGTTTCAATCGGAACATCTTATGATCCATTGATAAAGCCTACCAACATGGGATAGAACTTAATACCGCTAAATCATAAATCCACACAAATATGAGATCGAATGTTTTGATTAATAAAGATCGAAACCAAACATCTCATAAATCCGAAAGCACGTAACATAGAATATAAGCATTCATACACTGGCTATGCAATCAGAGCTATCAAATAACGAAACAAATATTTTAAGATAATAATTTTATTCATTCATAAATAAATATTGATAGTTTTATTCAAATAGAAATTATACAAAATATCGAAATAAATCAACAGATTGATGTCTATTTTCAGATTAGATCTTTGAACAATCTTCTCAAAGATCTTCCTCGATATCCTCAAATTTTTCGGGATCTTTATTTACAACATCACGACTGATTTCCCAGATTCGACACACAATACCTTGATTATGTTCACAGGCTAAAGCGTTAACCTTCCAATTAATATTCCTTGCAGACTCCCTATTACCGATTCCAAGTTTAATCAGTTTTCTTTGGTTACGGATAACAATTCTTAGTAATGCTGACTGTTTATGATGAGTTTCAACAGTACTGAGGAGGATTTCGTGAAGATTATTGAGGATATCAATATTAGCATCCAAAATGTTTTGGACAAGAAGATTAGTGATTTCTGCATGAGATGTCACATCTTCATTCTCTTTTCCTTTATCCTCACAACCATATTTATTGAAGGAATCAACAAGATTAATAGTTTCACTAGAAACCATTTCACTCAAGACTTTCAGAATCTTGGCTTGAGATCTGGTTTGAGGATACATTTTTTAGTATAGGTTCTCAAACAAGATGAGTACATTACCAGAGGATTTCAACGCATACCAAACATAGGTATCAGCCTTAAATAAATAATTATGACCATATTCGCAAATAAATTCGCATCTTATGTGTCATCATATCCTAAAGATCTTTTCGGAAAAAGAATCAAACTTCAAAATCATGTAGCTAAAAATACTTTAGACAAGAAAACTTATCTTGTTTACACAAGTTGTTGTAAGACAACTTTTTTACATAACAAGAGTGTATAATATTCTCAAGTAGATTGCGTATTCTCTCTATATTGAATAAGAAATATTAACATGATTCCAAATGCCCAAATACTTGTGCTTCCTTACATCAAACAATTGGGCATTGTAAGGATGCACTTTCCAACACTTTTAAGTGTTATGATGAGAGGAACCTTCCTCACCAAGTATCTTTGGAGAAACATCTTCCTTCTTATCTTTGAAGACATGATCTTGTGTCCTAGTATGAGTTTCGAAAGAGGTTGATACATCCTTCTTATCATGATTATTGCGAGACGCTATATTCTTGATCACTTTCTGAGCCCAGGATGGTATTTCCTTTTTTATCCGAACCCATGTAGTCTTGATCAGAAATCTTACAACTTCCAGAGATCTTTGTTTCAAGACTTTCAATATGTCTTTTTAAGGTATCCAAACCTTGTTGAAAATGTCTTTCTAAAGATTTGCCAAAGCATACCTCTTGACATGACTCTGTAAGAATTTCTCTTTCAAGAATTTTATTCTTTACTTGTGAATGATCCAGCCATTGTGTAAGACTTTTACACTCTGAAGTTTTTTGATTCACTTCATTACAAGAAGCTAATTTTTATTCCGAATAATCTGCTTGATTATTTCGGAGGCTAAGTGTTTCTTGCTTCGTTTCACAAATTCTTACATTCAGTTGAACAATAAGTTATAATACATCTTCCAGACAATCAATGGATTTTCCTGCTTCAAAAAAAGTTTTGACTTCATTGAAAAACTTTTTCAATCTAGTCACAAATTCAGGATTATAACAGGATGGTGAATTTAAATCATTCTTATAACCGAAAATAGTAATAGAATATTTTTCACCAGTAGTTGGAATCAGATCCAAAACAGATTTTAAATTAGGTACTTGTACCTCATGTTTTGGATGCGTTTTTTTTTCTTATCATGAGCATGATTCTTAATCAAGTGTTTATTAGTCATAGACTTTGTACTTGATTTTAAGAAAGAATTGCGAGACCAATTTTCATTGACCCTTTTTGAGAGATTATTCCCAAAATCTTGATGTACGCTAACTGAGTCTTTTATAAGTTTAGATTTACTTTTCTTTTTTCGACGCATGTCTTATAGGTTGGATCGCACCAAACACAGATTGTTAGATCTTTTCGTGTTTGCCTTCTATGATACCAATTGAAAATACGAGGGAACCCAAATACACCACAATCTTTTATTTGTCAACCTATAAGTCCTTTACCAAGTGTGGTCGTCTATGGTCTGAGTCGAGACAATACAACAACTTCGTTACACACTTTGTGTGATCGTCTATGGATAAGAGATCGAGAAAATACAACAACAAGATCACTTGTGTGATTGACTATGGATTCAAGATCGAGACGATACGACAACGAAGTGATCACTTGATAATAGGTTCGATAATAACCGAAACCCTATATGATCAATATCAAGTGTTATAGATTAGCGTACAAGTGCAATTTAATTTAATTATAATAAAACAATTATAATGCTGAATAATAAAGTAAATGGCATAACAAGATTTTTTTAAGGAGGAAACCGCAAATGCAGAAAAACCCCGGGACCTAGTCCAGTTTTGAATACTCTCAGAATTAAGCCGCTATACAGAATCTAATACCAAATTCGTATAAATGAGACCAAATAGACTACCCCTAGCAACTTACTTTCCCAGTATCCATGCGCCTTCGACTTCTAGAGTCACGCACGTGAATCACCAATCCTTTAGATCGTATTCCAAATAGTAATAAATCTGTTTAGTAACTGTTAGAGCATAGCTCGGTCGACCTCGCATGCGTTGCTATATCAAGCATGTTTGTCAATGTTAGTGATAAAAACTATAAAGTCTTGATTTCTAGCCTATTAGCTAAGTCTCGAACTAGGATAGGAATAGTGTAGTTGAGCTCAAGGACTTCATGGTGATTCAACGACAACGAGGAAGACCTACACCAAGGAACCGTGGAACTTCATCAAAAAAAAGGTATGTGAAGACTTGAACTTATCTATCACTCGAAAGTCTATCTATTCTTTTCCTACTTCTTATGAGACAAAATTCGTATGCTATATAGACTAGATCATATACACTTGATATTTCGAGCTGAGTATTCATTGCTTATCTTTTACTCTAAATCATGTGTTGGTAAAGCGTTTCGCTTTGATTAGGTTTATCTTCACCTAGTGACGAAAGTCATGAAAGTTTCAATCACTTTGGAAATTGCTCTGACGAGAAAGGTTTGTTGTTCTTCACGACTGAATATCGCCCTCTGAGAATGTTTCAATGATTGAAATGAGAGTTTAGATTATATAACCATGTATTCTTTGAACTGAAGTTTCCGAACTTTGTTGATCAAGAGAAATCGGTAGGATTGTGGAATTGGCTTGCCAAGTCCGCGAACCCAGTCCGCAGACTCAGTTCGTGAACTGACGAAAGTTCTCGACCGAGAATTTCTACTGGGATTTCCAAAACTCGTTTGTGTGCTAAGTCCCCGAACTGGCGGAAGTTCTCGACCCGAGAATTTCTGCTGAGTTTGGAAAACTCAACCGATTAACTTAAGTCCGCGAAATTGTTTGTGAGCTTAAGAGGTTATGATCTAAAGATGTGCTCTTAACATGAAACATTAATTATTAAGGAATGCTTTATGCAAACCGTGGCTATAATGTTCATGAGCCGATTCTAATCGAATCGAATCATCTTTGTTTCAATTGTGTCTTGTGTAGTTACATAAGATCTCATAGCTATTGAACAACTCTTAACTAGTTCATTTGAGTCAATTGAACTAGTTATGGTGAAGAAGAACATGATTAATATGAGATGCTCATATGGTTGACCTTTAGGGTTATCATGTTGAACCAACATACGTGTACACGTTTGGGCATGGTTTTTCTCAAACCCAGTAAGTGCGTACCCAAGTGTGTGTGACAAGATATGTCTTTCGATCTAACGGTTGAGATATATTGGCTTGAATCTAAATAAGGTTTTCATCTAACGGTGAATAGAGTTTGCTTTGTACCTAAGGCAAAACCCTGATTTGAAGGCTATATAAAGGAGAAATCTAGCATTGAGCAAACCTAATCCCCACACATCTGTGTGCTACCAGTGCTCTCGCTAGAGTCGATCTCCATTAACTCTTGAGTTTCTTTAAACTCGAGTTAACGACTTAAAGACTTCATTGGGATTGTGAAGCCAGACCGATACTACTTTTATCGTAGTTGTGTGATCTGATCTTGCATTTTCTATCGTACGAGTACAATCGATCGATTGGCTTGAGATCGTGAGAGTTCTCCGATAGGCAAGATAAAGAAGTCACAAACATCTTCGTCTCACTGTTTGTAATTCCTCGACAATCCGCTTGTGTAGTCAGGAAGGATTGTAGAGAGGTGATTGATTAATCTAGGATGTTATTCGGGAATATAAGTCCGGATTATCAATTGGTTCATGTTACCTTGATTTTATATCTAAAGGCGGAAAAAAACCTAAGGTTTATCTGTGGGAGACAGATTTATCCTTTCGATAGACTTTTCTGTGTGAGACAGATTCGTTTATTATCAAGTCTGTGATTTTGGGTTGCAGCAACTCTTCGTTGTGGGTGAGATCAGCAAAGGAATAAAGTACGCAGTGTCCTGCTGGGATCAGAGGAGTAGGAGTACAACTGTATCTTGTATCAGTGGGAGATTGGTAGGGGTTCAACTAAAGATCAGTCCGAAGTTAGCTTAGAGTAGGCTAGTGTCTGTAGCGGTTTAATACAGTGTGTATTCAATCTGGACTAGGTCCCGAAGTTTTTTTTGCATTTGCGGTTTCCTCGTTAAAATTTTTTTTGGTGTCTGTGTTATTTATTTTCCGCATTATATTTTATATAATAGAAATAATACAGGTTGTGTGTTCGTGATCATCAACTTCTCTAATCCAACTTTTGGTTGTTGATTATAGTTGATTGATCCTTGGACATTGGTGTTTGGTACCGTCCAAGTTATCTCTCTTTGATAAAGACTCGCTATTGATTTTAGCTTGAGTAGAAATCAAATCGAGAGATTGAGATAATAACTCCTTGAGATACTTTTTATCTAGATTGAGTCTGACTGTCTAGTTGATTCTCTAGCAAAGTATTTCGGAGTTAGTCCATACAAATTGCTAAGCGAAATATTGGGTGGTGTTGTTAGACCCCCGCTTTTTCAATTGGTATCAGAGAAGGCAAACACGTTAAAGACCTTATAAGTCTGTGTTTGTAACGATCTGGTTATGGACGAATCTATCTCTAATAACGTACCAATTCAGAAATCAACTGATAATTCTGAAAGCTTTGTTTCACCTGAGAGAACCGTCACATCTAGGTCAGTATCTAAACATTCTCTTAATGTAGAAACTGTTGAAGTCTGGGAAACACACCTAAAAGAACAGTTAGATGAACTTTCTGATGAAGGTGATTCAGATATTGATAGAGATGTTGTTGAGGAAGTCTCAGAGTATGTTAAGATTTTGTATTCGTTGGAAAATAAAAAGATGACAACTTCTCATATCACACCTTTTCTGACTAATCTCTGTCGTACAAATAAGAAATTGAGAAGATGTTACGCATGTGTTTATGTTTCGAATCGCTCTAACGAATCGATCCTCAAGGATTCTGAGGAAAACCTACGTATGAAGTCACTTGAATGTGATAACCTTCTTCAAAAGTACTTTTCGTTGGAAGAGAAACTTGCAGATTCTGAAGCAAGGGTTAACTCTCAACAAATTATTTTTGATGACAGAGAAAGCGCTTTTATCGCTCGAGAGAAACGTCTTGAGGCTGATTTAGTTGCTGCTCTTGATAAAATCAAGATATTGGAAGATGACTTGAAAAAGTTCAATACTAGCTCAAGCAAATTAACCACTATGCTAGGAGCAAGTAAAAATCATCGTGATACACGAGGATTGGGATATAAGGGAATAAATGCTCCAATTATTAGCAAAGAGGTAAAATTTGTCAAGTCTAGTGATTCTTCTCAACAAAAGGTTTCCACTGATGGCAAAAGTGAAACACCTAAACCGGAAGTTAAGGTTCAAAAGAGCAAAGTTTATCAACCTTCAAAGTCAGCACACACGGATCGAGGTAAGAACATTCCTTATGTTTGACACTTTTGAGGAAACAAAGGACACTCTAAGCGAAGGTGTCGCCTTCAGAAAAAGGAATGAAAAACTTCACAACATTCTTATTTGGATGTCTAAATAAGTTGTTAAACCTATATTACAGATTGGAATCATTCCTGTACAGCCTCAAGGAACATACTGTGATAGGGCTTTTCCTAATTATGTATTCAAACCGAAGGATACCTACAATGGTGGAAAGAAAAACAGCAAACGTGTGACAGATGTTGTAAATCAGTCTGAAAAGAGAAAAATGAACATAAGAAAGAGAATGTCATGTTCCCCTAATGTTCTCAAAAAGGACTGTGAATCCAAGACTTCCAATTCAGACTTCTTACATGTCAACAATCGAGTCTCTGATCTGAAGATTCACATAAACAGACTGAAACGGAATATCAAGAAAACTTGGAATGTTGTTAATCCAGGTACTTCTCAATCTTCTCTTGATAATGCTTCTTCAATTACACCAGGTAGTCTCTTAAATACCGATGAAAAAGAAAAAGAAGAATTGAATAATGATGAGCAAGATGCTCATCTTGTTTCAACCTGACATGTTCATGTTGCATCTCTTTTTAATTTGGTCTTGTTAAAAAGGGATGCTCATTTTAATCGGGATTTTAATCTTGAGAAAGCTGTCAGGATTGTACTGTATTCGTTGTTATTTCCGTTTGCTCCTCAACATCTTTTTCTCTTTCTCCATGGGCTTCTTTGGTCTATCATAGGCCCGGTTCTCTAGTTCACGCACCAACCCACACGAATGTCATGTTCTCTAGGGTTTGATGGAATACCTTATATATATATATAATGTGTTCCAAGAGTACAAAAAGATTTTATAAAGTCTTTGTGGGTGTACAATGGAGGGAAGCAACAAGTTTGATGATGTTGAGCTGTGTCCTATTGATATCTCTTGTTTTTAAACTGCCAGTTCAGATTTCTTCATAACTGGTAGGAAATCTTCTTTATGACTTTAAGGTCGTACGCGAACATCTTGGTATCGCAACACGGAATCTAGACTACCTAAAAGACGAACTAAGGAAGGCATCTGAGGAACTTGTTCTTGTTCAAACCCTGGTTGCAGAAAGGATTTAGTTTTGCGTCTGTTCGTAGTTCTAGTCGCCTAGTATGTCTTCTTTTTGGATTAGTTGGAAGAATAACTAGTGCTTTGAATAGCGATGATTGTGACTACACATAGCTATTTTTGTTTCATTCTCTTATGTTATTTTTTAGGTTTATTGGTATTAAATTCTAAAAATATTTGGAGGATGATGATTATTGCAGTATTTTCTTGGTTTGTTATATTGCAATATTTTATGGGATATGTATTGTTTGCGTGTGTGAACTTGAAGGTCCCATATTGCGGTCAAAAGTAAAGTCGTTCATGAATTGATATTCGTATTGATGAAAAGACGAATGGACTTTTGACATATACAAAAGTTATGCCTATGCAATAATGTATTTGATGGAAAATAGGATTAAATCTTTTATATGACAAGGATAAATCCTATTATGTTGTTATGCATATAATGATGCAAAGACAGAATAGATCCTTGTATGTTATCCACGGTATTGATCTTCATTGATCCATTTTATTATGTTTTACCATGAAGACTCCATTATATGTCTTATGTTGAGCACCTTACAACTAAGTCGATTAACCTTGGCTTTGTTGGTTGTTCCGTAAGATGCTATATGTTGAGCGTTATGAACTAAGTTAATCATCCTTGGTTATTTAGTTTTGTACTCCATAAGTTTTCTTTCTTATGTTGAGTACATGTGCGGTTAAGATGGCCATGTTCCATGATAATCTTAGTCGGGGTTCCATAATCTCTTATGTTGATCCCAAAATAATTAAATTGATTACCACGGTGATTAGTTTGGTTATTTATTTGTATTCCGATTAGATTAATTATAGGTTCTCTTGTAATTAATCTAATTGAGTTTTCATATATTCCACAAGTTCTTGTGTTGAGTATATGAACGGCCACACTATCATGTTTTATTGGTTAATGTAGTCACGTATTCCATAAGGTTTTCCTTATGTTGAGTACTTGAACGGTTAAGTTAGTCACCTCCATATGATTAACTTAATCGTAGCCTGTTGCTCCGTGAGTTTACTTATGTTGAGCACTTTCAATTAAATTGATCACTTTTGTGGTTTTGATTTAACTGCGTATTCCAATTAGAATATTCATGGGTTTACTTGTGAGTATTTTGGTTGAGTTTTGGATATAAAAAATCATTCACATGGTTTTTGGTGTCCAAATAAAAATCCTTCTTTTCTTTCGAAATTAAGGTCGCTCTTGTTGTTCCTTTGGGAATGACATCAAATGGGGGAGAGTTCTTTTGAACTTGTGCTTAATGGTAATATCTTGCGGGGAGTGCGGTTGTGGAATTTTATAGGGGTTATCTTCCGTCTTAAAACTCCTTGATGAATGTTGTTAGCTTCGGCTATAAGATTGCATCTAAATTAAGATGATATGTTGTCTTTCTTTTGGTCATGAAATGTCTCTTGTGGAAATTTCATTATGAACCTGTTCTTGTACCTTTGCCAATTTATTGACAAAAAGGAGGAGAAATATTGTAGGTCACACTACAAATACATATGGTTTTCAGATCATTGTGTAAGGGGGAGTGGTTTCCATGATCGAGATGGAGTACTGACTAAGGGGGAGTGATACATACAACCATAGTATTATTGTTAAATTCGTGATGCAATTGGACTTTGATGTTCATAATAATACTATGACATTGTATAATAATGATCGAGAATATCGATTTATCTCATTGTTATAGCTATGGATCTTCAACAACGGTGATACTAAACTTACAACCTTTGGGATCATTGGAGTACTTGGAAGGACGAATATTTCAGGGAACGTTGAAGATTGGACTATGGAATAGGAGCCACTAAAGTTTATCTTTTTTGTATTCCATATGTATTAATAGTTTTGTCACTAAAATTGACAAAGGGGGAGATTGTTAGAGCATAGATCGGCCAACCTCGTATGCGTTGTTATATCAAGCATGTTTGTCAATGTTAGTGATCAAAACTATAAAGTCTTGATTTCTAGCCTATTAGCTAAGTCTCGGAATAGGATAAGAAAAGTATAGTTGAGCTTTCATGGTGATTCAACGACAACGACGAAGATCTACACCAAGGAACCGTGGAACTTCATCAACAAAAAGGTATGTGAAGACTTGAACTTATCTATCACTCGAAAGTCTATCTATTATTCTACTACTTCTTATGAGACAAAAGTTGTATGCTATATAGACTAGATCATATACACTTGATATTTAGAGATGAGTATTCATTGCTTATCTTTTACTCGAAATCATGTGTTGGTAAAGCGTTTCGCTTTGATCATGTTTATCTTCACCTAGTGACGAAAGTCATGAAAGTTTCAATCACTTTGGAAATTTCTCTGACGAGAAAGGTCTGTTGTTCTTCACGACTGAATATCGCCCTCTGAGAATGTTTCAATGATTGAAATGAGAGTTTAGATTATATAACCATGTATTCCTTGAACTGAAGTTTTCGAACTTTGTTGATCAAGAGAAATCGGTAGGATTGTGGAATTGGCTTGACAAGTCCGCGAACCCAGTCCACAGACTCAGTGCGCGAACTGACGAAAGTTCTCGACCGAGAATTTCTGCTGGGATTTCCAAAACTCGGTTGTGTGCTAAGTCCACGAACTGGCGGAAGTTCTCGACCCGAGAATTTCTGCTGAGTTTGGAAAACTCAACCGATTAACTTAAGTCCGCGAACTTGTTTGTGAGCTTAGGTTATGATCTAAATATGTGCTCTGAATATGAAAATTAATTATTAAGGAATGCTTTATGCAAATCGTGGCTATAATGTTCATGAGCCGATTCTAACCGAATCGAATCATCTTTGTTTCAATTGTGTCTTGTGTAGTTACATAAGATCTCATAGCAATTGAACAACTCTTAACTAGTTCATTTGATTCAATTGAAATAGTTATGGTGAAGAAGAACATGATTAATATGAGATGCTCATATGGTTAACCTTTTGGGTTATCATGTTGAACCAACATACGTGTACTCGTTTGGGCATGGTTTTTCTCAAACCCAGTAAACGTGTACCCAAGTGTGTGTGACAAGCAATGTCTTTCGATCTAACGGTTGAAAGATATTGGCTTGAATCTAAATCAGGTTTTCATCTAACGGTGAATAGAGTTTGCTTTGTACCTAAGCCAAAACCCTGATTTGAAGGCTATATAAAGGAGACTTCTAGCATTGAGCAAACCTAATCCCCACACGTTTGTGTGCTACTAGTGCTCTCGCTAGAGTCGATCTCCATTAACTCTTGAGTTTCTTCTCTAAACTCGAGTTAACGACTTAAAGACTTCATTGGGATTGTGAAGCCAGACCGATACTACTTTTATCGTAGTTGTGTGATCTGATCTTGCATCTTATATCGTACGAGTACAATCGATTGATTGGCTTGAGATCGTGAGAGTTCTCCGATAGGCAAGATAAAGAAGTCACAAACATCTTCGTCTCACTGTTTGTAATTCCTCGACAATCCGCTTGTGTAGTCAGGAAGGATTATAGAGAGGTGATTGATTAATCTAGGCTGTTCTTCGGGAATATAAGTCCGGATTATCAATTGGTTCATGTTACCTTGATTTTATATCTAAAAACGGAACAAAACCTAGGATTTATCTGTGGGAGACAGATTTATCCTTTCGATAGACTTTTCTGTGTGAGACAGATTCGTTTATTATCAAGTCTGTGATTTTGGGTTGCAGCAACTCTTTGTTGTGGGTGAGATCAGCAAAGGGAATCAAGTACGCAGTGTCCTGCTGGGATCATAGGCGTAGGAGTACAACTGTACCTTGTATCAGTGGGAGATTGGTAGGGGTTCAACTATAGATCATTCTGAAGTTAGCTTGGAGTAGGCTAGTGTCTGTAGCGGCTTAATACAGTGTGTATTTAATCTGGACTAGGTCCCGGGGTTTTTCTGCATTTGTAGTTTCCTCGTTAACAAAATTTCTGGTGTCTGTGTTATTTCTTTTCCGCATTATATTTTATATAATAGAAATAATACAGGTTGTGCATTCGTGATCATCAACTTCTCTAATCCAACTTTTGGTTATTGATTGTAGTTGATTGATCCTTGGACATTGGTCTTTGATACCTTCCAAGTTATATCTCTTTGATAAAAACTCGCTATCGATTTTAGCTTAAGTAGAAATCTGTTTATGAGTGAAAACTATTTCTGCTGGTTTTGGTAATTTGGGGTGTGTGGATGAGAAATGAATCTAAAACCTAAAAAAATGCACTGCACGGGAGTTCTTGTGATTCGAGAAATCAATCTGTACAAATCCGGCCTAAACTAAGAAATTGGTCGTTCCAGACTTGCTTCGGTCACAAAAAGAAGGAGATGGGGTTGATCTTAGGGAGGGAAGCGAAGAAGGTGTTGAGATTGTGGAGGTGTTGGCTGTGTATGACTTGTATCAGAAAGCTGAACTGGCTTGCAGAACGTAAGCTATCAGTTCTGGTGTTTGGATACGGTTGTATCAACACTTGGTTTCTGTTGTCTTGTTCTGAAATAGGGAGGAGAACCTATTTATACAAGTCATTGAGCCTTACCCACGTCTCTCATGGGAAGTGGAGAAAGTGGAGTGATGGAGTAATGGAGTTGCGTGTGTTAGTGTCACACGATTAGTCTTGCCCACTTCTCCCATCATCACTAATCGTCCATGTCTTCCTGACACGTTCTTGTGATGGCGCGTTGTGAGCTACACGCTGTAAACTGCCAGACAAATACCCCAGTATGTATCCCCCAGTTTGTGACATGATTAATGTCTCGAGTGTGTGCATCGTGGGACCCACAAAAGGTAGCATGTGATGCTAGATTAAATAACTAAGTTATTTAGGAGGTCGATATTTGTGAAATATCGTGTGTATTCTATGCAGGTAATGCATCGAATATAATCAGCATGTGTGAAGCATCGTTGTTTTAAGGCTTAACGGAGTAAGTCACGATTAAGCGTCTTAAAATAGATGCATGTCTAGCCATCTTCGAGTGATCGTTTGGAGGCTGTACAGGTAAGTCCTGACTTGGCCGATCACTTTGTGTGGAAGAGTGATGGATGGTGATTGTGGTGATGCCTCACTGGTCGCCTAACTCCTGTATTAGGTTATCCGTCCAAGATGGTGAAATTGGACGGACGAGATGGATTGCGACCCACATCTGCGACCGTTGGGTTAGGGTTTAGCAGGTTCTCAAACACCAACGTTTAGCTTGGTCGAATCTAAGCATGGGAGACATATTTGGCAGGGCTGATCGGGCATGCGTGTAGACGACATGCTGGTGTAGGCGCATATACATCATTGTCTCATGAAGGTGCAATCTAGACCACTGAATTTGTCAGGCAAAGAGGAATGGATGATATTGATTTGCGACAGAAATCTCATGCCGCAAAGGACGCGCGTCATGCCTACTTCGGGCGCGCGTCTCGAGACGACCAAGCCTGGTCGGTCTTGGCCGATCGGGTGTGGAGATAGGTGGGACCACAGTGATCGTGTTGATACTCACCATACCTGCTTAGTCTATTCCTGGACCCTCCATTCGAGCAGGAGAAAATGGACGCTCGTGATCGATTTGCGACACAAAACCTTAATTAGGGTTTTTGGCCGGCCGCGTGTTAGCTAGTTTGGCTAACCAAAAATACATGTTATATACCTCATCTGGAGAGGCCGATTGTGTGGGGCACTTATTAGGCCGGTGCTGAGTGCGGTGGTATGTGTCCGACCATCTCAGGGTTAATCTAAGCCATCCAACCATGTTGGTGAAGTTGGATGGTCGTGATCAATTTTAGGTTTTTAGTGGACTTTTCTGCGACCCTCAATTATCCACGCTGATCCAACTTCGGAAAATCGTATATTGCAATCTGGTCAGGTTAGGGAAGAGTCAGTCATGCAGGTAGGAAGAAGGTCCGGTGGTGTACAGGACAAGCTTTGCCTAACCGGTCATGGGATAATCTACGCCGTCCAACCATGCTGGTGAAGTTGGACGTTCATGATGAATTTGAGACTTCCGTAGGCAGTCTTGTGCGCATAAGCTTTTCCAAGATGCTCCACACCAGTCTGGATATCCCATTTTGGGCTGGCGTTTGGTGATTATTTTGTCAGGCGTGACTTTGCACCTTTGTGGCCGACTTGCGTGGTCGTGATTGTTTCCAAGACTGACGTAGACAGTCCAGATGCTCGATCGGGTTAGTATAACACTCCGAGAATTGCAGCATGTACGGGTATTTCGTATATGCTTCATTATTAACGCTTGGAGATTCGTGTTGCTCTGCTGAGAGAAACACTCAGTCGTCATGCCGCACCAATAATGAGAGTGGAGCAGTACAGAAAATACAAGGCTGGTCATGCATTAATTGATAATGCTATAAGTTTATAGTGAGGAAGTATTCACCATTTTATCAGTGACTTTATCCTTTGCAGGATGTTAGCGCATAATTTCGGTCTTTACAATTTTAGCCTTTAATGAAAATCCACCATCAACACTAGGTAAATTAGCGAAGTGAAGAAGTATTCATCACTTATCAGTGGCTTTATCCTTTACAGGATGTCAGTGCATAAATTTGGTTTTACAATTTTAGCCCTGAACTAAAATCCACCATCAACAAAATCAAATCGAGAGATTGAGATAATAACTCCTTGAGATATTTTTTATCTAGATTGAGTCTGACTGTCTACTTGATTCTCTAGCAAAGTATTTCGGAGTTAGTCCATACAGATTGCTAAGCGAAATATTGGCTGGTGTTGTTAGACCCCTCTTTTTCAGTAACCATTCTATTTAATCTTGCTAATAAGATATTATGAGTCGTTGACAAAGGCTCTTCTGTTTAATCTAATAAACTCCTGTGTATGGTTAGATCAATTTATCTATTGATTACCGAAATAGTCAAACTCTAGATTCGCAATCAATCAATATAGATCTCAAAGAGAAACATTAAAGTGATGCCGACCTCACGCAACTAATCAATCATGTCTATCAAAGATTAACACGATTCTAGTTGGATCCTAGCCGATCAAGGTTTGTGCGTACAATTCACAAGATATGGAAACTAATAAGAAAAACTTCGTCGTCTTCAAATCTTCGTTTGTCTTCAATAACCTTCACAATACCACATGAAACCTCTTGTGGTCAATCACACACAGAACGTAGTCTGTTAACAATGGATTATCAAAAGATGCCTTTAGATCCGAAGATGGTCCTAAAGATCCTGTCAATACTTTGATCTAGTTTAAGTGAACCTTATATCAGAAGATAAGATTCTCAAAAATAAACAAACTAGGTGCAATCAAAGTTTCAACAACCGTTAGCAAATCAAATCAATATTCGAAAATTACAATAATTATGCAATTATCAAGTTTCCCACTAATGACACTCTAGAGCTTCTTGAACCCACAGAAGTCTTTAAATGAGCGGTCGTAAGAGATTTCGCCTAATTAGGGTACTTTCCTCTCCAGATAGATGGCTCCACCGGAAACAACAAGAATGAAGTTTGCGTGGCTCTTAGGATAGTTTGCAAGTAATGCAAATTCAAGTATTTATACACCAAGGTTGTTTGGACAACAAGGAAATTCCAAACCGAAAATATTCTCAAGATATTCACATTAAACTACCTAATTTCGGTTATCCTATTTCCACTTAAATGCCAAACCCCATATTTCCAAAAATTCTCATAGAAAACTTCTATTATTAGTCCATCACATTAACTAATAAGATTTTCCAGAGGATATGCTTTAATTGTTGGTAATTAAAACATATATGATGAAAATCATAATTAAATGCTTTTCACTTTTTCGGACAAGGGATCACCTTGAGTATCAAGGAATATTTTTGAACAATTAATGATAAGAGTTATGTACATGTTCAAATAATGTCGACATCTAGAAGCTTCTTATCTTAGCAAACCCGAAACCCTAATTCATACACATCAGGTGAGGCGTGCAGCTCATGTACTTGCACTTGTTGTAAAAGATGTTGTAAGGTTCTACAACAAATCAATTACAAGAATCAGGTCAATTTTCAAGTATATAAAGGGTTCTCCAGCTAGGTTGGCTAAGCTTAGGCAGTGTGCAAATTTAGTTGGAATAGAGTCTAAGATAGCATTGATATTATATGTTAAGACTAGATGGAACAACACATTCTTGATGCTAGAGGCTGCAGAAGTGTATGAAGGAGCTTTTACTAGGTTAGAAAGGTATGATAGGGAATATCAGAAGTTGTTTTATTTCCCAAAAGACAATGAGAAAGATTTACCCAATGCTAATGATTTTGATATTGATGTTAATGTTGGTGAAGAAGAATAAGAATTTAGTGAAGAAGAACAAGAAGAAGAAGATGATGTGAAAGGCAAGAAGAAGGCACAAAAGAAGAAGAAGAAGGCTATAGTGAATAAACCTGTTCCATGTCAAGAGGACTGGATCTTTGCCAGAGGCCTTGTGAAATGTTTGAAGGTATTCTTTGATGCCACTGTTGTATTTTCAACCTCAACTAAGGTAACAACACATACATTCTTATGGCACAACTAGTTGAGTTTAGAGATAATATAGATGAAGATCCTTTTATTGCAACTACGGCTGCCAAAATGTTTAAGAAGTATAACAAATATTGGGGTGATTATGCAAAGATGAACTCTACAACTTGTTTTTCCATGTTGTTGGATCCTAGAGAGAAAGAAAAAGGACTAGAATTTGCTCTTGAGTGTTTGTATGTGAAGAAGTCTTCAAAGGTTAAACTTGTTATGAGGAGTGTGTTATTGGATTTTAAGATTCTATTTGAAGAATATAAGGATGTGTATTCAGTTCATGAGGAGGTGCTAAGTACTTCTATGTAGGGACAAGCCAAATCAGTGGAAAGTAAACCAGGGGCAGGGCCAAGTCGTATGAAAGAGTTGATGTCAAGGAGTAAGAGGCTTAAGAGCAACCCAGATGATGATGTGGGTAAAACAGAGTTGGATAAATATTTCATAGACAAGTTTGAAGAAGGTGAAGGAGAAGATGGTGATGATGAGGAGTTTGACTTATTGGGTTGGTGGAAGACCAATAGTAACAAGTATAAGATACTTTCACATATGGCCAAGGACATAGTAGACATTCCTGTGTCTTCTGTTGCCTTTGAATCTGTTTTTAGCACAGGAAAGCGAGTGTTAAGTCCTTGTAGAAGCTCTTTATCTATAAGGACAGTTGAGGCATTGCTTTGCACACAAAGCTGGCTAAGGAAGCCAATACAACTTTATCTTCTATCTGAATACATACCAGATGACAATGTTGAACTTGAAGAAGGTAACATACTAACATATACATATTACATTATTACTTGTTTTTGGCAGTAATAGACATGGAATAATAGTTACTAACCTCTATTACTTGTTTTTGCAGCGTTACTTGGTCCTATCAACAATAATGCCACCAGTGCTGCTGCCATGGAATAGATTTTCAAGACTTTGTATTTGCCATTGCCACCAGTGCTACTTGTTACATTTTTACCACCACTGTCCATTTAGTGCTACTTCTACTTGTTACTTTGACTCTTTTGATACTTGTTAAGACTACTGTTTAGTTGTGTGTGTGAGTGACTGTGTCTGTCAGTCTTTGACTCTTTTGCTACTTGTTACTTTTTCAGTTTTTCAAGAATTGGTATTTGAGACCTTTCTTTGCTAGTATTAATATTATTTCTACTTGTTGTTAGTTGTTAATTGTTATGTATTGTGCTTTGAGATATTTCTTAATATATTATTGCTCAGTAAAACAGGTTCTTAACAGGAAAAAACTTGTCTGGAAAAACGAAGGACCGAGACTAGTACCAGAACCGTACTTGGTACCGTATTGGTCCCGAATAGTACCGGAACCGAGGTACATGGTACAGGTACCGGTCCAAAAAATAGGAACCGAGGCTAGGGAGGTACAGGTACTCGGTCTCGGCAAGAACCGAGTCGAACCGTACCGTGTGCACCCTTACACATCATGAAGAAATATGTGAATCATGGAACTTGGTTTTTCTCATGGAACCGAATAAACCATCACTCCAAAATATGTTGTGACCGGTTATAACATGATTCCCAAGATAGGCTGTCATCGGTTACACCTTACTCCGCAAATTATTTTGTGACCAGTTACACCTTGCTTCCCGAAGTAGCTTGTGATCGGTTACACCTTGCTCCCCGAAGGTAGTTTGTGACCGATTACAACTAACTTCCCAACTCATCTTGTGACCGATTATACCTTGGATCCCAAAGTAACTTGTGACCGGTTACAACTTGCATTCCAATATAGCTTGTGATCGGTTACACCTTGATTTCCAATGTAACTTGTGATTGATTACAACTAGATATATTATATAGTCTATGACCCGTTATACCATAAATTTCAACAAGTTAAGATAGGTTATACCTTGTCATCTTATATTGGTCATTAAAAAGATATTCAATAAAGAACCTAACCAATCATAATTTCCTTTCGATTATGAAACAAGTTCATATATGTACTTTCTTTAAACAAATGTTATCAAACATTGTTTCCTAGGGTGAAATCGTACCTATATAATGCACACATAATCAAACAACCGTATACAATAGATTATGTCAATGTCGTATTTACGAAGTTCAAAATATAGGCGTTATACTTCGTAATTCAATAAATTCCTTGACACTTTGATCATAATGTGATGACCAATTCTAACCACTAGAGCATTATTTATATACATCTTAGCATGTGATTTTTTCAATATAATCCGACTTGAAAGATATGTTAGGAGTGGAAACAAAATCAAGTCAATATTACTAACCTCAAGACGAAGGATGATATCGTTATTTCACATTCTTCAGGTCTTCGGAGTAATACTTGTATGTCTCAACATTCCAAGACTTTCTAGTCTAACCTAAACGAAGTTGACTCTAGTATTTAATCAAGCGACTCTAGATGAGTTTTGATACTAAAATATGACAACCAAACTTGACATACCAACGCTTGGTATATTCAACCGAGTTATGCTCTAACAGATCTGAAAGATGGCTCAATGAACTTGCGTTAGCTGCCACAACTAAAATTAAATCTAGTTGGAACTATTGGCGCGAGATGGCATGACGAATTAATGACATATTAGGGTTTGGTGCACTATGACCTTTAATGGCCGCTGGCGCTAGCGCTTGATATTTAGCATAGGAATGACAAGGAATATGTCATGGCCGAGAACTAGGGCTTGGCCTCAATTCAACCAAGGCTATTAGAATGGGATTCCTGATTCAACTAGGATAGACGAGTTGGATTAGGAATGAAGCTAAGATATCATGAGGGGAGCATGAGCCAATATTGGATCCTTTTTAGGACGTTGATTGGTTGTGACCCTGCGAGTTATAATGGCTATGCCACGGATCTGGCCAATATCCTAGAGTATCGCACCTTGTACTATGGCTTTGGTCGTGGCTGGCCAAAGTTCAATAATGACACGCGTTATGCTATGGCCTTAGCCTTGGCTGGCAAGGCGCAATAATGGAACGTGGCTCATGCCATGGCCTTGGCGTGCAAGGCATATTATTGACGCGCGACATGTGCCATAGCCTCGGCAATAGCTGCCAAGGACCGATAATGAAGCGTGGTGCATGCCACGGCCTTGGCCGTGGCCGCCAAAGCATGTTATTGGCGCGCACCATATATGTGTCATAGCCTTGGCCATAGCTGCCAAGGACCGATAATGAAGAGCGATACATGCCATGGCCTTGTCCTTGGATGCCTAGGCGAGTGATTAGCATGCAGCCTGTGCCATGGCTTTGATCGTGGCTGCCAAGGCCTGATAATGAAGCGCGGCACATACCATGGCCTTGGCTGCCAAAGCGAGAAATTAGAGCGCATCATGTGCCATGGCCTTGGTCGTATCTTCCAAGGTGAGAGATTGTCGCGCGACACATGCCATCCTTGGCCATAGCTTCCAAGGCGCGAGATTTGTGTGCACCCTATACTATGGCGCATTAATGGGTATGCCACATGCCATATTTTGCTAAGTTGTGTTTGGATGCGCTATGGACTTAGTCAATTTCTTTGGGATGATTCCAATTAGGCCATTAGTTCATTTTCATCTTATTCGAGACACTATAAGCTATAATAGTTGTATTGCAGCCTTGTCCATGACTAGCTAAGGTACTACGGGGTATGAAACATATGATATGATCTTGACTATGCCTATCCAATATGCCGCAATACTTATGACGTGATCATCTGATAAGCATGTAAATGCTACATTTTATACCCATATTTATATTAGCTAGGATACGATATTTTAGTTACTAATACTATTTTAGTGCTTTTGTAGAAAGTACAAGTGAATTCGATCATCCATCGAATAAACAACAAAATGTGAGACTTAATGGTCTTTGCGACGAAAATGGCCAAATGTGGTTGGCCTGGTATTTCCATGTATCAGCAACCACAATGATGAAATGAGGTTGGCCTGGTATTTCCATGTATCAGTAGTACTTATTATGCTGGCCTGGTATTTCTATATATCAGCAACACTTATTATATTGGCCTGGTATATCCATGTATCAGCAACCGTAATGATGAAATTGGGTTGGCCTGATATTTCCATATATCAGCAACCAGTCTAATTACCATGACAACAGAAAGGAGTCAGAGACGAACTAAAGTTTGTTGGCACCTCTTATGGAAATCACGGCCAGAAAAAAATACAAGAAACAAAGGTTCTCTTTGATGTATGCACGTGAGTCCACCAAGAGCTAGATGTGTAGACCATTACTATTAGTGTGCAAAGTACTGTGCACCTAACCCAGTTGAATGTCACATGGTCTGGAGGAGTTATGCTCGTTCCATTTCGTATTATGTTCTTTGACCAAGCTTGGTCGAGCTGTAGTTGGTTCAAGAAGATGCGGTGTCTGCGGAATAAAGTCAGCAACATCACTACTTGGAGATGTTGATGGATTTAAGGTCGATGGCATGGTCTCGTTAGCTAAATAGTTTCAGGCGGCAGTGGAGTTCATATTCAAAAGCTGTTGACGATCGTTACAACTTGATGGGTGCTTACAAGGTCAGAAGTTAATGAAAGGTGCAGTTCTCAATTGTTTGATGCGAATGGAGTTTCGGTGATGGATTATCAGCAGCGTTGATGGAGAATGTCAGGGCAACATTACTTGAGATGCTCGTGTTAGCTGGATTATCTATGGACTAGCAGAGATGGTTCAAGCCTGGTGCTGATTGTTTCGGTTTCAAGGGTTATTGATTGAGCTGTGCAGTTATGGCCGAGATGACGATTGGCTGGAGATTTATGAGTTCGAATGATTGAATGCCGATCGATGGGAGAAGGTCAAGGAACTGTAGTGCTGTGGAGGTGATGTACCAATATGGTCGGATTTATGGAGGCGTTGTCCGACTTTGAGAGGGTCCGGTAATGGGTCTGCTTGTGTGAATTCATGATTGAGTTCGAGAGTTTTAGAAATGATGCTAAGATGGCAGCGAGACAGGGAGATGGTGATGCTAATGGTGGTTGTGAGAGGAATGCAAACGTAAATGAACTGAAAGGGACAAAATGCAGATGCGGGTGGTGGTTTTTGTGAGCATTTCAACTGAAAGGTTAACAGGGAATGAAGAGGAGTTGCTGGAAGAGAATTGCAACTGCTGGTGATAGCAGTGACAGTAACATCACTGGATTTGAGGGTTTTAGCGTATTGGATGTACGGGTCGAGGGATGCGAGTCTGATGCTTGATAAAAAGTGGTGATGCGGTGCTCACTGGTTGCATCCGATGGAGGCCATTATCTGACGCAGAAGAAGATGGAGGAGTTGTGTTAACGGAACTCGTTACGTTGTGTATGGGGTGTTGGTCCGAATGAAGTTGGATTTTGTTTGCCGATGTCAAGGGAAGTAATTGCAGGCATGAGAACAAATAAGAGTTGATGCTTTGACCGAGATTTAGACGGCAGAAGATGGATTGGCATTGTATCGGCGGTTGAAGAGTTTGGTTGAATATAAGTCTGAATTTGGAAAATAGTGATCGTCATTAGTGTCTTTGACAGTTGGGCACATGCATGAGGATTTTGGTATGAATGTACGGGTATGGTAAGAAGAATATGGAGATATATCATGTACAATTGAGTGTGAATTCGTGCACACTCCTTAACGAGTGTGTATTTCACATTTCAATCTCTATTCTTGATTAAATTTAGGGAGTTATGTAATGAGGGTCGTGATTCTAAACATGGAAGGTAATGAGACCATTAGTTAAATAATCAACCAATCAAAAGAATATGTGAAATATACACTCGTTAGAAGAGTGTGAACAGATTTGGACTCTATATGATGGTGTCGACTTCATTAGTCCTTTAACGGCAAGTTTCTCCTTTTGGCCGATTCTCTACACATTTTACAATTAATTGACCGTAACATTTGGTGGAGGGGTTACTGGGTGGAGATATAAGAGGACTTTTGGGTAGAAATTGAGGGGAGGCGGCACAAAGCTGTAAACAGAGAATAGGGTTTAGTTTTACTTTTCCCATTTTCATTTTCTATTAGCTAGGGGTTTATTTTGATTGATTTATGGTTTTTCGAGAAAGCCATGTCTAGCTAATTCATGTTAGGGTGAAAGGATGAATTTGTAGTTGATTTATTTGTGTTCTTAAATAAGGGTTATCTATCAATTGAACTTAATGCTATTGTTTATAATTCTCTTTCAATGTTTTACCTTCTAGCTATATTTTTCATGTTCTATGTCATGTATAGTCCATAGTTAGATTAGTAGAAGAACTCGTAGAAATTAAATTAGGAATTTCATTTGACTATTTATGCCATGTATATCTAGTGCTTAAGAATTCTACTTTAAGGTGAGAACAAACAATCTTTTTGATAAACCTTGTCGACAATCGTTAAATAAAATATCTTTCGTATTAAAACCCTTTGTGATTGAATACAATAATTTACCTGCAACGGATTCCTGGAACCTTAACGCCTTCACATCTTTGGTTACGTTTTATTATTTTGCTATAATTCCACAATTGTCTGAAATATTGAGTTTTGATTTTTTTGATTTTTGATATTAATTAGTAGTAGTATTTTCACACTCCTCGTGGGTACGACCTGTACTTGCCATTATCTACTAGTTAGACATTGTGCACTTGCAATATTATTATTGTAGGTTTCCCAACCTACCAAGTTTTTGGCGCCGCTGTCGGGGAGTGGTTGCAAAATACTCTCTGATTGATATCTTTTTGTACATAATTTTATTTTGTTTTTCTTTTAGATTTATTTTGGTTCTTTTTACGCATTTTATTTGATTTTTTTTTTGGTCTGAAGTGTTGTGATTGAAAATAGTAGCGTGCGAAAAGAAAGTATGCACTCGCAAAGTTTTTGCAAGAGCCACTTGGAAGATCCATTAGAAGTTTGATTAGCTCATTTTGGGTATGATTTTGATGATGATAGTGTTATTTGTGAAGTCAATGCCTTGTTAGACTCCACACCGCTGCTAGACACTAATAAATGGAAACCCAAACTAGAACCTCTAGTTTTGTCTGAGTCTCGACTAGTTCCATCAGTCGAGAATGGTCCGACCTTGACCCATAAGTCATTAAGTTCTGAATTTTTTTGTCTTGATGATATTGATAATGAAGCCGTTTTAAATGATAATGGGTCTTTGAGTCGTGATACTATTGCTTCAATGAGGCCTTCGACAAGTGAATTTGAACCAACATATGTTTGTATGCCCAATTTAGCTGAAGTTGAACCAATATCAGTCGTGGAAGTTATTTTCGCTGACTTAGAACCTGATTTAGGGAGTACAAAAACTGTTCAATTCTTTAAACAATCTTTAGTAATTATCTGCGAACCTGATTTACTTCATATTCAAGGTTCGAATTATGTTTTAAATAAGATTGAATTCAGTTTTATCTCTCTGGATACTAATATTTCTTACTGCAGGTTCATGTTTATGACTAATCATATTAGTTGGGTTGATCCCAAACTCTTCAGGCTTTATATATATGATTCGCAGCTTACTTTAGGGTACCAACTCCACATTGTTTGAGAACGTGCTACTGGCAAGTAGAGAAACAGATAACTTTCGCTTCATGGGAGTCAACCCATCAGATTTGTTCCCTCTACTCTATCTCTTATTTTCTTTTTGTTTATTTTTGCATTTCCCATCTTAATTTCTACGTTTGATGACTCAATTACATTGAGGACAATGTAATGTTTAAGTGTGGAAAAGTGGGTAATTATCCATATTTTTGCAGATTTTCACTTTTCTTAGGAATAAAAAAAAAAAATCAATTGCATAATATCTCTGTTTTGCTCGAGGACTAGCAAAATATAAGTGTGGGGGTGTTGATAAGCATGTAAATGCTACATTTTATACCCATATTTATATTAACTAGGATACAATATTTTAGTTACTAATACTATTTTAGTGCTTTTGTAGAAAGTACAAGTGAATTCGATCATCCGGCGAATAAACAACAAAATGTGAGATTTAATGGTCTTTGCGGCGAAAATGGACAAATGTGGTTGGCCTGGTATTTCCATGTATCAGCAACCACAATGATGAAATGAGGTTGGCCTGATATTTCCATATATCAGCAACCACAATGAACAAATATGCTGGCCTAGTATTTCTATATATCAGCAGCACTTATTATGCTAGCCTGGTATTTATATATATCAGCAGCACTTATTATGCTGGCATGGTATTTTTATATATCAACACCACTTATTATGTTGGCCTGGTATATCCATGTATCAGCAACCGTAATGATGAAATAGGGTTGGCCTGGTATTCCCATATATCAGTAACCGCAATGATGAAATGGGATTGGCCTGGTATTTCCATATATCAACAACCAGTCTAATTACCATGACAACAGAAACGAGTCAGAGACGAACTTATTATGTTGGCACCTCTTATGGAAATCACGGCCAGAAAAAAATACAAGAAACAAAGGTTCTCTTTGATGCATGCACGTGAGTCCACCAAGAGCTAGATGTGTAGACCATTACTATTAGTGTGCCAAGTACTGTGCACCTAACCCAGTTGAATGTCACATGGTCTGGAGGAGTTATGCTCGTTCCATTTCGTATTATGTTCTTTGACCAAGCTTGGTCGAGCTGTAGTTGGTTCAAGAAGATGCGTTGTCTGCGGAATAAAGTCAGCAACATCACTACTTGGAGATGCTGATGGATTTAAGGTCGATGGCATGGTTTCGTTAGCTAAATAGTTGCAGGCGGCAGTGGAGTTCATATTCAAAAGCTATTGGCGATCGTTACAACGAGAGGGTGCTTACAAGGTCAGAAGTTAATGAAAGGTGCAGTTCTCAATTGTTTGATGCGAATGAAGTTTCTGTGATGGATTATCAGCAGCGTTGATGGAGAATGTCAGGGCAGCATTACTTGAGATGCTCGTGTTGGCTGGATGGTGGATTATCTATGGACTAGCAAAGATGGTTCAAGCCTGGTGCTGATTGTTTCGGTTTCAAGGGTTATTGATTGAGCTGTGCAGTCGTGGCCGAGATGACGATTGGCTGGAGATTTATGAGTCCGAATGATTGAATGCCGATCGATGGGAGAAGGTCAAGGAACTGTAGTGCTGTGGAGGTGATGTACCAATATGGTCGGATTTATGGAGGCGTTGTCCGACTTTGAGAGGGTCCGGTAATGGGTCTGCTTGTATGAATTCATGATTGAGTTCGAGAGTTTTAGAAGTGATGCTGAGATGGCAGCGAGACAGGGAGATGGTGATTCTAATGGTGGTTGTGAGAGGACTGCAAACGTAAATGAACTGAAAGGGACAAAATGCAGATGCAGGTGGTGGTTTTCGTGAGCATTTCAACTGAAAGCTTAACAGGGAATGAAGAGGAGTTGCTGAGAAGTTGCCGGAAGAGAATTGCAACTGCTGGTGATAGCAGTGACAGTAACATCACTGGATTTGAGGGTTTTAGCGTGTTGGCTGTACGGGTCGAGGGATGCGAGTCTGATGCTTGATAAAAAGTGGTGATGTGGTGCTCACTGGTTGCATCCGATGGAGGCCATTATCTGACGCAGAAGAAGATGGAGGAGTTGTGTTAACTGAACTCGTTCCGTTGTGTATGGGTTGTTGGTCCGAATGAAGATGGATTTTGTTTGCCGATGTCAAGGGAAGTAATTGCAGGCATGAGAACAAATAAGAGTTGATGCTTTGACCGAGATTTAGACGGCAGAAGATGGATTGGCATTGTATCGGCGGTGGAAGAGTTTGGTTGGATATAAGTCTGAATTTGGAAAATAGTGATCGTCATTAATGTCTTTGACAGTTGGGCACATGCATGAGGATTTTGGTATGAATGTACGGGTATGGTAAGAAGAATATGGAGATATATCATGTACAATTGATGGTGTCGACATCATTAGTCTTTTAACGGCAAGTTTCTCCTTTTGGCCGATTCTCTACACATTTTACAATTAATGGACCGTAACATTTGGTGGAGGGGTTACTAGGTGGAGATATAAGAGGACTTTTGGGTAGAAATTGAGGGGAGGCGGCACAAAGCCGTAAACAGAGAATAGGGTTTAGTTTTACTTTTTCCATTTTCATTTTCTATTAGCTAGGGATTTATTTTGATTTATTTATGGTTTTTGGAGAAAGTCATATCTAGCTAATTCATGTTAGGGTGAAAGGATGAATTTGTAGTTGATTTATTTGTGTTCTTAAACAACGGTTATCTATCAATTGAACTTAATGCTATTGTTTACGATTCTCTTTCAATGTTTTACCTTCTAGCTATATTTTTCATGTTTTATGCCATGTATAGTCCATAGTTAGATTAGTAGAAAAACTCATAGAACCTTTGCAATAAATTAAATTATGAATTTCATTTGACTATTTATGCCATGTATATCTAGTGCTTAAGAATTCTACTTTAAGGTGAGAACAAACAATCTTTTTGATAAACCTTGTCGACAATCGTTAAAATGAAATATCTTTCGTATTAAAACCCTTTGTGATTGAATACAATAATTTACCTGCAACGGATTTCCGGAACCTTAACACCTTCACATCTTTGGTTACATTTTATTATTTTGCTATAATTCCACAATTGTCTGAAATATCGAGTTTTGATTTTCTTGATTTTGATATTAATTAGTAATAGTATTTTCACACTCCTCGTGGAACAACATGTACTTGCCATTATCTACTAATTAGACACTATGCACTTGCAGTATTATTATTGTAGGTTTCCCAACCTACCATCATCATATAACTATAATCTAGGGTTTAAGTTTACGACAATATACCAAACCTAGATTTAAAGTGCAACGTTATTCCAGTATAAATTTGAATACGATAGTACTACTACAGTATGTTCAAGGAGCTCGGGCGTGGGAGTTTGAGACTCGAGACGATACTGATATGACTATGTACTGAATATAATACTCTCAGTAGCATGTTAGTTCAAGAATAACGTCAAATCCTATTCTAAATATGAATAATGCCCTCTACATAGCACATAGGATGTATATATTGGCGCACATGAAATAACAAGGTTTTTGTTGCAGGGAGCTTTGAAATTTGGCATACATGTACACATTTAGAATAGCTATAGAACTATTGAGTCCATTAATTGAATACACGTTACTCATTCCCTTGCGGAATACAAATTGCTCAGTATAGATTTCTCAATCCTAATGGCGGGTCAAAGATTATATTTCTTACACTCATGGAAGGGACAATTTACTACAAATTCCCTTGTCAAAAACTCACAATCAACAACTATAACTCTGATTAACTTGTTGATCTGGGAGACTGATAGAGCGGTTACTGAAACAGATTATTAGTCCATTATTGTTTCGGATTACGATCCAAAAAAGTTGAGTTGATGAAGTCTTCAATAAAGGTGAAGAGAATTAATATAGTTGACTATATCATAGGATTCACGTGAGCAGATCAGATTGGTTGTAGGCGCAAAGATACTGAAGGAACTGAGTAACTTGGAGTTAGTTTACTTGGCCAACTATACGAAGTTGTAGTAGTCTTTGTATATCGGCTTCACTCTGAGAATATTCAAAACTGGAGTAGGATGGTTTTTATGCCTTGTAGTTTTCCTCGTTAACATAATCTTGTGTATTGTGTGATTTACTTTACTTCCGCATTATATTATTTTGTCTTTATAATTAAAGTAAATTCACTTGTACGTTGATCAAACACTTGGTTTGATCCCATATTTTGGTTAGTTTTAGAACTTATGCTATATCAAGTGTACATATTATTTAAGTAATCTCATTAACAGTGCTTGTCCGCACTAGATTACACATTGTGTACCTTACATAGGTTGATATCGAAATGATTATGGTGTACTTTATACCCTCTCCATTTGAACTCACTTGACTGGAATTATACTAATATGGTTTTATTAATCTAAACATGATTTATTTCTAAACAATTAAAGCTAACACCTATGACAAAGACTAATCTAGAAATGACGCTAACATCGACCCTGTAAAAAAATCAACGATATAACCACTGTAACCTTGTTCACCGTTCAACAATTTAAAGAGATTGAAGACATAGAGGAATAAGAATAAAGAGAACTAATAGTTTTTTTTTAGACGCAATTTTAGGAAAAAAATAAAGGATGAAAAGAAAATGAAAATCATTTAGTGTATTTCGAAACTCAATTTATAAATAGAGTCTTGTTAATAGGAAGGGAAGAATTGATACGAGGAGGGAAAGAGTTCGGTCAAAGTGAAGTCAATCTCGAGCTTGAAAATAAAAGTATCAGAATATTAAATAATATCTAAAGACCATTTCTATCCTTACTACCCTAGCCAGACTAATCTGTTTCTCCTGATTGATGTTTATTCAGAAAAATCACTAATAAAGATTAAATTACAAATGAATAGCGCCAATGTCATTTTCTCATCAATAGGATGATTTTCTCTCTCTTAAAGTTGGAGATCATATTTCTCATCTTTGGATGATTTTTTCTCGTCAATGAGACGATTTCTTCTCTTCTGGCTAAAGTGTTTTGTTGTTTTGATTTATGATTTTTTCCAGGTTAACTTGAGTTTGTCATTGTTTTCTTGATTTCTCCCTTTTCTCCAAAGAACGTCTACAAAGATCAGATTCTAGATTTTTTTTCTTTCATTGCTGGTTGTGCCTAATCATAAGGCATGCCTGAATCAACCTCTGGAGTTGATGAAGGTTATGAAGATATCACAACAAGGATGGCATCATTATTAAAAGAAGATGATCTGATTTTTGAAGTCCCTGATGATGTAGTTGAGGCTTGCGACGATCACAAATATACCTTGATCATTACTACCATCACAAGGAGAGAGTATGGTCTCAACATCTTATACAACATGCTCCAAAGATCATGGAGACCATCAGGATGTATCGAGATTTCCAGTTTTAGCCAAGCTATATACAAAGTCAAGTTTGAGCTAGGATGTGATTGCAATAATGTCATTATGAGATCTCCATGGGGTTTAAATGAAGATTTACTCCTTTTAGAAGTGTGTGATCCTGA
The DNA here is from genome assembly GCF_003573695.1 of Papaver somniferum. Classification (NCBI taxonomy): domain Eukaryota; kingdom Viridiplantae; phylum Streptophyta; class Magnoliopsida; order Ranunculales; family Papaveraceae; genus Papaver; species Papaver somniferum. The sequence goes on from NC_039360.1 coordinate 71,608,345, forward strand.
CAAACTCCCACATGAATACGAGTTCCAGTATACAGACTTCACAGTAAAAGTTCATGGCTTATCAATGAGCAATCAGAAAATCAAAATGGTGGAATTTATAGCCTCAAAGATAGGAATTTCTTATCCAATATTAGTATTAGAACAAGCAAAATTCGGGAGCTTTGCGAGAGTTAGAGTGAAAATAGATGTCACCCAGCCAATTAGACGAGAATTATCATTCTTACTCCCGTCAAAGAAGAAATGCACAGTGAATCTAAGGTATGAACGTCTCCCTAAAGTATATTTCTTTTGTGGGAGGTTTGGGCACATAATGAAGTTATGTCCATAACTGTCCAAGGAGTGTGAAAAATGGGTTTCTTCTCTCCAGAAACTTTCATGGAAAAGATGCAGGATACCAAGTTTGCTCGCCTTACAGAGGAAATCAATGGAAACTTCAAACCCAAGCTTCATCACCAGCAGCAAAATTCTAAAAACAAACCAGAAATTTGCCCGGAAACAGAAAATCCACCCACTACCCCTCCACCAAATCTCTCGGCAAATCTTCAGGCGATACACAATGCTAGTCAAACATCAGTTACCAAAATTAACCACCTTCCCATAATTCCTTTGACCCAACAACTGGAAAACATAAACCAGTTCAATGCAAAATCTGTTTCAATCACTGCAAATAAGGAAATCACCCATGCACATAATGATTCCTCTTTCAAAGAAAATATCCCCCCAATGCATGAAAATCTCCAAAATTAAACCATTGAGAGTATAGTAGTTAATGAGGAAACTGAGTCAGCATTGTTACTTCACACCCAATCTACCCACCAGAAATAATCTGATACTTCAACCCGGAAAAAAAAATACAAAACCACCCAAATCCATCACTAGGGTTCAAGCCAACACATCAAAAAACCCAAGAATATCCACTCATCATTTCGCATGTGGATCGCTCAAATATGAATCCAGCACAAGTGACCCACCCCAACCCCCCACCAAAAATAAACCATTCTAATAGCAAGAACCTTCCCGAAAATCCCAAACCCATTGTACCACATCAGAATACCCTTGAATCCATCCCAACACCACCACAACTTGTTCAGAACAACCCAATCACCACATATCATACCAACCAAACTACTGAACAAGTAAAGATGATGAGTAAATGGAAACGTTCTGCTAGAGGAATTCAAGAATCTGCAGTCCAGAAGAGCGTAGATCATATTGGAAGTAAAAGATATGTTGAACCGATGGGATGTGATCCACCATTGAAGCAACAATGTACGATCAACAAAGAGGCTGTGGCGAGTTGCCGTAAAAATTCGCAGGAAAGATGTTAATACAATCATGGAACTGTCGTGGATTAGGGAATGATACGACAGTTCAACGTTAAAATCTTGCAATCCCTCAATATTATTTCTCTCTGAAACAAAATTAAATGAGAACAACAGCAGAAGGGTTTGGGACTCTCTTAACTATAGACACTACACTTTTGTAGCATCTAATGGAAGGAGTAGAGGTCTTGCATTGCTCTGGCAAGACAATGTGAATACGAAAATACATTCACAAACTCAAAATCCCATCAATTGTACTATTGAAGCTCATTTATGCACACCAAATTGGGACCTCCTGTGCATCTATAGCCCACCTTCACATCTACAAAAGAATGGTTTCTGAAGACAGACAAGTTCTATCATTACTTCTACAAACAATCCACGGTGCTTAATAGGAGATCTCAATTCCCTAATGCACTCTTATGAAAAAAGTGGTGGCTCAGCAGATACTGATATCAGCTGTAGTGATTTCAGAAGCATGATTAGAGAAAGGGATATCTTAGATTTGGGTTTTGATGGACCAACCTTTACCTGGTCAAATAATGCAGTTCAAACACCACCAATTTTTGAAAGATTGGACAGAGCTCTTTGTAATACTGGTTGGAGACTTCTTTTCCCTGATGCAGTTGTTCATCTCCCAAGAATTGAGAGTGGTCATTCCCCCATCATTCTCAACACAATGAGGAAACCACCTAAAAAAAATACCCCAACTATAAATTCGAATTTTATTGGACTGCATCTATAATTCAAAAAATAGTGAAGATTAGTTGGGACAACATTGAAGGAGATGCTACTACAAGACTGCAAGATGTGGTTGTTAGCTTAAAGAAATGGAGAAAAAGGACTTTTGGAGACACAAGGAGATAAATTGAAAATGAGAAACAAAAACTTATTGACTTATAGGCTACAACTCATCTGACAGATATAAGAGAAGAAGAGAAAGCTATTTGCAACAACATTGCTACTCTGGTGAAAAGATATAGGATGTTCTGGAAACAAAGAAACAAGTTCAAATGGATACCATCCATAGACAAAAATGCTCAGGTATTCCATGTTTTTGTTATTCATATAAGAGGTAAAAACAAAATCTTTGCTCTAAAAAATCAAGAAGGAGAATGGATTTCAGATCATGAGCAAATTAAGGAAAATATCTTTTATCACTTTCAATCCATGTTTACTAAAGATGCTAATGTGTGCGCTGACTCTTTTGTTTTTGACTCTGCCAATAAGATTTCACATGATGATTGCAGACGCCTAAGTTCAATACCAAGTGTTGATGAAGTTTTTGATGTAATCAAAAAAATGGGTTATTTAAAATCACCAGGTCTAGATGGGTGTCTGACGCTCTTATAAAAAAAAGTGTTGGGAGAGTGTAGGGCTTGAAGTTGTGCAGCTTATACAAGATTGCTTCAGATACTCTTCACTTCCACCAGGTCTGAACGATACTTACTTAGCCCTAATGCCCAAGAAAAAGAGCATTAGCTCTATAGTGGATTATAGTCCAATTTCCCCATGCAATGTACTATATAAAATTGTCACAAAGATCATAACCAATAGACTAAGTCCTTTCTTAGACAATCTAATTGGAAAAAACCAATCTGCATTTGTTCCTGGAAGACAGATTATTGGCAATATAGTAGTAGCAAAAGAATTTTTCATTCTATGCATACCTCAAATACTTCTCAAGGAGCTTTTGCTCTTAAATTAGACATGAGCAAGGCGTATGACAAAATATAATGAGATTTTCTTAGCCAGGATTTACTGAATTTTGGCATAACCGATAAAGCTCATGAGTTGAAGATGAACTGTGTAAAAACTCCATCCTTTTCTATCCTGTTAAATGGTCAACCTGAAGGTTTTTTTATGAGTGAAAGAGGAATCCGATAAGGATACCCTCTATCACCTTATTTATTCATCATTTGTGCTCACAACTTAAGTGGAATCATAAATAGAATGGAAGATGATGGCAGTTATAGTGGTCATAAAGTTAATAGATGGGCACCTAGTGTCTCTCACATTATGTTTGCAGACGATATCATGCTCTTCGGGAACACAGATACCAGCACAATCAACTCTATACCTACTATTCTTCAAGAGTATTACAAGATCTGTGGACAATTGGTGAACTACTCAAAATCTGTTATTTACTTCAGCAAGAATGTATCTGAATCCTATGAAGATGAGATCTTGGAAACATTAGGAGTTAACAGGATGGACAAAGATTAGAAGTACTTGGGGTGAAAATTTTACAACAGGGCTTCAGGATATCTAACTTCAATTTTCTTATTGAGAAGTTTGAAGAAAAACTCACAGGATGGAAAAGAAACTCTTTATCTCACGCTGGAAGAACAATACTTATACAATCAGTGTTAGCATTAATTCCAGTATACTACATGGCCACCTCTCTTATACGAAAAACAGTTTTACATAAACTTACACATATAATAAGGGATTTCTGGTGGGGTCACAGCAGAGATAAGAAGAAAATGCATTTTCTAAGGTGGGAATGGTTCAATTTTCCAAAAGAGAAGGGAGGATTAGGGCTTCGATCACTTTGTGATCTCAACCAAGCTCAGGTTGCGAAGTTAACATGGAGATTTCTTTAGGATCAAGATAGTTTATGGGCAAGAATTATTTACGCAAAGTATCTAAGGGGTAAATTGTTTTGGGATGCTAAAAAGATTACAAATTTCTCCACTACGTGGGCTGCGATGATGGACAATAGAGAATTTTTGAAGAAAGGTTGTATGTGGCTAGTTGGGAATGAACAAAGTATCAATATTTTTTCTGATCCATGGATCAAAGAAAGCTCAACCTTAACTCCGATTAGAATCACAGAAACTTACCCAGAAGTTACTAAAGTGAAACAACTTATCGACTCTGATACAAGAAGCTGGAATATCCATTTGATTCAACAGATTATGGATAGTTTTACAGCCAGCAAGATTTTATCAACTCATTTAAACCCCCTGTCTTCTGATAAGTTAATCTGGACCCTTACTCCTCATGGAAACTTTACGTATCAATCTTTTCAAAAACTGCTTTAGGAGAACCAAGGTGAACCTTCAAGTCGTAGAGAATCAGATTTTTAGTGGAAGAAGTTTTGGAAGAATAACAAAGTGGCACCATAAATACTTTTATATGGTGAGCCTTACATAGTGACATTGTTGTGTTTCAAAAGATTGGAAGGTTTATTTATGGAGTTTCGATGGAGTGTTGCATGTGTAATAATACAGATGAAACTATTGTAGATGGGGAAAAACAATTTGCTGGTTTTTAAGAGATTGAGGAGACGACCGTACGGAGGAGACTCCTCGAACCGAGCGAAATGTTAAACATCACACAGATGCACCGCTGCAAAGGGGGTGCTTTAGATTCAAGAGATCAATCTGTAGTACTTCGGCCTAAATCAAGACAATGACCGTTCCAGAGTAAATTAGGTCACAAGAGAGGATGGGTTGATCTGTAGGAGGGAAGATGAGAAATGTGTGGAATAAATGGTAATCAAAGATTGTGGTTGTGTGAATTCTGAATACGATAAGCTCCGAGTGATTGAAATTGCTCAATTGAGAGTAGTTGCTCAATTGATGAGTTGATGATCTCGTGTTGTCAGTTTGACGTGAGATTGATGATACTGATGATGATGATTCAATCATGATTCAGAGACTTATTTATATTGCTGGAATTTTATACACCATGATTCCATGAAGTCTGACAGTTGATGGAATCAAGGAGTGGGAAAGTGGAGATCGTGTTTGAAACCAATTGCTCAACGTGTGGAGACTTGGTCGATTTTCCACCCACTACCTCGTGAATTCCTTCAACTGATTGCACGATTTGCTCACATTCCATTGTGTGTTTGAACACACGTGCCGTAGACCGCCAGACAAAAACCCTAAGTGATATCCCCCCAAGTGACACGATTGACGTCTCGTGGTTTGTTAGTCAATTGATGACTTCGTGGTTTGATGGGACGATGATTCCATGTAGTCGTTGAGTTGAACATGATGTTCTGAAACTCATGAATTGAACATGTCATGAGACAGAGGTATAGTTCTTACGATAAAGTGAGAAAGTATTTCTCATTCGATGGATCGTTGAATATTAGTTGTTGAACCAATATTGAGAAAATATTCCTCATCTGAGCAAGTGATGCTCATGTGATGAATTGTTGAATATTTGATCGTCTGAGCATGTGTTGCTCATCTGATGGATTATTGGCACGCACCAAAAATATTAGAATACTGGTCGTTGAACCAAGCATAATTAATAAAATTAATGAGCACGAGGCCGTCGTAAAGTTATTAAGGTTGGAACCTGGAATGATGATCATTGGATTCAGAAACCCTAATTTGATCAATTGATGATCAATTCATGGTTCGTCAGAATTTCAAACATGGGACGAAGGAGGGAGCGACTACATGGACCATGGGTCAACCATGTAGTGTCCATATGCTCACGTGATCAAACACAAAGAACTCACGAAGAGTTGACGATTTGTTGGTGAAAGAATGATCACATTCTGATTTAATCATTTATTCGAAAATGCTCGTCTGAGCCTTAGGTGAGAAAACCTAATTAATTATGAGGAGGCGAGGGACCGACTATGGAGTCATGAAACCGACCCTGGGTTGTCCCGTGACCGCCTAACGATCACTTCATGAAAATCCAAAGTGTTTGGGAGAGTTTTGAACATAATACGAGCAATTGTGCAAATTAGGTCAAAACTGTGAAAATTGATGGGACCGGCTTCCGTGAGACAAAGAGACAATCTTGGTCGGTCAAGATAGCGTGCTCGTGTCCCCAAGGTGTCCGCATCTCAGTCCTGAGAATTTTGATATTTTCTGGCGTGCAATTGAGCATCCATTCGAGAAAATATGCCAAAATTAGGGTTTCGACGAAACTGAGGAAAACACCATGAGATGATGAAAAATAATTATAAAATAAGGAATGAGGAGGCGTGGGATCGCCGTGGTCAAGGCATGGTCGGACGGTCGTGACCACGGTCCCGTGGTGCCTTTTCCTTAATTTTATAATATTTTGATGATTTTATGAAAAATTCATGAATTTTGAGAAATTTGATGAATTTTGGGAGTTTCCATGACTTGAAGGAGTTTTCATGAGTTCAAGGAAGCAAAAAATATTAAAATAATAAAAACAAGGGCGTGTGAGACCGTGGAAGACATGGCCGGCCGGCTAGGGCTCGGTCCCACGAGTTTTCCTAATTTTATAATATTTTTAGGTATTTTGATGATTTGAGGGAATTTTTCCTAATTTGAGAGAAATACCATGAAATCAAGGAATTTGATGAATTCAAGGAAAACTAATAATAAAATAATAAAACAAAGGGACGTGTGGGACCGGCTAGGGCATGACCGGCCGGCCAAGTCCCGGTCCCACAAGTTTTCATAATTTATTTTATTTTATTATTATTTGATGATTTGTGCAAAAATACCATGAAATCGAGGAGTTTTTTCATGAAATTAGAGAAATAATAATAATAATAATAATAATAAAATAATAAGGAACCGTGGGGTGTGGGGCCGGTTGGCCAATGGTCACGCCCCACACTCCTTTCCTTAATTTTCTGTTATTTTTTATGGATTTATGGAAGTACCATGAAACCGAGGAGTTTCCTCGAGATGAAGGAGATTTGATAAAATGAGAGAATTTTCATCAAATCATGGAAAATAATAAAAATGCATTAAAAATATAAAACTGGCTTGGGATTGACCACGACACGGTCGGTCGGTCGGTCGTGTATCCGTGCTCCCAGCGCCCTGCTCAATATTTTTAATTATTTATTATTTTCTTTTCTATTTTGCATAGGTTCATTGTTTCGTTGTATTTTTTGAAATACTCGTTCGTGTGGTGACTGTTAGTGTATCATCGTTGAATACACCTTCACCATTTTAATCGGGGCTTACTTAGAGGTAGCTCAGACGCCCGGTTGTTGATTTTTTATTACTAATTATGGAATTCAGTGGAGAATAATTCACAAAACTGAGTAATAAGATGTTTATTATTAATCCATAGGATCATCTGAGGATTCGACTACGAATTCATAATAATAAAGTGAGCATTACCATTCCATGGGATCGTAGATTCGACCATAGAATCAGAGTAATTAAGATTTATCTATTACCATTTATGAGACCAGTTGTGGATTCGGTCATGAAATCGGAATAATGGGATAATATAGTTATTGCTATTCCATGAGATCAAGTCGTGGATTCGATCATAGAATCAGAACAATCGTTATTGCCATTCCATGGGACCAGTCGTGGATTCGACCATGGAATAGGAGCAATTGTAATCAGGAATAATTAACTTTGTAACTTTATACTAGAAGAGCAAGCTGTCTAGGAGCATTAATTATCCCGATATGAGCTTGCCGGTAAGTCATATCCTTTATATAGTCATGGTAAACTTGTTGTTTGTTCCTGAAGACGTTATCGCTCTATACTAGCAGAGCAAGTTTTCTAGGAGCCGTCCATCTCGTGATGCTATATAGAAATAATCACTAAAAGTATTCAGTATTCATGAGATATGCCGTTGTTCAGTCGTGAGACTACATATCTACATGTACTCTGAGAGAAGGTACTCTCCGTTGAGAATTCGATGAGAGACTCGTGTCTCGATACTCGCGTCTGATTGCTGAATCAGAGCTTCGTATAATTATGAGTTTACGAATTTAGCCTTTGTCGAAAATCCACCATCTACATTAAGTCCCCTGCTTACTGAGGAAAGCTGTGTTCCTCAGTCAGCATTAAATGGTGATTTTTCGGGGATAAATAATAATACCAGTAATTGAACTTAGTCGTAAGTTGAGACGTTACCGGATTTAGAGAGCATGAGCAAGCCACGACTTGATGAAGGCTTCAACGTCATGATAGGAGCGTCGTTTGATGAGTATAAATTGGTGTTGAACCGCTGGTTTGGACGACGAGTCCGTGGTCGGTTAGGATTCGCGGGTCGGGCCCAATAAGGAAATCCTTAGAAAATTAGGTTTTGGAAATAAAAATTGATATGAAAGGAATTAATCCTTTTTTTTATTCCTCCCTCACACGACCAGCACCTTGATCAACTCTTCACCTTCATCACGCCAGCAGCAGGAAGTCGCCGAGTTCCAGCGCTGCCGCCGTCGCCGCCGCCTGTCGCCGTTGCCGCCGGCCAATTTCCGGCCGAACTTTCCAGGTGCGTTTTTTTTTTTTTGATGTTTGTTGATCCTATGACCTTCATGAATTGTTCATGCTTTGACCATGATGAAATTATATACATGTGTGTATGTTAGTGTGAGTTTTATGAAAAAACCCTCGTTTTTTGAAAACGTTCGTTCCTTCGATCGTTAGTTTTGAAAACTAACTATAATCCCTGATTTAGGAGAGATTTTTTTTTTTAGTATATGAACCTAGGTCTAGTGATAAAACTTAGTTTATGAGCTTTCATGTGTACCAAGGTTTTATCATAAAAGAAGTGAATTTTCATGAAATCGGAATAATCCTTCGTTTTAAAGACAAATAACGATGACACGAAGGAAAATATGTATGATGAACTTGTGTCCAGTGATAAAATTTTGCTTATAAGCTTTCATGTAAATACAAAACTTTATCATATGTATGAGATGTGAGCTTTCACAATATTTTTGAAATAAACCTTCGTTTTAAAGACAAATAACGACGATACGAAGGAAAAATAGTTTTATATATATATATATATATATATATGCAGCCGTGACATATATTGTGTGAAATATGATGGTATATTTTATTTGCATGAATTTGTTTTCATTAGATAAAATTCTTGAGAATTTATGTAAGCAATGTTGCATTAATTGTTGTTTTTTCGAAAAACCAGAAACGTGGGTTTTGAGGATCCTTCGAAGATAGAAAATATATTTATGATGAAATATTTTATTGTTATGAACTTCATAGGTCAGTTGTGTGAATGTTCACATTATAAAAATTGTGTCCGTGATTTCATGAAAAATCAGTTTCGGAAATTAAATAATGTTCCGTTTGTTTTTGCAGTTTTCGAAGAGACGAACGATTTTGAGGTGTTAACTATAGCATTACTATCACTATTGTTAGTGTATAAAAGGTAAGAGTTAAGAGTTACCATTTTTGTTTGTATTTCCTTGATTTATATCTGGACGGCATACTGAAGTAGAATGTAGTGTGAACCTCTTCAGCTACTTAGCAAAGATGTCCAATTCCCAAGCTGACGACGCCTCGACGGAAGAGATGTGCATTGATGATGGTATCTACAGAGATGATACATGCATGGATGAAACTTACATTGGGGGAGACGAAGACGAAATCCCTGAGATTAAGAATGTCCCGAACATAGATGATGCATTCTTTGAAAAAGATGTTCCAGGAGCTGAGCAACATTTGAAATCCCCAGTGTATCGTCTTTTGATAAATCCCAGAACTGTTACTCAGAAGAAATTGGTGACTCCTAAGACAGTGATTCGATTTTGTCTTGAACGAGGGGTCTTCGCCTCATCAATCATAGAGTTTAAGCTTTCTGGACGACCTTTGGAGAAATTTGCCGGCTGAGCGAGGCATATGTTGGGTTTTCCTCATGTGAGGACTATGCTCGACCAGGCGCAGGTGGCGAGAGCTATTCAATATTCTGGAGAGTTGTTCATTTATCATGACGCAAGTGGTATTGTGGATCTGTTTGCTCGCTGGTGCATTCCCACTCACAATTTCATATGTAGATGGGGAGAGTTTACCATTACCATGGAAGACGTGGCGGCTCTGATGCATCTCCCGATCACGGGCAATCTTCCTGGGGATCTTTCATATGAGGAGACTGTCGTTTCTCATGTCTTGACAGCTTCAATGGAGAAAGCGAATAAGGCTGGTAGTAAAGGATGCTATGCTTCCTGGTTGACACACTGGTGGCCCAAAGACGAGGTTTCTGATAAACCCATCGAGGGTATGTTACCCATTGCTGCTTTCTTATGTTTATGGTTGTCCAGAGACGTTTTTGAAGAAAATGGAAACTTGTTGAAGCCTTTTGTGATTCCCTTTGCTATTAAGATGGCTCAAGGTGAGCAACTTTCGATAGGTAGTTTATTCTTAGGCTCCTTGTATTACAACCTGGACTCTTTGATTATAGACTCCAGTGTGTCGAACGGCTCTATGAAGATTGAGTGTTATGCCAACGCGATGTTTCTTCAAGCTTTGATGTGGGAGCATTTTAAGAATTATGCACCTACTCCACGTAATTTTCTGCAAGGACCGAATACTGATGTGCGCCATACTTTCCCTGAGAAAGATAATGCTAGGATCATGCGTTGGTCCACAAAGCAGCCTCATTCTAAAATACGCTTTATTGATGTGTTAGATGAAGAATCTGAGTTCACTTTTCGCCCGTGGGTGTCACTCCCTGATTATGTTTCTCAGCCGATGACTTTCAATACTGGAGAAGGCACGAGTTTGACATCTGGTGCGCATCTGAGTGATGGCGCAAGATCTTTCATGTTGAGTTGCACCCCTGGTTATTTGCTATCAATCACGTTTGGAGAGCTTTCAGTGGAGGAGTATAACATTGATAGAGCAGCTCGACAAATGGGTATGGATCAGTATGTTCCAACCATACGGAAGAGGAAGCCATCAGTTGAGCAACTCATGACTCATTTGGATCATACTCACGTGGATGGGAGTAGCTACTGGTTTCCTGGTTCTGGTGGATTCGCCTATGTAACCCTAGGTTATGTAGAATTCTGGGATCAGCAACTTGGGCGTTTGCATGGCTTTGTAAGATTTCCCAGACCTCCATTCAAGGATCTCCCTTCGGCTGAGATGATTTCCAGTCGACCAAGATTGAAGTATCTTTCAGGTGATAAACGAAAGTCGTCTCCAGGATGCTCTCAGGTATGTTTTTTCATATAATCTTCACGAAATTATAAGAACTGTATTCTGATTATATTACTAGATTTCACCACAGGACGGTCGTAATATACGACCTCGAATCGTTGTATATTTCTCAGAGACTGAGGCGGTTATTCATGGCGGAGAAGGCAGGCATAAAGGTTATAAGTTGTTACCCAATACCGTCAAGTCCCCAGTTGGTGCTTTGGTGAGTTCCCAATATTTCTCACTGTGACTTTCATTGCTATTAACATTAGAATCATGAAGACAATGTTGTTAATTTTGTTGCAGAATTTTACTCCATCGAGTCTTGAAGGTCTTCAATTTTCTGCTACTGAACAAGCAATCGCTGATTTGAGTGACGAAGAAACTGTAAGTATTTCTTCACATGTTCAAATGTGGTGCTTCATGGATGAAAATATTGATTGTAAAGGACGTGTACAGGAGGATGTCGTCATGGAGATGGAGAATTCTGGAACTCAATCATCCTCTGGGAAGGGGAATGGAGGTAATTCCCAAGATTCGGAGCCGGATGGAAGTGATGTTCCTCTTGTCGTTGATGTGGACAATTCCAACCCCTTGGAAACTTCGGTGACTCTTCAAGTAAGTGTATATCCTGTATATTCTTCATAGAAGTATAAAAGTGTTGACTTGTGAATGAATGAATGAGAGCCCATGTGAATATATGAAAACTTAGTCGAATTTCGTCGTCAGAAAATTCAGAACTCAGCTTTTTAGTAAAAACGCTGTAGAATTCTCGTCCGGAGTCGTATTTTAATGATCTGCATGTGAAAATTCAAGCCCGGTAAATTTACAAGCTTTACCCAAAGAAGCTTTTTAAGTTTTGAGCACGTTCAGAGCCTGAAAAAGGAAAAATAGTAAACTTCCAGAACTTTTTCAGATTGCGCAATACTTGATATTTTGGCCACATCTAATCGCTTGTTCATCGGATTGTCATGAAAGTTTTACATGTCATAGAGGACATCCATACAAAGAGAATGGTATATGACCCATCCTCAGACTCCTTGTAGATTGCTCCCAGTTCGTCTCCTAGTACATGCAAGAGTTCAGTTTCTTCAGACGGACTCATCGCAAAATGTGTGTTCATGACTTTCATGTTATTTGCTCATGATTTGAATATAGTATGATGAACCTTGATGATGTTGCCTGTTGGTATATTGTGTTTCATAATCTCCTTTGGCTTCGTGATTCTAACCTCATGTAATCTTCGTATTAGGTGCTAAATACCGAAGTTGAGGATACTGGAGCCCATGATGACAACTCTAACTCTTCCGAAGTTATTGATGAAGAGACAACCAATTTGTAGTATCCTCCGGCCACGGGCTCAGCGACCATGAATGGTCCTTCCCAATTGGAGTTCCTTATAGAATGAGGACCGCGTTGAACTGCTTTGAGAACCAGGTCTCCTTCATGAAACTTGTTGGGCTTGGTCGATCGTGCCTTGAATATCTTCTGCTGATTCGGAATTCCATGTTTGATGGAATTCCACGATTGTGGCCCGTATGGACACTCGCGCGGAAGAGAGTATCCAGCATAGTGTTGATCATGCTTAGCCAAGTCTTCAGCAATAAACCTCTCGATGGAGTGACCGATTTGAAGAAGTTCTGAACCCAACCATTGAGTGTAATATTGCTGAGGTGAAGTTACCCACTCGTAGCTTTTGATGACTTCTAAATTATTCATGGGGAGAAGTCCCTGGACCATAGTAGCGTATTTGAACATTGGTAATATTGGAGCAAGAGGAGGAATAAGACTTGCCTGAGCTCGAAACCTTCTGAAAAAGGAGTGCAGATTTTCTCCGAGTTCTTGCGTAAGCCCCATCAGAGCTGTTACTTCTTCCAGATGCTCAAACGGTGGTGCGTCCTCTGCTTCGTCTTCCGACTCAGAATCCTTGTCGATGACAGGATGTGTTGAAGGCATCGTCGTCCTTTCAGCATGAATCCAAGTTCTCCCAAGGACCATGTCGTATCCAGGGTCTTCCCGGATTATGAAAAACTTGGCCTCAGTGCAGATCAATATTTCCGTAACTTTGAGAGTGATGAAGTCGTATGCGTTTCTGGAGATTCCTTCGTGGTCCCTGATTGTTATGGGAGCGTGGGTGGCTTCCCCTCGAGTAATACCAGCAGCTCTGAGAGTTTTCAAAGGGATGATGTTGACAGCGGTACCAACATCGACGAACTCCCTCTTGAACTCATTTCCTTTAATATGCATTGTGGTGAGCAGTCCCCAGTCATACATTTCTGTGTCGGTGGCTGAAGGTCCGGTGGTAGTCTCTTGGATCAGCGGACGTCTTACGGACACGATGTGGTTCAGTGCAGCAAACATGTCTTTTCTTTGAGCTTTCAAAAGATACAAACGCTCGCAGACATGTTCGATCAGAGATTGGACCGTTTCCTTGACAGGAGGTTCAGAGATGGTAAAAGTTCTGACTGGGAGGGGTTTTTTTGCACCCCCTCAGTTCCCAGGTTGAGCTCTCCTGATTCGACCTTTTCTTTGAATATGCGCTTCAAAATTTTGCAATCACTCGTGGGATGGCTGACGTATCTATGGAAGCGACAATACCGAGGATTTTCCATGGCCTCTTCAGTTGGTTCTTTCTTGACATAAGGAAATTTGATTGTGCCGTCTTGAATCCAGGCATCGAGTAGTTCATTAACTTCTTCCATTGAACAGGGAAAATCAGGTGCTTCTGGATCTTCCGTATGCTGAGGATGGATTTTCGAATTCTCTTTCTTGTGTGTCTTTGAAGGGGTGGAGGAATTATGCTTGTTTTGTGGTTCTGCTTTTCGCTTACTCCCTTCCGCGACAGCATTTTTTGAAGGTTGCAGGTTATACTGCTTGTTGATCAAACGCCTGCTTCCTCGAGTGTCTTTTGAATCTTCAGTCTTTGTATACTTTGCTCTTTCCAAAAGAGCGGCTGCAGTAGTTGCCGACCTCTTCGTATCTTCGTGAAGCTCTGAGAAAGTATGGAATCGAAGGTTTTCAAGCAAGGCCATGTAGACCGGAAGCATGCCATTGATGCACAAGTCCACCAGTTGTTGCTCCGTGACGTTTGGGTCATGAGAATCCAGGGCTTGGACTCTGAATCTTTTCACATAATCATTGGGATTTTCACTGACCCTCTGAAACATCCTTCCAAGGTCGGAGAGGGTGACTTGTTCTGGCACGAAGAAGTATTTCTTGCAGAATGAGTTAACCATTTCTCCCCAATTGTTGATAGTCCCTGGTGCGATGTTGTTATACCAGGTGTATGCTCTGCCTTTCAGAGATTTTGAGAATTCCTTGAGACGGACGACATGATTGTGTTCATCTTCTCCTAGGGATTCGAGAAAACGAGAGACATGTTCCCTAGCATTTCCAGTTCCATCATATAAGGTGAAGGTTGGAGAAACGTAACCTTTGGGGAGTGGAATCCTTTGCGTAGCGACAGGATAAGGAGGTTGATGACGATGGATATGCGATGTTTTGTCCTTTCCACGGTTCTCCAAAAGGTTCTCCAGATCCTCGCGAGTGATGAAATTCGATGATCCCTTCGCTGATGAGTTGTCTGCAGCAGTTTTGTGGACTTCTTCGTCTTCTACTGTATGGATTGGAATTACTTCAGGACCGTCGTCTGAGGATTTCTCCTTATCCTTTCCCTTCTCTTGAGTCTTCTCTGACATCTTGTCATTAAGAGTTTTGAGATAATTACACAGATCCTTCTGTGTAGCAGCCATGTCAGTTTGGTTCTTTGAAAGAGTCTCCTGCACTTTGATAAGATCAACAATGGTAGGCGGTGGATCTCCTATGACTTCTTCAGGGTGTCGTCCGGACAGTGGATAACTTTCGGCGTGGGGAGGAGTAGTGTCGCCACCATCAGTGTTGTAGGTCGGAATTGTCTCTAGGATACTCTGACTGTTGTTGTTGCTAGTGCTAGCACGGTTTGTGTTAGGATTCGTAACTGAACCTGACCTGAGATCAACCATCTTGTGAAATTGTTAGATTGCAACCGGGAGATTAATCTCCCACTGTGGTCGCCAATATGTAGATGGGGAAAAACGATTTGCTGGTTTTTAAGGGATTGAGGAGACGACCGTATGTAGGAGACTTCTCGAACCGAGCGAAATATTAAACCTCACACAGATGCACCACTACAAAGGGGGTGTTTTAGACTCGAGAGATCAATCTGTAATACTCCGGCCTAAATCAAGACAATGACCGTTCCAGAGTAAATTCGGTAACAAGAGAGGATGGCTTGATCTGTAGGAGGGAAGCTGAGAAATGTGTGGAATCAATGGTAGTCAAAGATTTTGGTTGTGTGAATTCTGAATACGATAAGCTCTGAGTGATTGAAATTGCTCAATTGAGAGTAGTTGCTCAATTGATGAGTTGATGATCTCGTGTTGTCAGTTTGACGTGAGATTGATAATACTGATGATGATGATTCAATCATGATTCAGAGACTTATTTATATTGCTGGAATTTTAGACACCATGATTCCATGAAGTGTGACAGTTGATGGAATCAAGGAGTGGGGAAGTGGAGATCGTGTTTGAAACCAATTGCTCAACGTGTGGAGACTTGGTCGATTTTCCACCCACTACCTCGTGAATTCCTTCAACTGATTGCACGACTTTCTCACATTCCATGGTGTGTTTGAACACACGTGTCGTAGACCGCCAGACCAAAACCCTAAGTGATATCCCCCCAAGTGACACGATTGACGTCTCGTGGTTTGTTAGTCAATTGATGACTTCGTGGTTTGATGGGACGATGAGTCCATGTAGTCGTTGAGTTGAACATGATGTTCTGAAACTCATGAATTGAACATGTCATGAGACAGAGGTATAGTTCTTACGATGAAGTGAGCAATTATTGCTCATTCGATGGATCATTGAATATTAATATTTGAACCAATATTCAGCAAATATTCCTCATCTGAGCAAGTGCTGCTCATGTGATGAATTGTTGAATATTTGATCGTCTGAGCATGTGTTGCTCATCTGATGGATTATTGGCAGCGCACCAAAAATATTAGAATACTGGTCGTTGAACCGAGCATAATTAATAAAATTAATGACCACGAGGTCGTCGTAAAGTTATTAAGGTTGGAACCTGGAATGATGATCCTTGGATTCAGAAACCCTAATTTGATCAATTGATGATCAATTCATGGTTCGTCAGAATTTCAAACATGGGACGAAGGAGGGAGCGACTACATGGACCGTGAGTCAACTATGTAGTGTCCATATGCTCACGTGAGCAAATACAAAGAACTCATGAAGAGTTGACGATTTGTTGGTGAAAGAATGATCAAATTCTGATTTAATCATTTATTCGAAAATGCTCGTCCGAGCCTTAGGTGAGAAAACCTAATTAATTATGACGAGGCGAGGGACCGACTATGGAGTCATGAAACCGGCCCTGGGTTGTCCCGTGACCGCCTGACGATCACTTCATGAAAATCCAAAGTGTTTGGGAGAGTTTTGGACCTAATACGAGCAATTGTGCAAATTAGGTCAAAACTGTGAAAATTGATGGGACCGGCTTCCGTGAGCCAAAGCTCCAATCTTGGTCGGTCAAGATAGCGTTCTCGTGTCCCCAAGGCGTCCGCGTCTCAGTCCTGAGAATTTTGATATTTTCTGGCGTGCAATTGAGCATCCATTCGAGAAAATATGCCAAAATTAGGGTTTCGACGAAACTGAGGAAAACACCATGAGATGGTGAAAAATAATTATAAAATAAGGAATGAGGAGGCGTGGGACCGTCGTGGTCAAGGCATGGTCGGTCGGTCGTGACCACGGTCCCGTGGTGCCTTTTCCTTGATTTTATAATATTTTGATGATTTTATGAAAAATTCATGAATTTTGAGAATTTTGATGAATTTTGGGAGTTTCCATGAATTGAAGGAGTTTTCATGAGTTCAAGGAAGCAAAAAATATTAAAATAATAAAAACAAGGGCGTGTGGGATCGTGGAAGGCATGGCCGGCCGGCTATGGCCCGGTCCCACGAGTTTCCCTAATTTTATAGTATTTTTAGGTATTTTGATGATTTGAGGGAATTTTTACTAATTTGAGAGAAATACCATGAAATCAAGGAATTTGATGAATTCAAGGAAAACTAATAATAAAATAATAAAACAAAGGGGCGTGTGGGACTGGCTAGGGCATGGCCGGCCGGCCAAGGCCCGGTCCCACAAGTTTTCTTAATTTATTTTATTTTATTATTATTTGATGATTTGTGCAAAAATACCATGAAATCAAGGAGTTTTTTTCATGAAATTAGAGAAATAATAATAATAATAATAAAATAGTAAGGAACCGTGGGGTGTGGGGCCGGTTGGGACCAAGGCATGGCCGGTTGGTCAATGGTCACACCCCACACTCTTTTCCTTAATTTTCTATTATTTTTTATGGATTTATGGAAGTACCATGAAACCGAGGAGTTTCCTCGAGACGAAGGAGATTTGATAAAATGAGAGAATTTTCATCAAATCATGGAAAATAATAAAAATGCATTAAAAATATAAAACTGGCGTGGGATTGACCACGACACGGTCGATCGGTCGTGTCTCCGTGCTCCCAGCGTCCTGGTCAACATTTTTAATTATTTATTATTTTCTTCTCTATTTTGCATAGGTTTATCGTTTCGTTGTATTTTTTGAAATACTCGTCCGTGTGGTGACTGTTAGTGTATCATCGTTGAATACACCTTCACCATTTGAATCGGGGCTTACTTAGAGGTAGCTTAGACGCCCGGTTGTTGATTGTTTATTACTAATTGTGGAATTCAGTGGAGAATAATTCACAAAACTGAGTAATAAGATGTTTATTATTAATTCATAGGATCAGCTGAGGATTCGACTACGAATTCATAATAATAAAGTGAGCATTACCATTCCATGGGATCGTAGATTCGACCATAGAATCAGAGTAATTAAGATTTATCTATTACCATTTATGAGACCAGTTGTGTATTCGATCATGAAATCGGAGTAATGGGATAATATAGTTATTGTTATTCTATGAGATCAAGTCGTGGATTCGATCATAGAATCAGAACAATCGTTATTGCCATTCCATGGGACCAGTCGTGGATTCGACCACGGAATATGAGCAATTGTAATCAGGAATAATTAACTTTGTGACTCTATACTAGCAGAGCAAGCTGTCTATGAGCATTAATTATCCCGATATGAGCTTACCGGTAAGTCATATCCTTTATATAGTCAGGGTAAACTTGTCGTTTGTTCCTGAAGACGTTATTGCTCTATACTAGCAGAGCAAGCTGTCTAGGAGCCGTCCATCTCGTGATGCTATATAGAAATAATCACTGAAAGTATTCATTATTCATGAGATATGCCGTTGTTCAGTCGTGAGACTACATATCTACATGTACTCTGAGAGAAGGTACTCTCCGTTGAGAATTCTATGACAGACCCGTGTCTCGATACTCGCGTCTGATTCCTGAATCAGAGCTTCGTATAATTATGAGTTTACGAATTTAGCCTTTGTCGAAAATCCACCATCTACAACTATAAAGCATCTCTTTTTCCAATGTGATTTAGCTCAAGCAGTATGGTTCGACTCTCCATTTGGATTAAGACTGCAAGGTAACAATGAAATCACACTATCAGCTCTTATTCAATCGTGGCTTCAAAAGAATGATAATTTTTACTCTATCTCTCTTGGAATGGCTATCTGTTGGGCCATCTGAAAAATAAGAAATGAGAAAGTCTTTGAAAAGAGGCAAAACACAGTTCATGGAGCGTTAAAAATTGCTTTATTCTGGTTCAATCTCTACAATAACCCTCATGTTGAGGATAAAACTGAAGCTGAAGATGACCTTATGCAAATTCTTCCTGAAGTGACCCAACGTTGGAAGACACTTGTTGCTCCTTTCATTAAATTCAATGTCGATGCAACTTGGAAAAACGGTGTTTATGCTTGTGCAGCTGTGTCAAGGGATCATAATGGAGTTTGTTGTGGTGCAGGTACTAGAATTGGTAGAGCTGATGCGCCTCTTTTTGCAGAAGCAGATGGATTCTACATGGCAACTAAACTCGCAGTGTGGTTGAATCTCAAAGACATTGTTATTGAAGGAGACTGTCAAGTCGTGGTTAGATGCATTACTGGTGCCATAACAAGACCTCCTTGATGGATCTGGGAGATTAGAGATGACATCAAATAGATTATGAAGACGTTCAGCAACTGTGAAATCAATTTTGTCCCTAAAGTGGCCAATTTTGCGGCTCACGTTTTGGATGACTGTGTTTTTTTCTCACAACGTCCATTCTAGATGGACTAAACAGCAGTTACCTGCTCAACTTCTCCCTTATCAGAAGTTGTTCGTTAGTTTTTGTTTTTTCTTTGTTGCTTACCAAAAAAAAAAAAAAGTCACAATGTCATCAAGAATCTTAACACGAGCGGATGCATACTTGGCTCCAATTGTTGTTGGATTCAACTAGTAAGGAGAAAGATAAGCCTTATAATTAACCCATCTAGTTTCCTACTTGATCGATAACGACAAATCAGAATTGTAATTCAATTTTAAACCCATGTTAATATATTTATGAGATCAAGATCAAAAATCATGTTCTCATTAATAATCATTTGGTGTCTCGAAAATTGGTTTTATAACTTTTTCAGTGTGTTCTTCACTCTAGGGTTGCTAGGTTATGAAACCTGACATAAAATCAATTTATTTCCATACCGTATGTCTTTTGGTTGGGTAGGCACCGGAAAAAATGAAGAAATTTTTTGTGTTTCCTCAGTTCCTTGATTAGGGAGGAACATCACAAAAATGAAAATGAATATGATAGGTGGTATTGATATTTCCTGTAGTTTTTAGAAATCCAATCCCTCTCTTTATATTTTGATTCCCTCCCCATTATCCTTCCCTCCTTGTGCCTATTCTTTCCCTCCTAATAATAACGCTGTATAAATAAGACTAGAATGTGCACCCCATATTTTAAGGGTCCACAAGTTTAGATTCATTAGATGATGACATTTCAAAAACAATAACGTCATACATGAGCTTATAGGCCTGTCAATGGAAGAATATCCGCCGGATATTTAGAAATCCGATATCCGACATGTTAAGCACTACCGGATATTCGATATCCGATAATATCCTATAGGATATCAAAATCAGATATCGATTCCGATAGGCTAAGCTGTCGGATATCCGATAAATATCCGATAGTATCCGGTTATAACAAAAAAGTTTAAAAACCCTTGTAAAACATTTTCATAATTGACACTTATGGAATATTTATCCGATAATATCCGATACTATACTCGAAATTAGGATAAATTACAAATAAGTTCCTATACTATCGGATATCGGATATTAACATTTCGGATGGGGTCTAATCCGTTTCCGATATGTTAAGGAAGAAATATCCGATAAAATATCCGATCTGATATCCGATAAAACGGATAAAATCCTATAGGATCTCGAATACTCGGAAACGGTTACCGGATATCGGACAAATATTGACAGGCCTATGAGCTTATATGGGTTGCATGGCTAAAACTTTTGAAGCTATTTCTCCTTGAATTGCTGTATCTTTGACTTTTAATTTGGGTATTCGTCTGGCAAAGCATTAGCTTTATCAAAGGCCATTACAGAGGGTGATGCTACGAATGTAGTAACGGTTGTGTTAGGGAATATCATGTGAAAAATACTATAATCCACCTACTATATGGGTTCAACATATAGAAGCCCCACAAAATGGATCCTTCACTATCAACTCCATTCTTTCACATTTTGATATTTCTAGGTCCAGAACTTTAGAATTCAGGGCTTAACAATAAGAATATTATTCATAATAATTCTAATAATACCAAGACTTCCCTTTAGTATTTATAGGTAATAAAACTAGGTCTAGTTTAGTTTTCAGTTTCATTTTCGTTTTCACTTTCTCTCTCTCATTTTCTTTTGCTCTCTCCTGGAAGAAAAATCCAGCCGAGAAGTAACAAATTCTCATTGAAATTTTCAGAGAAAAATAGTTTCAAAACCTAGATCTAATTTTACAAACACAAATCCTGATTATCTAAACCTAATTCAACATCATCATCACTTGTTCTTGGAAGATTAGGTGAAAATCAACGGAAAACGAAGTCATAATCATCATCAGAAACAAATGAATCTGAAGATTCGCCTATAAAATCAAATCGAACAAATAAGCATACTCATCTTTAACATTTCAATTGAATTGGTTGATTTAATTTTGAGATTTCGAATTTTTATTTTCTGAAAAATCATTTGGGAAACTTTAATAGTTTCATTTGGAATTTATCTTTTAATCTCTCACCTCGATCAAAAATCGGTTTTCAGATTCCAAATATGTGAATCATTATTCGTTTTACCCATATATTTGATATGAATTTCGTTTACTTTAATTTTCGAACTGATTTGAGCTCATCTTTAATGGATTTTGTTCTTGGATGATTTTTTTCAGTTCAATCTATATTTGTTACATTCAGTACCTTGTCTTGAAGATGAAATCTTAATCGATGAAGATAACTGGAAGCATACAGTTGAATCTAAGCAACTTCAACAACTATTTCAATAGAAAATCATTGAAATAAAATAAGTTTCTTTGAGTTTTTTTATGGTTTGAATGTATCATATTGAAATTGCATATACTTTATGATTTGAGTTTACTGTTCTTTTGTTCAGAATTTGATTAATATTTCATTGTGATTGAGTTTCTCATTTTGATGATTATGCACAACATGTGTAACTTTCGTCTACACATCCAAATTGCATGTGTAACTTGCGTCTACATATCCGAATTGCATGTGCAACTCTCAGTTACAGTATTCAGATGCTCTGTAACTCCTAGTTACACTAGTCATATACATGTGTAACTCCTATTTACACAAGTCAAGTGCATGTAAAACTGGTTATTCATTGTTGTGTGTATTGTTCTTTTTAATCTCATAAAAGCTTATTGCTTTTTGTTTTCTTCAGGTTGACAATAACTCAATAAAATTGACTGCTTATTTATGGTATTTTTATAGGATGGTCTTCCTGGAATTGGAGTTGGCACTGAAATGATGAAATGAGGACTAGGAAGTAGAATTCATAATTGAGTAATTGTGGAATTTCAGAATGGAACTGAGGACTAAGTGAAGAAGATTGTTGACACACTAACACTGCTGAAATTGCATCCATAGATGTTGTTGGTGAGTGGATGCGCTGATAAATGTTGTGAATACGCTATTACATTTGATATTTTTATGGACTAAAAGTATTTAAATGTAGTTGGGAATGTTTTTTGTACATAGGTTATGGCTAGTCCTCCATTTTTGTTCCTTACCTCAGCTAAAAGGTCATTGTATCATGAGATTCAAGTGGCTGCTTGCTGGGTGAAGAAAGGAGGTGCTTTCACTGGTGAAGTTAGGTATGCCTGTGTTCAGCCTTCTGCATTTGATTAATCAGTTTACAAACCTGATCATCATCTCATATTTGATTGAATTTATCCATCCATCCATCACTACTATCCATATGCATGTGTAACTCCTAGTTACACTAGTCATATGCATCAGTTACACAAGTCAGATGCATGTGTATCTCCTAATTACACATGTTATATGCATGGGTAACTCTCAGTTACACAAGTCAGCTGGTGTAAGCTTACACGATGATATGTCTTTATATGATTCTTGGTTCATTTATGGTCAATGTATGCTGAAAAATATTGAATAGTGCTGGCAATAATTTTGATTGCTTTATTTGGTTTTGAATTATTTTTTTATAGTGGATTGACTACCTCAAATTACACAGAGTTTTCTCAATAGTATCAGAAGTACAAGGATCAAGGTTTGTGTTTTGATTTTTAAATGCCAGTACCTTTGGTTTATTTCGTCTGAAACTTATATAAGTAATTCATTGGACTTTACTAATAGACTAGCTTTGGAAATTGATATCATGAGATATGTTGACATATTTAAACTGAACCAAGAATGTTGTTCATGTGAAACCAATCCATTGAATCTGTAGTTTAAAATACTCTTTGCTTGTATTATAATTTTCGACATTTTTGGTTGAATTAGATGCTTTGAATCGCATAGGATATAAGAATGATTTAACATATTACTATTGTCCATCCGTTTTGGTTATTGATGATGTTACGGTAACTTAGGATGTATACTAGTTGAAACATATTTTATTTGTTTTACATTTAAAGTTTTTGGTGACTACTTGTTGAATATAACCTTCAGTGCTTGTGTCTGTATAGTTATTGAAGAAGCTGATGGTGGTAGTTATGCTAATTTCAAAGAGGATGTGTTGGTATGGACCTAGTGGTGGTATTAGAAGGGTACTACAAGATGGGGAGAAAGCTGGTGTTAATGATTCGGTTATTTATAGTGCAATTTATGCCTCCTGAAGCTTATAGAGCTGCCTAAGGGAAACAATTCTGCGTCAACTAAGCCTGGTCGTGCATGTATTTCTTCTTCACCGTTGGGGTTAGCTCTGTAAGTAACTATATTTCTTTTTTGAGTGGCATGCTTTTTTTTATTAACTTGCCGCCATAAATATCCCCTCGCTTAAATAAGCATTGTTCTTTGTTTTAGATGTTTACTAGTAGACATTCTGATGTACACATGTTATATGCATGTGTAACTTCTAGTTACACAAGTCGTACGTATGTGTAATTTCTAGTTACACATGCTATATGCATATGTAACTCTTAGTTACACTGGTCACATGCATGTGTAACTACTAATTACACATGCTAAAATGAACAAGCATTACAACCAAAAAATTACATATGCGAGGTACACAAGCCATATGGATGTGTAACTTCCTAGTACACATCCATTTTTGTAATCCTATTTTTCTGATTGCTTTTAAATTGGTTTTATAGTTTATTCCTATTTTTAATGTGTTCCATAATTTCTGTTGTTTAAGAAGCTCGCATCGGGATTGTTTTTTGTCAAGGTGATACAGTCCTATGAAATAATGTTTATGTAGTGTTTCAGCGCATATTTTATTGTTCTTTTTCAGATTCGACACTAATTGAGAGTACACTAGTCATTTCATGTATAATTGTTAGTTATATTTCAGGTTACACTAGTCATTTCATGTATATTTCAGCTTTTCCACATGTCATTTCATGTATAACTGCTAGTTACACTATTATTTTTTTTTGCTAAGTCACATATTTTTATTAGAACGAAAAACTAAAAGTTCATACAAAAATATTCAAAAGCCAAAAGGAAAACTAAAATTACAGAAAGGAACTAAAAAGAAAGACTAAGCAATCAACAAGATATATAGTAAACTGTGCCTGGCATTTCAATATTATTGAGAGAAGAAGGCCTTCCTACATGCTGTATCCTTTCTCCCAAATGTAATCTTGAACCTTCCTTAGCCAAACTGTCAGCAGAGAAATTGATTTCTATATAGCAGTGAGTGTAGAGAATTTCAGATAAGTACTTACAAGTTTTGAGCCATCTAGCTTTGATGAACCAGGGAATATTCCCAGACTTAAAATCTGCTACTACTGATTGAGAGTCTGAGTTGATCACAATCTTTCTGCAAGATAGAGTAATTGCCCATTCAATAGCACACACAACTTCCATTACCTCAGCAATATAGTTAGTGGCAACTTCTAAACCACCTGAAATAGTACCCAAAACTTGACAATCATGGCTCCTTGCAATTATACCAAACCCTACATTATCTGGGTTACCAAAAGATGCACCATCACAACAAAACAACACAACAAAACAACACAACTCCTCCAGCTGGTCCATACCAGAAGCATTCTTTAATTGTGTTTGAAGTATTGTATTTACCAGGTACATTAAAAAATTACAGAATCTGAGAATCATAATCTTGATGCCACCTAACACCTTGCATTCTATAACCACCATAGTGAACCAGACTTATGATTCAACTCTTAAACCTGTTTAAATTTGGTTGCACATTCTCAAAGAACATCTTATTCTTTTGAAATCAGAGTTCCCTCAAAGTAGCACAAGCACCTGTTAACCATACTTCTTTGATAATGGGGCTTTTGTGTTTTGCAAAGTTAAACACATCATCAAAAGAATTAGGATTGTTGAAGTGAAAAATATTACCTAGCCACTGCCATATAGATTTACTGAAGTTGCAGAACCAGAGTAGATGCTCCATACTGTCTTGGCTCTGTTTACAATTACACTAGCCAGATGCATCTTCAATTTTTCTTCTCTTTTATTTTTGTTGTTCTCTTAAATACTGAATAATATTTGTTTGCATTATTGTTTTGGCATTGGTTCATATGTCTGTTCATTGTAACTGTTATCGACATTAAGCACTCTTATGGACTATTTTTTATTGTTCTCCTAAATATTGAACAATATTCTTTTGCATTTTTCTTTTGACACTGGTTCATGTTTGTTTGTTGTTATATTTCAGGTTTCCAATAAATTCATAAAAGCTAATTGCTTATTTGTGGTATTGGTCTCGTCGGAATTGGAGTTGACGCTGAATACACAAGTCAGATGCATGTGTAACTCTCAATTGCACTAGATAGATGCATATGTAACTATCAATTATACTCCCTCCATCCCACTATTAAGTGACCTATTTGATTTTAGATTTTGTCTCACTAATAAGTGACCTATATCACTAAACAAGGAGATATTTCTAAAATTATCCTTTTACTTAATTATAAAAAATATAAGAAATATGCATAATTTGATAGGCATGTTTATATTCGTTACGTAGGTGTTTTAAAATTCTTTTCAATGGTATGAAGTTTGCGAACATCCGTGGAGTAGTTTGAGAGAAAAATCATTTCTAAATTTCACTAGTTATCCATAAGGATATAATTGTAAAAAATGTTTAAAAGTACTTTTTTTCCTTGCTTGCCTTAAAAATTGTGCAAACTTAACTAGGTCACTTAATAGTGGGACGGAGGGAGTACTAGACAGATGCGTGTGTAACTTCTAATTACACATGCTAAGAAATTATTATAAATGAATATTAAAGTAATACATGTATTTTTTGTATGCGTTCTTTTTTATGTCTAATTTTTTGATGTGTAACTTTGCATTACACACGTCATAAGGATGTGTAACTTCTGGATACACATGCCATATGCATGTGTAACTTCTGTTTACACATTCACACTATACTTTAATAATTTTGGGCCTAGATTTAATAATTTTTGGCTTAAATTTAAATTTTATTTAATTTGGGGCTTGACAATATATAAAAGGACATGAATGTCTTTTAATAACTCGGGGCCTAGATTTAAACTTCTTTTAATTAAGGACCTCATATTATGGGTTACCCATGGGTCGGGCCTTAGCCTAAAAACTCTATATCGCATAGATCTCTCGGTCTATACGGTGTACTATTCTGCAAATTAAAAGTGAAGTTTCTTTTTTTTTGAAGGCATCTCTTTCTGCCATGTGCGAAAGAATGTTAATCGCCAACCATCAAGTTGTCTGATGGTTGGTATATTCCCTCATACTGCGGAGGCAGGGGGTTTGAACCATGTAATTGCTGAAATCCACTCCAATTTAAGGAGTTTGGATGTAGTCTAGGGACCACTAGTCTAGGGTAATCAAAAAAAAAGAAAAAAAGAATGCTAATCACCTGACTCATTGTTTATGCCAGTATGCTATGAAAAATCATGTAAATTACTTTTTGGATGTTAATTCCCCACCAAGGCTGTCTTTCGACCCTTTTTCCCTTCACAAAAAAATAAAAATAATGTATGAAATACCAATTGGTCCTACAAATAATATATTAGAGAGAGTCTAGTCCAATTGACCTAGTCAATTGTCTGTTTGGTCCTATTTGGTAATATAAATTATAGTTTGGTCCTAAAAATTATAGTTTGGTCCTAGAATGATGTCATGGATGATGTAAATGTCATCTTGTAGTGGCAGAAATATCATTTTGGATAAGGACCATATATATAGTTAAAAAGTAAGAGAAAAAGAATCATTCTCAGATTTACTTTCTCTCTCCTATATTTTCAGATCTAGAAATTCTCTCTCTCTCGTTTTCTTTTTTATTTTCTTCCTGCCAGTGATGAAGAAGATGAAGATGATGATGAACGATTCTCTCTATTTTTTTCTCTGCTAGTGATGAAGAAGATGAACGATGAACGATGATGATGATGAATACGATGAAGTTTTGCGTTTTTTTTTGATGTTTTGCTTCTGTTTTGATGATGAAGACGGTGAGGTTGAAGATTATGCTGCTATTTATGATGATGTGAACATTTATCATCTTACATGCTTGGGTAAGTTTCGGATCTACAAAAGAAGATGAAGATGACGGAGTTCATTTCTGGAATGAACTCTGGTTTGTGATGAAGATTTTGATGTTTTTCCGTCTGTTGTTGTTGCTGATGATGGAGAGGATGAAGATGATGAAGATGAGTTGTTGTTGCTGATGAAGAAGATGAAGATGACGGAGTTCATTTCTGGAATGAACTCTGGTTTGTGATGAAGATTTTGATGTTTTTCCGTCTGTTGTTGTTGCTGATGATGGAGAGGATGAAGATGATGAAGATGAGTTGTTGTTGCTGATGAAGAAGATGAAGATGACGGAGTTCATTTCAGGAATGAACTCTGGTTTGTGATGAAGATTTTAATGTTTTTTCTTGATGAAGATAGATTTATATTTTTCTTCATCGCTGCTGCTGCTATTGTTGAAGATGATGAATTTGATGAAGTTCATTCTTGAAATGAACTTTGTTTTCTTTTGAATATGATGATGAAAATGATGAAGATGATGAAGACGACGATAGATTTATGTTGAAGATGACGATGAAGACGATAGATCTTGATTTTTTGATGTTTGTTGCTCGTGTTGAAGATCTTGAATTTGATGTTGTTGTTGATGATGAAGAAGAAGAAAACGATGACGACGATTTCATGGATCTGTTGCTGATGTTGTTTGAAGAAAACGAAGATGATGAAGATGATGCTACTACAGTTCATTTCTACGAATGAACTCTGATTTTTATGGATTTTTTTGTGTGTGTTCATGTAAAGAATGAACTCTGTTTTTTTAGGTTTTTATATGGAGTTCATTTCTGGAATGAACTCTGTTTTTTTAGGTGATTATACGGAGTTCATTTCTGGAATGAACTCTGTTTTTTTAGGTGATTATATGGAGTTCATTTCTGGGAATGAACTCTGGTTTTTTATGTTTTTTATATGGAGTTCATTTCTGGAATGAACTATGTTTTCTTAGGTTTTTATATGGACTTCATTTCTGAAATGAACTCTGATTTTCTTAGGTTTTTATATGGAGTTCATTTCTGGAATGAGCTCTGGTTTTTAGGTGATTTCTGAAAAAATAAGTAAAAATTAACAGGAGTTCATTTTGACGAATGAACTGCTACAAAAATAAGTAGAAATTAACCTAGAAGGGTACTTTGCCCATTTAATATTTTAAATAATTATGGACCAAACAGTAAAGGCGTTTGACCAAAGGACTAAACGGACATGGACTCACCTAAAAAATGACCAACGGATTATTTTCCCAAAAATAATAATAACGTATACCTCGTATCGATCAAAAATAAACAAATAAATATCTAGAAAAAATCGAAGCTTCAGAATAGCCGTAGTATTAAAACAAAGACCCAAGTCGGTAAACTAAATGTTCTTCTTTAATCGGATGACCTCGAAGGGACAGTTTTAAACAAATAATGGCTCATTCCTTTTGTTTTCTTCTTCCATAGGGTAATATTTTAGGCTCATTATTGCCTATCCTATCCGAATAAGACTTTCATTCTTAATGTATTTAGACGTCATATAGCAATAGAATTCAAATCCACGATAATGGGCACATTATTTTTTATACACTCGAGCCGTGCATAAAGCTAGCAAGAAACCACTTTAATTCCATCGATATCTTGCATATACAAAAGCGGTTTCCTCTTTCGACAAGGCAAACTAACCCATTCTGATGAAAGTAGAGTAGGAGTGCAAATTGGGTTCCTTAAAACAGTACCACCAAAAAAATTGAAAAATTTGCGCACCACTTATTGCAAGAAGGACTAATGCCATCAATCAGTTGTGGCAATATCATTTCGTTTTGTTCCATAGCCATAGGGTAATAGCATTAAACGTTAGGTACATTTATTGCCTATCCGATTGGACTCACGAATGTATTTAGACGTCATATAGCTATAAGATCAAAATCCAAAATGATGGAACGCAAGATTTTATAAGCACTCGAACCCCATCAATTCGTTCATCCTAAAAGCTGAAAAAAGAAGAAAATTTGTTGCACATACAAAAAAAACCTAGTTTAATTGGGGGCCATAACTTTTAATTGGGGGCCATGGAATTTTATTTGCCCCCCAATTTTTTCAGGGGTGTAAAAATCGGAAGATAAATACACTATTTTACCCTTGATTAATATTTTTTTTTCAAGTAACGACCCTCATTAACGACCCTTCACCGACATTAACGACAGTTTAGGGTCGTCATATACATCATGATCAAAACAATAACGACTCTAAACTGTCATACACTAACGACTCTTTTTAGAGATTAACGACAGTGTATAACGACATTTCTAAAACATTAACGACTGTTTAAGTCGTCAAATGCGTAATCAAAACAGTAACGACCCTTCCAAAGGGTCGTCAAGGTGATCATTTTTATGACGACCCAAAACTGTCGTACATTTCCGCCATTAATGAATCTTCGACAGTTTAGAGTCGTCACTTAAACAGTCTAAACATTAACGACTGTTGAGGATCGTCAATGAAATTTTTTAATACCCTGACGATTTTTCATAACCTGAAAAAGTTGCAGGTTTGAGTCGTCATTTTTGGTGTCAATACATTGACGACTTTCTGGAGTCGTTGGGGTATACATCCCTCGACATTGACGACTCTTTCTCTGTGTTGTGACATACATCCAATCCATGGGAGAATTTAAGATAATCTTACCATCAACACAATCATCTTTGTTGCTTGAACCTTCCCCAACATCATTTCCCCTACTTGAATTACTCACTTCTAAAAACCCTAAATTTTCCTCTAAAACCTCCTCTTCTTCTTCTCAACTCAAAAAAAAAAAATATCGATTCTAAAATCTAAGTTTAATCTAACATAATCTAACCACACTAATTAACTTAACTTAATTAAATTTTAATACTAATCATTCAGGGGCAGTTTAGCCATTTAAAAATATTTTGATTAAGAAAAAACCCAATTTGAATTTTAATGATCTTTTTTGTCCACTAATGGGAGGCCCCTAATTGTTTTTTAGGACCCAATTAAACTAGGAAAAAAAAGCGGTTTCGATTTTCGACAACGTAATCTACCATCTTCTCCTCTTTGGTTGTCTTAAAGATAAGAGTAAGGGTGTCTTTGTTTTCTCCCGAAAAAGAAGAGTGGGTCCCACTTCATGCAAAGCTGGACGTTTTGTCTTTAAATGACTCACACGTGACACCGCAGCTGTCACTCTTTCTCTTCTCTACTCTTTCCCGCAGGTCACTATCTCTTTATTTGGTCTTCTTCTTCACAAATGATACGAGAAATTTTCAGAGAGCTCCATCCAAATCATCGAAGTAAACGAAAAAAAGACTCCAAGGAAAACCCTAGAAATAAGAATACTTCTTCTGTTGCTGTTTCGTCTTTGACGATTAGGTAATTTCTTTGATTAATTTTGGTTTTGCGTGTATTAGAGGTGCTAATTTGATGATTAAGAGCTTTCGTGTGGGAATAGATATTTTCTTGAAATTTTGTATTTATGTCTCTTTTTTCTTGGTTTTAATTGTAGAAAGTAGGAAAAAATGGTTGAAGGAATAGTAGCTCAGGATTTGGATATGTGTTTTCAAAACCTTGTGATGGTTGGAGTAGAAGGTGGTGGAAAGATGATGATGAATAATTGGAAAGATCTTCCAATGGAGCTTCTATTGAGGATTCTTTCGCTTGTGGATGATCGTACGGTTATTGTAGCTTCAGGAGTGTGTACTGGTTGGAGAGATGCTGTTTGCTTGGGTCTTGTGAGTCTCAATATCTCATGGTAATAATCTTGATTTTCTGTTTTATTTTTTATTTATTTTTGCTAACTTAGTTGTTTCTGGATAATGGAAAATGCATTCTGATTGCGCATAATTCGCTCTTGTTTCTTACTGTCCGGTTACTATTGGTGTGGTTAATTTGATTGCCTCAAGGTTATTTACATGTGGAATCATGCTTTAGGCTGATTAGTTTGGGTGTAGAATGCATCTTAAGCTGTTTTCTGTTTCCCTGATAGATATACTGGTACTTTTGCATCATTTGTTCACAGGAGTTTTATTTCTTTTTTCTTTCTTCTAGGTGTTCGGCAATTTAGGTAAGGACCACTCAATTTCACATTGTGAGTTGTTTGGTCACAGACCCATATTAGCCTGTTTTTGCTTTGTGTTTGTTCCATGTGATTCAGCTTTGTGATATGTGCCCCATAAGAGTTGTCTTTGCGTGTGTTCTGTCTGAATTAGCTTTTTGTCCTCTCCATGTGGTTTGGCTCCGTGTATGCTGCGTTTGATCTTCTTTCTGTTGTGTTATTCACGCAAAATGGCTTGATATATTTTTGGGCACCAGCTGCATTTGTAATCACCGTTGTCATAGTTGTTCTTATGATTTCTCTATTGTTTTTTCTTTTGTTGTGCAGATGGTAAATGTTGAATTTTTAGTTTTATTGTTTCTCAGTGGTCAGTAGATATGTATGTTATAGAAAGGAAGAAAGAAACTTTACAAGTACGTACTACCTGACAGTGGTGCAAGTCATAACTTCATTCATCTAATGAGACTAAATAGTGGTCAGTTATAGAGTTCTAGTTGTTGAATAATAGAAGCATGCTGGAGCTCCTTTTTGAGATTATATTTTTCTTCATTGTCAATGTGTTGTGTTTTTTGTTTCATCTTTCCTATAAACACAAAAACACAACTAAATGTATAACAGCAACCGCTAAGTGTAGCTACATCTGTGATGTTGCTGATTTTGTTAAATTTGACACGTGGGCCAAGGATGGGTTACTATTGTATCTCTTACAAGCTACTGAGTTGTTTGATCCTCTAGGCTTGAGCAATTCAATTTCTGGGGATCCTTGATTGGTAGACCAGATTAAACTTGATTGGTAGGGTTTGTTGATTTTGGAGAGCTCAGAGTGCGTCCCCGTGTTTCAAATCACTATGGTTGTTTAGTACTGTCGACTTACATGTCTTTATATGAGTTGTCGCTTATGTTGTGGCCTTCAAAATCTCTGAATTTAAGCAGCAGCAGCAGCTTGATTCTAACTTAAGGAGGGGCCCTATTATTGTGGGTTTTTTAATTTGTAGCATATGATTACCTCCATGATTATCTTGAAACTCTTATTAATTTACACTTGCAGCAGCTGAAATCTTAAGTAAACCAATGTGGGAGATTGCAAGTTGACTGACATGACCTCATTTGCAGGTGCAAAAATAACATGAACAACCTTTTGCTGTCACTAGCGCCCAAGTTCACGAAGTTACAGACTCTATCCTTGCGCCAAAGTACACCCCAACTTGAGGATAACTCTATTGAGGCTATCGCGAGCTGGTGTCATGATCTTACAGACTTGGATCTTAGCAAAAGCCTCAAGCTTACTGATAGCTCCCTGTATGCAGTAGCCCATTGCTGTCCTCTACTGACTAAGCTTAACATCAGTGGTTGTCCGACCTTTGGTGACGCGGCTCTTGCGTATCTGACTAGTTTCTGCAAGAACTTGAAAAGCCTGAACCTCTGTGGGTGTGTGAAAGCTGCATCTGACAGAGCCCTGCAGGTAAGAAAGAATTGCGAGATATAAGTCTTATTAAAGATTAGATGTTTCTGTTTAACTTTTGTCTGTTCCATCTGCAGGCTATTTCATACAATTGCAGCCAAATGCAGTATTTGAACCTTGGATGG
The DNA here is from genome assembly GCF_003573695.1 of Papaver somniferum. Taxonomy (NCBI): domain Eukaryota; kingdom Viridiplantae; phylum Streptophyta; class Magnoliopsida; order Ranunculales; family Papaveraceae; genus Papaver; species Papaver somniferum. The sequence continues at coordinate 71,641,457 of NC_039360.1, forward strand.
TGCGACAGTGTTACTGATGCAGGAGTGACGAGTTTAGCATTTGGATGCCCGGATCTTAGGTCGTTGGACTTGTGTGGCTGCGTCCTTATAACAGGTAGAATCTCTGCCGATCATTATTTGTATATCCATCTTGGAAAAATGAGAAAGTAATGTTGAAGAAAAAGGAGCTTGTTGATTCAACAAAATGTCCTCATTGACTTCTTGTTAGCAACATTCTTGTAGTTTTAGTATTTTATGGTGAATATTTGACATCTTTTTCCACAGTCAACATATACAGGTATGTCAGTGTGTGTCTATTCTTCAATCAGCAAGTTACTGGATTGAAGCAATTGCTTTGTGAATATCGAAACAAATTATTTTTGACCTATATGCATGTAGCTATTTAGTTTATACTTAATACTAAAGACCAATTAATTCTTTTGGTCCTCATGGTTGATATTTGGGCACCTTCATGTTGTTGATACTAAAGTTTTGTGTCCATAGGGATTAAACGAATGTAGTTTGAGAGCTCTTTAAATTCATATCTGAATTGAAACTAGAACTGTTGTTTTTCTCCATGTAGACTCTATAACCATCTTTTCTTTCCTAACAGAAAATTATTTTGGCTTCAGGTTCTTAGTAGTACTTTACTGATTTAAGTTGTGCATGTTTTGGTTTTCTTACCATAAGAGTATAGATGTTGTTGAGAAGTTGTCATATTCTAGTATCTTCAGTGAGGCACAAATTTTTCTATATTTGTGCTCTGGTCTTAAACTGAAAGGATCTGTTTGTTTTTGTTTTTGTTTTTGTGTCTCTGTAGATTGAAAGGTGTTAATAGTGTATTGCCTTAAGAAATGTCAATCTTGTTTCCAGAACAGCCAATATTTAGTACTTGTTAGGCTAGATTAAAAAAATTAACCTTTGATTCTCAACTTCCATCTGAGTTGTGGCTTTTCTTCATATATGTAACCTTCTTCCACCTTTCCAGATGAGAGTGTGATTGCTTTGGCGAGTAAGTGCATTCATTTGAGATCTCTTGGGTTATACTACTGCCAGAACATTACGGACAAGGCAATGTATTCTCTAGCCAACAGCCGATCTAAGAGCAGCACTGTGAAGCGTGATAATGATTTGTGGGAGTCTGTCAAAAGCAGCAGTACCAGTAGTAACAGTAGCCAAAGCAGGTACAAAAATGACGAAGAGGGGTTGGAAAAGCTAAACATCAGCCAGTGTACTGCTCTCACTCCTCCAGCTGTTCAGGCTGTTTGTGACTCGTTCCCTTCTCTCCATACCTGCGCTGGGCGGCATTCCCTCATTATCAGTGGCTGTCTTAACCTAACATCTGTTCACTGTTTATGTGCTCTCCAAGCACGTCGTGTTGCTACCAGCAATCTTACTTCTCATCCTCATGCTCACTAGGTTCCAGTTACAAAAGAAACATGAAATGAAAGCAAGAGTAACAGAAGAATATATTGCAGGGGTGGTGCTCCCAAACAAGGTGTGGTGTGTACATTGCTCTTCTTCATTTGAACGAACTATTTAAGCACTTCTATTGGTGTATCAAGACATGAACACTGTTGTCATGTTGTGTCAAAACATAATCAACTCTTACATGTGTCATAAATAAGCCTCCGAGTCCGAACAATGTTTGTTTCTTATATTTGTTCTGAAGTAACAGTACTGTCAGCTTAAATCATGATGAAAATATTCTGCAGCGATTCAGTTCTTAATCTCTAGCCTAGTTGTAGTCAACTTCACTCCTCTTTGGGGTATATGAGCCAAATGCAGTGGCTAGTGTTTTTTTTTTTTTTTAAGCATGCATTTATTTATGAAGGATTAAGTGAAAGATTGCTTGGTTCCAAATTTTGACTTTCATTTGCCGCATGATTGGCCATGTCATCCGATGTCTGATTTCCTTCTTTGTCATGATTGGCCATGTCATCCGATGTCTGATTTCCTTCTTTGTCATCCGATGTCTGATTTTCTTCTTTGTCGTTGTGTTGGATTGCAACTTTTCGAATCCGTTGCATTCTTTCCTTTATTTCTTTAATCATCCTTGAAATATACCAAGGTGGAGTAGAGTAGTGGGAGAGGTGACGATCAAAGGAGGTTTTCTGAGTCCGTCTCGGAAAGGCTTTTGGCCATTGTCTTTCTGTTGGGTCCTGGATGCGAAAACTAAAGCCCAAGTTTCTACCTGATTCACCTTCTCAGTGATTTTTTTTTTTCTTTTTAAAAAAAGGTTAGAATTTCCATAAACCTAAGAACCATAATATTGGGCACACCAAAATCTTCCAAGACATACTGAATGAAGACAAAAAAGGTTGTGAAATATCAGATAACCCCTTAACCCAAAAAAATTTTAATGGCAAATCTGCCCTTTACGTATTAGTGTTAATAATCTTGATTAGTGATTAAATATTTTGTTTAGTGACTAAAATAATTTTCAGAATTATAAGAGTTGTTTAGATGAAAAATTTGAGGAAAAAAAATCAAAGTTTTGGTTTGGTTAAGAAGGAGAGAAAGAGAAGGAGAAAGTGAGAAAATTCTAATTCTTGATTCAATGGAGGATGAGGAGTGTCATATATCATCTAAAAAACCTAGGAAAATACACATCAACTACACCAATGATTCCCAAATGGCTGATTTCTTAAATTATGAGAATGATTTTACACCCACTCAAACTCAAGCTCAAACTCAAGCTCAAGATGATGAAGACATTGATGAGGAACCCAATGCTTCTAATACACATGTACACTTATATCCTATACTTAATCTCACTTCTATAGCTCTCAATTATCAAAAGTTAGGTTTTTTGAATCATGGTTCGGCGAAACAGGTTGAGGTTCGGCTCACATCTATGAGTCGAATCTACCAATTGATGAACGGTTCGGCTTACTAAATCTGTTTACTGCATGCGCCGAACCTATAATTTCCAATTCCAACCCTTTTGCTAGACACTAGTTCGGCTTATATGAAAGTTTCATAGTAAGGCGAACAACATCATGAATATCCCGGAATAAAATCATTACTAATTCGGCTTACATATCCAAAATCATATGTGCCGAACATAATTTTTTAATTTCTGGGTTGAAATATTGTTACTGGTTCGGCACATATGGAGAATATCGTATCAGCCGAAACCTCTTATGTTCAAGGTTCGGCACATAATATGATTATCGTCTGAGCCGAACATGAATTTGTTAATTTTTGGGTTAAAATATTGTTCGTGGTTCGTCACATATTGAAGATATTGTATAAGCCGAAACCTGTAAATGTTTATAGTTCGGCACATAAGGTGATTATAGAATGCGCCGAACCTGAAGGACAAATGATTCGGCGCGTAACTTACATTAGAGGATAAGCCGAACTCTATAAATTCGGCGCATAACTGTTAAGCTATTCATTAAAACATGAAATTGAAGGTGTCCATAACCCAATCCCAGCACCATTAAAAACAAAGTTCAGGAACTAAAAGCAAAGGTGTTTGCAACACCATAAAAGTGTACTTAAAACTTAAGAAAAAGTGTATCATAAAAGTGTACATAAAAGGGCATTTAACCACGACCCCTCTTCTTAGTTGCACGACCACCTCTTCTTCCACCTTGGTCTTCATCTTCCGACGCATCATTACCGGGTTGGACGGTAGCACCACCTTGGCTTGTACCTTCACCAACTTGTCGAGACCTCTTAGTGGTAGGCCTTTGTTCGGGTTCCTCGGGTCCTTGTCCTTTGTTGATGATTGCATCCCACTTGTTGATGAGGTATTTTTGTTCTTCCACGGTCATTGGTGTTTTGCAACCCAGTTTGGCCTTCATTTTTTTCAACATCTCCCTACCCGCGACAACCTATTTATTCATTTGTCAACAACTTATAACCATGAGGTTGAAGACATTTTTACCATAACTAATATATGAAAATAGTATAAAGTGAAGTCATTCTTACCATAATCTTGAAAGCCTTGACTACATCTTCGGAAGTAGACTTGTTGGTGATCTTGATTAGCCTCGTCTTCCCCTCATCAGCTATCTTTTGCCTTTTTTTATTGATAGTGAAGGGATGAGAAATTTGGTTATACCAATCCATATAGCCCGGATCCTCTTCACATGGATCATCAAGTAAAGGTGTTAACTTGGACGCATCTAATGTGTGATTGTCTAAATTATTCCAAAATTCAACGGTGGGATCATGATCATACTTTGGTTCCCAAGATGAAGTGGTGCTTTTAGTTCCCTTACCACTCTTTGGTAACAACCTGAATTTCTCGTCAAACAAAGGAACCTTTTGGACGCATCCTAATTGACGGAGTACTCGCCTAGGATCGTATATAACATAACCACCGGGATACCATAATGGCCCATGATACATACCTACCGGCATATCCTCATCTTCAACAACTTCATCTTCTTCATCTTCCTTCTCATATGGTTAAAAAGTGACATCATCAACACCAAGACGGTGTAACGTCTCTCTCAAACTTGCCACCAACTTCTTTTTGTTCCTTTTCTTGGAGTCCTCGTACGCGTACCGTGCTGCAGTTGGCTCAGTATCAACATAATCGACATCTTTCTCAAATACTTTGTCCAAGTTCAAAATTGGGAAATGGTCATATATCCACACCTACATCCAAAGAACCACATTAAAAAATCAAAGGAATTGAATTGATAGAAACAAGTTTTACTTGGAAACATCAAAGTAAGACTAAAGTTTGTAAACTCAAAGAACTGTTCGGCTTATATGGATCAAGTATTATAAGCCGAACCAAGTAAGTAAAAACTTCGGCTTAAAATATTTTATGGTTATAAGCCGAACCATACTCTGAACTCCCAAAAGTTACCTGGAGCAAAGTGAAGTTCCCTCCGATGTTTGTACTTGTCAACCTAGACGCGGTGGCAAGTTGGTCCAGCAGGTAAGCGAGCGTAGCCGTTCCCAAAGCAAACTTGTTACAAGTTTCAAGATTCTTTACCAATTGGAGATAATTAGCATTTACCTTGTTTCCGGTAGTGTCGGGAAAGATGTCTCTACCAAGAGTATAAAGCAAGTAGGCAGTTCCGGTTTGCTTCACTTTGACGGGATCCATTATTAACAAACCTTGTGTGACTCTTTCCTTTGTGTTCTCAAACTCCCTTTTCAAGTTAGTCAACTTGATCTTCTTATTCTTCTTATTTCTACCACCTGGTATGCAAACGGTATCGACATCTTTAACTGATCGACAAAACTCCAACTCAGTTTTCATTGAACCCCAACCAAGGCATTCCAGGTACAAATTGTGTAGATAATCCCAACTCATGTCATAAAAACCAGCATCCACACTAACACCCCTTGCTTTAAGGCCTGTAATCTTACTAGCCTCATCAGGAGTGATTGCCATCTCTCCAAAAGGTAATTGAAATGTGTAAGTTTCTGGACAAAAGCGCTCGGTAAATGCAGAGGCCGACACACTATCATATTCCTTATGTCCATAATTGATGATAGGCCATAAAGCACTGCGTTGTACGTAAGCAATCACCTCAGGAACCTCTTCATCAAGACTCCATTCCGCTACCCTCTGGTGTCTCAATACTCGGACTGCACGGTTGTGATCAGGAGTCTCACAAATTTTCTTCGTCCAAGAATCGGCATAACCAATCAACACATTTCCTCCATCTTCCGGAAGACCATGAGGCAAACCATATGATCGAGGTGTAATTACGTCATCTTCATCAGGAATGTGTAAACCAGTGATCCGTCGATCATCATCGTTCTTCTCTTTCTCGGGTTCTGCCACCTTCTTACCTTTCTTGTCTTTCTTGGGTTTTCCTTGGGGTTGTGTTTCTTGATGAACTTCTTGATTATCATCAACTTCTTCATCTTCAGCTATTCCTTCTTCTTGTCTTTCAATTCTTACTTGTTCATCTTCTTCTTCTAAAATTCCTCCTCTACCTCCCACTCCCAATTTTTTCTTACCTCCTCCTCTAGGATCGGGAGTTTTAGAAGTAGAAGGCGTTACCTCCATCTTCTTCCTCTTTGTAGCTGCATTGGTCCTGACACAATTATGAAAGTTATAAGACTAATTTGAACAACAAAGAGATTTGGAAAGCCAAAAACTTGTAAGAAAATAAGATGGCTCGGCTTACCCGAAATAACACATATGAGCCGAATCATGTCTTGAAATTTTTATTAGCTTACACAGAGAGTGGATCGGCTCATACCACAAAACAATTATAAGCCGATCCTATATATTCGGCTCACAACCGATACCGTCGAATAAGCCGAGTCTATGATTATGAACTCAAACATGTATTCGGCGGAACATGATATCATATAAATAAGCCGATCCTACACACTAGTAAAATTTATGAAATTTTAACAATGATATTCGGCGCAACCCTAATACTATCGAATAAGCCGAATCTAGACTTATGAATCGAAACCTTTATTCGGCGCAAAACTAATACAACCATACAAGCCGATCCTAAGCACATGCAAAAATTCTGAAATTCAAACAACAATTATTCGGCACAAAACTAATACTACCATACAAGCCGATCCTACGCACATGCAAAATTTCTGAAATTCACAAAACATATTCGGCACAAAACTAACACCATCGAATAAGCCGATCCTAAATATAAGTCTCTGTGTCACTAAGTTCGGCTCAAAACGGATTTCAGATATACGCCGAGCCGTTCATATGCACTTTCAGGGTTCAGTTTCAAGAACAGCTCGGCGCACATCTAAGATTTGTTTTGCGCCGAACCATACCATGTAACCGCCGCAGAAACATGATTTTGACGAATTAAATCAATCAAACCAATCAAAAACATGAAATACGAGATGGGTTTGTAAAACTAACCTTCTTATTCTCATTTCTGGAGTTGGTTCTTCTTCAATCTCTTCTTCCGGTTGATTTTGTGGTTGATTTTGAGTTTCTTCTTCACTCTCTAAATCTTCTTCTTCTTCTTCAATGGGTTGTTCAATCGATCGATTAGAACGAGATACTGGCTTACGGCGAACCATTATATAGATGAGTTTAATCGTCGACTAAATTTTCACGAATCGACGATTAAATTTCGGCGATGATACGATGAAAAAAAAGGAGAAGGTGGGTTCGGCTGTGGAGGATGAGGAGGAGGAAGAAGGGGTTGAAACTGATTTTAGGTTTATGATTATAGATTTTTGTATTAAGGTTAGAGATAGATTAGTAATTTATAGGATTTAAGGGCATATAGGTAATTAGACCACCCATAGGGTACCCCTTATAAGGTCATCCAAGTTAGGACTATTCCTTTGTATGCCTTGAAAATTTTTGGTATGCCCAAAATCAGGGTTCAAACCTAAACTTTATTTTCTAGGATGTCTTGTGTCTCATTTAGGGTTTCCACCTACTTGGGGAGCAAAGTCTTCTTGGCGTATAAATAGAGGCTCCCGTCTTTATGTTTTACATACATCAATAAGAATTTCACTCTACTTTGTGTTTATTTATTTCTTTATTCATAACATATTAACTTTTTTTTTTCTAATGAAAATATGGAATATTATAAATCAAGTAATATAGTACAAAAGGTTTACAACGTCAATTTTTTCAAAAGAACTAGATAAGATACTTGATGTACTATTTTTTTTTTCTCTAATGTGTAAAGATAAATATTGGAGACTCTTGATTCTAGCTTCCTTAGCAAAATTCTCCGCCTCTGAATTGTATTTTCTGTTGATATATCTCACCTTGGCTTGTGGAACAGTATCCAAGGTCACTCTAACCTTTTTCGTTGTGTTTTCAGCTTCCCAGGAGATATCTTTACATTTCTTGTTAATAAAATTCGCAATACTTTTGCAGTTTGTGACGAAAGAAACATTGGAAAGAATATTATTTTTTTTAACCAAGATGTAGCTTTGAGCATTGCCTATGCTTCTGCATGAATCGCCGACATTGCTTTATCTGAACCTGCTTCGATATGCATGAATTCCTCTTGATCCACCGAGTATAAGATAAAAGCGAAACCCATTGATACATCTTCTTTCTTAAAAGATGTATCTATAAAAATTATCCAGTCCGTATTTAGAGATGTCCAATTTGGATTTGGAACCACTTCATTTCTAACAAAAGTCTTCCTCTTGATTGATATTGAAGTTGTTGATTGTAAATACTTGTTTATCTGATCTATCAACACTGTCGGGTTAGGACCTTTTCCTTCGAGAACAACTAAGCATCAATGTTTCCAAATGAACCAGAGAACCGTCGCAATTTTATCCGATATTTGATCGTAGTTCGTATCTTCTATCCAATTTTTGATCCAATTGCTTATTGAACCAAAGAAAGGTTGGTTGTGAATAAAGCTTAAAGAAACTCCAAACCAAACTGCTCTCGCAAACGGGAAAAATCTAAATAAATGTTGTTCGTTTTCTTGAATCTGCGCATTACACATCTGGCAATCCACTGAAACATGTTTCATGTGGGAAGCTAATCTACTTGACGCTGGAAGAGCATTCTCCACTAGTTTCCAAATGAATAATTTAATTCTTGTGAAAAAGCGGGGGTCAAACAACCACACCCAATATTTCGCTTAGCAATCTGTATGGACTAAATCCAATATACTTTCAAGAGAATCAACTAGACAGTCAGACTCAATCTTAAGAAAATTATATCAAAGAGTTATATCTCAATTTCTCAATTCAACCCGCAATCAAACAAATAGGAATTTGCGAGCCCGATTGAATAAAAGAAATAACTTGGACGGTATCAAAAACCAATATCCAAGTTTCAATCAATTTAATCAACAACCAAAGGTTGGATTCACAATTGATTGAACTTACGCACAACCTGTGATATTTCAATTATATAAACAAATATAATGCGGAAAAGAAATAACACAGACACCAGAAATTTTGTTAACGAGGAAACCGCAAATGCAGAAAAACCCCGGGACCTAGTCCATATTTGAACACCACACTGTATTAAGACGCTATAGACACTAGCCTACTCCAAGTTAACTTCGGACTGGAATGTAGTTGATCCCTAACCAATCTCACACTGATCAAGGTACAATCGCGTTCCTTACGCCTCTAGAACCACGCCGGATTCTGCGCACTTGATTCCCTTAGCATATCTCACCCATAACTAAGAGTTGCTACGACGCAAATTCGAAGACTTGATAAACCAATCTGTCTTACACATAAAAATCTATTGAATAGATAAATCTGTCTCCCACAAAATTACCTATGAGTTTTGTTCTGTCTTTTGATAAATCAAGGTGAACATGAAACAATTGATATACGGACTTATATTCCCGAAGAACAGCCTAGAAATATCAATCACCTCACAATAATCTTAATTGTACGGTAGCGAAACAAGATATTGTGGAATCACAAACGATGAGACGAAGATGTTTGTGACTACTTTTTATCTTGCCTATCGGAGATTAAATCTCGAGCAAATCTTAGTGAAGATAGTACTCAATCACGATAGAAAACAACAAGATCAGAACAAGTAACTACAGAGAAAATAATTGGGTCTGGATTCACAATCCCAATGAAGTCTTCAAGTCGTTAACCTACAGGGTCTCGAGAAGAAACCTAAGGTTAAAGGAGAATCGACTCTAGTTATGCAACTAGTAGCACACAGGAGGTGTAGGGATTAGGTTTCCCAATTGCTAGAGTTATCCCTTATATATTCTTCAAATCAGGGTTTGCAATCAATGCTACCTTGGTGACAAAGCATTCAATATTCGCCGTTAGATGAAAACCTGATTAGACTCAAGCTAATATCTTTCAACTATTAGATCGAACTTAGCTTGTTACACACAAATGAAAAGTGACTTCATTAGATATGAGTAACCATACCTAAGCGTGTGCACCTTTTTTGGCTCAACAATAGTTAACTAAAGTTAGCCATATGAACATTTTTCATACAACCTTATTCATCTCAACCATAACTAGTTCAAATGACTCAAATGAAACTAGTTCTAGAGTTGTTCAGTTGTTTATATTCTCATGGAAGTATACAAGACACAATTGAAGCAAAATCGAATTTGATTCACATGAATCAATTCATGAACATTATAGCCACGGTTTGCAAAATATTGCATTCCTTATTATATAAATGTATTAGTTCATGAACAAACCGATTTTAGAACATAACCTACTCACGTATGAAAACGGTTACGCATACCTAAGTGGACGGACTAAGTTTGGGTTCGCCAGTATGCGGAAGGGTACGCATACCTTCCAAACTCAGCAGAAATTACTGGAACTGAACCTCACGCCAGTACGCGTACCGGTATGCGTACAAGGTTCCCGAACTTTCACTAAACCAACCAGTACACACACGGGTATGCATACTATGGTTCCCGGACTTGGATCAACACATATGCAAGTATGCATACGGTGCACATGATCCAATCATGGTAAAGTGTTCTAAAGTCCATTTTAATCATTGGAACATTCTTAGAAAAAGACAATAGTTGTCTCACACAGACTATTATTCAAAGAAATTTTCAAGTGATCGAATGATCAATATGAAACATTCTGAGTCTACGTCAAATGACTGTCTCACACAAATCATATAAGATGTTACCAGGTGAATTTCACATGATCATCTTTTGACTTTCGTCAAGAATATTAGATGAACTTGGTTGAAGCGAAAGCTTACCAACACATATATCGAGAAATATGTAAGCGAGTTAAACTCAGCTCGAAATATCAAATGTGTATAATCAAAGTCTATATAGCTATACGACTTTTGTCTCAAATAGGAGATATGGTAGATAGACTTTTGAGTGATATATGAGTTCAAGTCACCACATACCTTCTGTTGATGAAGTTCCACAAGCTTCCCTTAGTAGGTCTTCGTCTTTGATCGATGAACGCCGTGAAGTCTAAAGCTCAACTACACTTTCTATCCTAGTCCGAGACTTAGCTATAAATAGACTAGAAATCAATACTTATAATTTTGGAAACTAAAATTGACAACAAGCTTGAGATAGTAACGCTTGCGAGTTCAACCGAGCAGTGCTCTAACATCTTGGAATTGTTTTAATTTTCGATAATTTCTTCCAAGGGAAATTGGCCATATCGTCATTTTCTTATTCTTGATTGTTAAGAAAATTATAGATACTTTTCACTGAAAATGATCCTGAAGAGTGGTGCCTCCACTTTATTTTATCTTTTTCTTCTCTTCGTGTCGAGATTGCCATAATTTTTTCTTTAATTTCCGGGCTGAAAAATCGTCTAATTTTTTAATGTTCCAATTGTTGTCAAGTGTGATCAGCTCATTTACCATTTCTGGAACTTGTTCTATTTTATCCAAAGGTTTTTGAATTATATCCTCATTGGGAATCCATTTGTCTTCCCAAATTTTAGCTGACTCTCCATTTTTAATTTACCACACGAAGTTACCCTTTATAAGATTTAATCCTTTTTTGGATACTAGTCCAAATCCAAGAAAGTTTAGATGTTCTCGAATTTTCTAGGGGATTTGTGGTTGGAAAATATTTTTCTTTTAGAAGCTTAACCCATAATTGATCTGGTTCTAATATTAGTCTGCTGGCCAGCTTAGTTAGCAGAGCTAAATTAAATTGGTGCGGATTTTTAATTCCCAAACCCCCTTGCGATATGGGTTTACAAATACCGGACCAAGCTTTTATAAATCCGCCTTGTCTTTTCACCCCATCTTTATTCCACCAGAAATTTCTTTGAATTATATCCAATTGATCTAAAGTTTCTTTTGGTAAGGTTAGCACTTGCATCTGATAGGTAGGATAAGCTTGAAGAACATATTTAATTAGAACCGCTTTCCCAGGTTGGGAGAGAAGCTTCAGTTTCCAGCCTTGAAGAGTAGAATAGTATCTTTGGAGTAGAGGTTAGTAATTTTCTTTTATAAAGAAAAGGAGGGTCCCTAAGTACCTTTCATTTTTTATCATCAACTGAACTTTTAAGATTTTTGCTATTATTTTTCCAGGTCTTGGGTGGACGTGGTGGTTAAAATAAATTCTGTATTTTTGAAGATTGACCATTTTCCCCGTTATTTCTCCGAATGAGGACAATATATCTAACAAGTTTTTTGCTTCTCCTAAGTCTGCTCTCGTGAATAGAAAACAATCATCTGCGAAGAATATGTGAGAAATATTCGGAGCGTCTTTATTGATCTTCAGCCTGGATATCTTTTTTTTCCGCAATTGCTTTCTCTAAGAGTCTAGATAGAATTTCCATGCATATTAAAAAGAGATAATGGGAGAGTGGATCTCCTTGTATTAATCCTCTAGAATTTTTGAAATAAGGTCCTGGAGAACCATTAAGGAGGATTGAAAAACAAGTGGTTAAACCCCACTCCACTCTGTCAAAAGCTTTAGAAAGATCCAGTTTGAGAGCAAGGTACCCTTTTCTTTTTGCTTTTGAAGTTCTCATCGAATGAAGGAGCTCGTGGGCTATGATAATGTTATCAGTGATTTGTCTACCAGTGAGAAAGGATGATTGGTTAGGGGATATTATTTTATTTACGATAGGTTTTATCCTATCAGCTAAAATTTTAGATATTATCTTGTACGTAGTATTGCTTAAATTTATGGGCCTAAAATCCGCTGGGGTCTTAGGAGTGGAAATTTTTGGATTAAATTGATAAATGAAATGATTGAAATCAGGGTTTAAGCTACCTGTTTTAAAGAAATCTTGAATTGCAGAAATGATATCATTTCCCAAAACGTCCCAGTTTTCTTTGAAAAAACCGGGTTGGAAGCCGTCTGGGCCCGGGGCTCCCCATTGATTCATTTTAGAGATAGTTGCCCAAATTTCTTCCTTAGAAGGGATTTCACAGAGAGAGGAATTTTCTTCTTCAGGAATGCAAGGTTCAATAATACTAGAAATATCTAAATCGTAATTGCTCACATGAAAAGTACTAATCTCGGAAAAGTGATTGACAAGAAGGGAGTAGATTTGATCTCTGTCAGATAACCATAATCCATACGGCTCTCTAAGAGAATGGATGGAATTGTTTCTTTTCCAAGGAGATGCCGATTGATTTTGTTAATTGTTATACATATATACATATATATATATATATATAAACTCTTTTAATTAAAAGATCAAACTAAGATAAATATTATCGAAATAATCAATCTTGATGAAAAAAATCAATCCAAGCAAATTAGTGCAACTAGGTAGGTTGTTCAATCTACTACAAGTCTTACGCTTAACAAGTTAAAGTTAAACTGCTTTGGATCCCAGAGAACCAAGTTTTCAAGTGAAAGGGAGAGAGTAACCAGTACACCACCAAATTATTCGTTCGGGAACCTATATGGACAATCTTTGTACAATCAATATGTTCGGTCACAAAGATATATTTAAGATTGTTTTAACAAGAAAAACCTAGTACATACCCAAAATGTTCACAAACCGAATTCCAACAAGAACAAGTTTTATAATCTATATTTCAAGATACGAAATCCACAAGAACGAGTAATGTAGGTTCTGTACAGTTGAGTTAATACTATCTAGGTTTAAATACGTACAACGTGTGATATTTCAATTATAAAAATAAAACAATATAATGCGGAAAATAAATAACACAGACACCAGAGATTTTTGTTAACGAGGAAAATTACTATCTTGTAGAAAAACCTCGGGACTTAGTCCAGATTGAACACAAATGTTACACCAAATTACTTACTACCAGATTTCGGATTAGATATAATATGCTTCAGTTGTATTCGTGCACCTGCAGAACTCCTAGCAGAACACAGATTTTTTAAAGGAAATTCTCTTGTGAATCTTCTAGCAGATTGCCGATTCTCTTTAGAAGATGCTTTTGAAAATCTTCTAGCAGATTTCCAATTCTCTTTTAGAAGATTCTCCTCAACAATTAGGGTTACACGTTCTTTGATCTAATTGATTTCTCCTCACAAGATCACCTAGAAATAATCTAGATATATCTTGATCTATCAAATCTAGGGTTTATAAAAACACCTAGAAACACGTTCTGTAACTATCAAAGAAGATAGCTTCTCTGTGCTTTACGATTCCCAATTAAAGTCTTTTGGAATCTCACTCTTGTCAGTAAAGAACAAAGATATCGAAAACAACCTTATGTAACATACACACAATTTTCCAACCAATGGTTTGTGTGGTTACATTAAACCTCTATTTATGGTGAATGATCAAGGCTAGGTTTCTTGGAACCAAAGCTATCTTGTATGGGAAATGAAACACTAAGTAACTTGATTAAGATAGGCCTTTAGTCATGTATTCACGGTTTTAGTTGGCGAATTGTTGCCAAAAGTTCGTGTAGAATTTCTTATTTATGAAATCAATCTTAGCCACACATAAAATCACTCATAACTTCTTCATTATAACATGGGTTTGAGTGATTCTGGGCTCGTTAGATTCGTGTTTTCATTCACTACAACATGAGGACCTTTATAGGGACAAAGGTCATTCTCACAAAAGTCTTGGGCTCAAATATCCTCTAGTGTATACATAAATGTATGTATGACGTCATAGGAATTGTTACATAGAGTGAGCACTTGTTTCGATAGATAAAGTGGTGGAGTAAAAAAGAAAATCAAGTGTTTGTCACTAACCTTTATTGAAGTTATCCTACATGTCCCCGTGTAGTCTTCAATCTCCATTCTTCAAGGATAACTTTGATTCTATACATTACCTAAACCTAATCTAGTCTGAAACTGTTGTACTGAATAAATCAAAAATATATTTTGACATCTAAATTTGACAATTGACTTGACATGCCAATGTCAGTGGGTTGAACCAAGTAATGCTCTAACAACAAAAAGTAACACAATGATCAGAACCAAAATGAAAAGTCATCAATCTTCAATTTCACTCTTCAAAGTAACCGTTGCAAACAACTAGTACTCATAAACGTTTTCTCTCATAAAATGACAACTAATATTAGCTAGAACATATCCATGTGGTTGACTAATATAGAAACTAGATATATGCAAGCATCTGGTATTGGTAAACATATAATTCAATACCTTAATAAATTCCAGGATCTTTCCTTAAGTATCAAAGGAATATGATTGAGAAATGAGACATCAGAGTTTAGCACATGTTCAAACATTATGTCAACACTTATGAACTTCTCAGTCCAACTCATGTACATCTCGATGTCTACATAAATCACAGATAACAGACCAACTCAGACATAGTGAGGATCGGTCTGGGATCGATCCTTACCACAAGGTATTGGTCCTGGATCATTTTTCGATTACGAAATAAGTTTCGCAAGTCTACTTCCCCAAACTATGTTTATGAAATCGATTTCTAACATAATTAAGGATTCACCTGGAAGTTCAACACACTAAACAACAAAAAGTTACCAATTAGTGCAGTGTCGATATTCGACAACCATAGATACACTATACTTCATAACTCTATATACTTAAGTTTTTAAGACAACTATTGTATATCATTATTTTCGATACTTTGGTCACAGTATAATGACCAGGTCACCAATATTAAAGTTATGGTAGCAAACACAACTTCGCATGTTATGTTTACAATGAATAAAGACTTGAAAGAACAAGTCAAGTTTTTAGTTACCAACCTCGAACGGAAGGATAATGTCTTAGTTGTCTTAGATACGTCTTCACGTCTTCATGAGTAACCATATCAAGTTTCAACATTTCTATGTTCCTAGTCTAGTATATCGAGCATTGGAACTAAACTTGACATACCAACACTTGGTGATATCGACCGAGTAGTGCTCTAATAGTTTTATCCTTGACAAGGTTTTCAACGAGGAAATATATGCGTGTCCAACATTGTTTTAAGCCTTTACATACTAATATAATTTCATGTTTTTGCTCTTACTGGTTTGTTTGCATTGACTTGACCAGAGTTGTCTTCAGGGGAGTGTGATAAACCTAAAGTTTCATTTACTAAGATGTCTTATGTGTAACTCTTGGGTTTCCACATAATTAGGTAACAAGTTTTCTTACGCCACAAAGACGGGATTTATTATTTATATTTTATGCATAGTAATAAGAAGTCCTCTCTACTTGTTCTCTTTATTCCGTATATATTTCTTTATGTTTAACAAATTTTTTATTAAAAGGAAATAGAGAATTACATACAAATCAAGACACGGTCATGTGCAAAGAGTTTCGAAGAAACTACTTCTCTCAATCTGAGACGCGTTACACGTGGAAAAAGAGACAACTCCTGAAGACCTAGATTTTTAGGCTAATTCATCAAACATCACGATAACTAGTCATTGTAAAAATGAACACAACCCTAAGATGAGTTTTCACTTAAATTTTTTTTATAATAAACTATATATAAAATAAATTATTTGTAATGTGGCTAGATAAAAAAATATGCAAATAATGTGCGAGGAAAAAAAATTCATATAAAAAAAAGTTAAACAGTGTAACTGTAGTAACTTTACTAGAATTCAAGCTCATGTAATCTTTATAAAAGAGGAAAAAATGTGATATACGAGAGGAACAAAGAAAAACTTGCGATTGGCATAGAGGGAAGATCTGTTTATGGAATACTTCAAGAAAAAGCCGTCTCAATTTCTTCTAGACCAAACACACTTAATAGACCTGATGCCCATGACCTTCCAGACAAAGTAATTTTTAACTATGACCAACTCCTTATAATGCGATGAAAGTGGGTCTTAAAAACGGATACAATAGGTTCAAATCGGGTACACTGTGGTAAAATCGAGTCACGATGTTCTGGAGGAGTCAAATATTTGTGGGCGTAGCAATGTTAAAGCAATAAAATTCCACAATAAATAGATCTTTTATGCAGAACTTTATCCCTCATACAGTCGATTTCATTGAACCCTCTTTTAATAATATGGGATAAAAGTTATTTGCCACGGGTCCCGCCGGCGGAACGATCACCTAAAGCGCCTAATGTGTTGTTACCAATAATTTGTATTGCCATCAAGTAGACAGTTGAAACAACGAGAAATATGCTCATTTGATTTAGCACGGGCTTGGAATTCATGATCTGAAGCGCGAAAGAGACACCCTTTAGCTACAAGCGGTTGGGGTACTACCTAGTTCAAACTCAATAGACACAGTATTCTCAGGTTGCTTTAAATCTAAACTTTCTCGACATTTGTCAACACTTCCCCAACCAATCAGTCCAGAACTCTTAATTAACCAAGACCACTTCCACAACTCCTTACCAAGAATATTTTCTACAAACACTTGGACTGTTTATATATAGTTTATAAGGTCTAACTCCAAGTACTATGGGGCTTCACTTGGTTTTAATACGACGAGTTCCCTTCGTTTGGCTTCAGAGTGGATCAGATCTAATCACCTTAAGCCAAGTAATCAATTTCCCTTTGAAAAATGACTTTACAGAAACCGAGTTTCCATTTTTGGTTCCATGACTTTTTGGATAGATGCTGAGTTTATTCTCGTCTCCGATTTTTCAGTTTTAACCTATTTTTAGTCTTATTATTTCTCTTTTACCTCTTTTATCTGCTAAAATTTCTTTTGATCCTATTGTATTTCCTTTTTTTACTTTTAAATATTTATTTTACCTACACTAAATATCATCCAATTCGAACCAATGAAATATTGGATAAACAACAAATCTGATAGGCTAGGCGATGCCCCTCTCCCATAGTGAGGCGCACTTCACTCTCATTTCGCTTAGCTAAGCGAAACACCTAACCATAAATCAGTTAAAAAATAAAAAATCGAAAAAACTAGAAATTCAGTATAAAAAGAAGGAAAATGTACAAAACAGTCCTAGTATTAGGACCCGATTCACAAAAGCATCCTACTGTTACAAACTATTAACAAAATGATCATACTTCCGTTAAAAAGATAGTTAAGTGGTGACTAGGGTTGTTCATGGTCGGTTTTGGCTCGGTTTCTAGCCAAACCAAAATTGAAACCAATACTATTGGTTTATAAAAATCTAAACCAAACCAATTCATTAACCATTAGTTCGGTTTTTAAATGGTTTTCGTCGGTTTCGGTTTGTTCCATTGGGTTAATGGAAAACCGATTGTATGCCAGTTTTCTGAAACTGACAGTTCAAATTTAAAAAAATAAAATAACAGTTGAATTTTTTTTAAACTACCTGCAGAATGTAATTAACACACAAGCGTAGTTCATAACTCAAGTTTATAAGACATTACAGATTCAAAATACATAAACTCCAAGTTCTACATGCTCCAAATTCATAACTCAGTTAGAGATTCTGGCGAATGCCGACTGGAGACGAAGAAAAGAAGAAGAGAAAAAATGAACTCGTCTGGGGGAACGATAGAACTTAGGTTAACAAATAGTGATATGGACGGGGGAGATTAAATCTATCTGATTTTAATCAACGGCCTATACTTATCGGTTTTCCATTGGTTTTTGGTTCGATTTTCAGGTCAAACCAAAACCGAACCAGTAATGTCGGTTTTCAGTTTTCTTTACCATAACCAATCCATTAGTAAATTGTTTGGTTCGGTTTCTTCCTAATCGGTTTGGTTCGGTCCGATTCCGGCGAAAAACCGAAACCATGTTCAGCCCTAGTGGTGACTCACAGTTAAATATGTTAATGAAATTACCCATGTGTCCTTCATATTTATCCTTCCATACACAATTTTAACTTTTGATTTCATTATGATTTTTTGACGGTGGTGCTATTTGTAGGTGGTGGTGGTGCCGCTTACATATCGTTACACCGCATTCAGGATCGTAAAATCGCATTCGGGTTCGTTACACCACATTCATGATCGTTACACCACATTCACCCAAAGGGTTCACCGCTTCCCCTTCGGGATTTAGTAGAGATTCTTAAGCTTCCACCACCACCACCACCGCTTCATCACCACCACTTCAACCAATTAGTTAATTAGGAAGGGTATTTTAAGGGAGGATATTTTCGGAAAAGATAACACTGTTTTATTCAAAAGTGTTAAATCGGATGGAAAAAAGACCATTTTATAAATGAATTACAAAAATATGATCATTTTATGACCGCATATTATAAAAAATATGACCATTATGTAATTGGTCCTAAAAAGAAATGAAATATATATGAAGTGTGAACTTACGAGGAATCATGAGGAAGGAAAAAAGTGAAGCAAGAAAAAGTATATTACGGTGGTACTAATAATAATAATCAAAAAAGGGACATTTCTTATTTAGTCCAGTAATTCCGACCCGTGTTACTGGCTAGTCCAGAGGGATAACACATTTATCGGTTGGTCCAATAAAGTTTAAACCTGCCTAAAATTACCTATCTACCCATAGACACGTTAAAAGTAATTTTCAGTTTCATTTTCGATTTTCTTTCTCTTGTTTCTTCAGTTACAGAACCGCTCCTTCAATTTCTTCTTTACCAATCGCTTCTATCTCTTCTTTCTTCTCAATCAAACTCATCTGAAAAACGATTTCGGAAATCATTAATTACAGAAAAATCATCAGTTCCTGACCTAATCAATTACATAAATCATCAGTTCCTAACCTAATTTTTATTCATTCAATTGAAGAGGAAAAATGGTTAGAACTATCAAGCGGACAATTACGGAAGAAATTGTAGAAGAAACCCAGGTAAAAAGAAGAAGAAAAAATGTTGATGATTCACCAACACAATCCTCCCCTGCTGCTAAATCTCCGACAAAAAGGAGTATGAGTAAAGTTGGTACTCCGTCACGAACAAATGTTCCTCAGGTAGAAGGTAAGCAAAAATCGGAAGAAAGTAAAGCCTAATTTTGTACTTCATATTGACATGCAATACTTAGAAAACTGTTGTTGAATTTCATATTGACATGCAATACATATCAATATGTAGTGCTGATGAAAAACTGTTGATATGTAGTGATGTTCAATTAATATCCTACATATGCTCAATAGAATCACTACATCTCTGTATGTAGTGTTTGTTTTACATGTTTTCAACTGTTGTATATGCAATTTACTCTTACATATTGACATGCAGTGTGTGTTTCTATGCTCAATGGAATCACTAGATATTTGTATGTAGTGCCTGGTATACATGTTTTCATATGTTGTATATGTAATTTGAGACAACATATTGACATGCAATGTGTGATTCATATGTTTTTTGTTCAATAGAAACACAACATCTCTGTGAGTCATATGTTTTACATGTTTTTCATCTGTTGTGTATGTAATTTGACACAACATATTGACATGCAGTGTGTGATTCATATGTTTTATATCTGTACTACATATCAATATGTTGTCTGCAATTTGTAGTTATTGATATGTAATGATAGCATCTCAAATTGATATGTGTGCTACATATTATTATCTGCCTGTAATATGTAATGTGTACAAAACTTTTGGTTTACAAAAACAGCAAAAACCAAAGGAAAGAAAGCAGCTGCTGCTCCTGAAGCAAAAAGCAAAAGAAAAACAGCAGCGGCAACTACTAAAGCAAAAGGAAAAACAGCGACAACGGCTGCTACTCCTTCACCACCAGCAAAGGGGGACAAAGCACTTGTCCTGAGAGCTGCTACTCCTTCTCCAAAAGGAAAGGGAAAAGCAAAAAGGGGGAAAGCAAAAACGCTCCTAAAAGAAGGTTTGTAATGTTAAAACTGAAGATAATTCTTAATAACGAGGGGGCGCTGCCCCCTCGACCCCCGTAAATTGTGGTTCATATGTAGTTATAAAATTACCAGTATGTTGTGGTATTTGATATGTAGTTGTTTGATGTTCATGGTAGATACATTAACTACATATTTGATATGGTGTAGGGGAAGAAAGCAGTTGCCTTGAGAGCTGCTACTCCTTCACCAAAAAAAAAGAGGGGAAAGCAAATGTAGAAGGTATGTAGTACAACTACATAAAGAACAAAGCGTATGAATAATATGTATCCTTAATAACATATGTTTATGAGTATGTAATGATGCATTGTTGTGCTTGTTTTTGGTATTAAGTGTTTTTACATTTTTACTGTATCAAAGCAGATACATATGCCATACGTACTATTACAAATGATATGTAGTTAAAATAATACGTAGTGGTATCTACTATTATATATCAATATGTAGAGGTAAATACTAATATTCTCATAACATATTACATATCAATATGTAAAGGTAGATACTTATATTCTCGTATGTACTGTTAATAATATGTAGTTTCAAGACTTGGTAGATATTACAACTACATACTGATGATGTAACTACATATTTGATATACCATATTGATATGTACTGTATTAGTTTTTGGTTCTTGTTATTGTGTAGGTGCTAATAAGCTTAAGAAAGGAGCTGGAAAACCACGAAGTTTATACCGTGGCGGTTTCAGGGGCTTGTGGGGGCTTGCGAAGACTATTAGGACCACTAAGAAGGCTATTGCGAAGTCCACTGAAAACCTTGAGTTGAGTGAGTTGCAGCTGAAGATGATTTCTGAAGCATCATTCGGTAACCTGTTCCTAATGTTCTGGTACACAAGATTTGAGTTGGAACATTGGTTGAAGATTGAAGATGCAATGACGAAAATGTTACGCTGTTACGTTAGGGGTCAAGATCCAAACAAGCTTAGATTTGTCTTTAAAAGGCATGGCCAACCGAATGAGCCGGTATCCACACCAGAAGAAATGACACTTATTTATGAGATGCCGAGAATTCCAAATAGGGAATATCTTGATTATAGGCTTACACAAGTCAATAAAAAAAGTGGATGGCGTGAAACAGAATTTTTCAAAAGGACTTTTCCTACTGATATGAAAGCTGGTGATAAAGTGACTAGGCCAATGATTGTGAAGGCAATCTTGAATATCCTTAAACGAACACCAATTAATCTGAAAAAGAAGAAGTCTGATGAAGAGTCTCTGCAAAGCGTGGGTGATCAATCAAATGAAGATTCTGAAGAAGACGGGGAAGACGAGGAAGATGCCGAAGATCTTGTTAGGCTTATCTGCTTGTATATGTGCACTTAATTATTTTTCGCTACAAGTGATGCAAACGCTTTGACTGAAAAATATATTGGTTTCGTTCTTGATCTTGAGAAGGCTAAGAATATTTCATGGCCTGACCTCATCCATTCTCATTTAGAGAAAGAGCTGAATGAAAACGTGGAATCCGTAGAACGCACAAATGGTTGTGCTATTTATTTGTTGGTAAGAATCTATTTATTTGTTTATTCTACTTCAAAATGTTTTTGTTTTATGTGTTTTCTACATTTTGATAGTATATCTAATACTGCATATCAATATTTTGCAGCCATGGTTTGCGGAGCATACCCATTTGGTGGCGCCCGAGGATATAGTGACAGAACCTGCAGGAATGTATGTGCCAAGAGTGGCCGGGTGGAATCATACAAAGATATGTGCTGAGTTCCTAAAGGATATTGATCTTTCTGAGTATCAGGTAAACTTGCCGTACATATTTTGTCATAATAAAAATATATATTGATAAGTACACGTAGTTCGACATATTGATATGTAATTATTATCATATCAATATGTAGTAGTTATTAGAATATCAATATGCTACTACATATTAGCATATCAATATGTATTAGTTATTAGCATATCAATTTGTGGTGATACATATTGATATGTAGTTATTAGCATATCAATATGTAGTTCTCCCTGTGTATCTAATAGAGAAAGAACTACGACATGTTTTTTTTTTGGTAATATCTAATATGTAATTGCTTTTTTACATTTATTTGATTTGTACCAGTTCCATGTTGATTTCAAAGATGAGATAACACACGAAGAAAGACAAATCCTTAATCGTATTTCAAGAAGGATTCAACAGGAAGCAAATGATGATGCTTTTTGTTTAGATGAGAATTCTGAATCGGAAGAAGAGAAAGAAGAAGAGGAAGAAGAGAAGGAAGAAGAGAAAGAAGAAGAGGACTCAGTATTGGGGTTGGGGGGGGGAAGATTGGAAGATTAAATACGATGATTTGAGGAATACAATATCTTCCAAATGGAGTGAATTCAACACAATGCAGCAAGAGGGCGAACCGGTTGACGCTTCAAAGCTTGAGTTCATGTTGCATGATATTTACCGGAAAGCTTTCCCTTTGCAGAGAGAAGCCAGCCAGGAAGATTATGTTAGCTTGGGATGTACACCTACTCCAAGAAACCCCAATGAAGAGTTGAATGTGGACCAAATAGTTGAGAACGAAATGCAAGGTTCTCCGGAAGATCAAACAGATGCTAATGTCAACATTCCTGAAGTTGGTTTGTCAACACCGAAAGATCAAACTCATGTTAATGCCACCTCTGAGGTTGAATTGTCAACAACTTCAGTATTGAAGTCCCGCGTTCTGAGGTTAAAAATTGGGCTAAATCTAATTTGGAGCAAAAAGTCAAAGAGATACAAGAGAAAAAGGGCAAAGAAAACACACAGGTAAGTAGCATATTAATATCTATCTGTGACATATCAATATGTAGTGGTATCTACCATTACATATTGATATGTAACAGTATATTCTTGTATACCACTATCTATCTATTACATATCAATATCTATCTGTTACTTATCAATATGTAGTGGTATCTACCATTACATATTGATATGTAACAGTACATTCTTGTAGTGGAACATATTTATATGTAACAGTACATTCTTGTGGTGGTAGACATAGCAAAAACTCAAGCTAAGTAGGTTTTTGTTGACAGTTTCAATTGATTTTTGCAGGTTGATCAACTTGAAGTTAGGCAGGAAGCAGCAAAGGAGTTGCTTACAACTATGCTAGAAACGAAGTCTTCAGTTGTAGTTAATTCGCAGAAATTTCCAGAGTATAACGCCGAATTGGCGGCGGAAGAGTTTCATTTGCTGGATGTACCTTTTTTTACTATGATGTGGAGTTTGGAACACATTGAAAAGCTG
Organism: Papaver somniferum; assembly: GCF_003573695.1. Lineage (NCBI taxonomy): Eukaryota > Viridiplantae > Streptophyta > Magnoliopsida > Ranunculales > Papaveraceae > Papaver > Papaver somniferum. The sequence goes on from NC_039360.1 coordinate 71,665,212, forward strand.
TTTATGCCAGATTTTATAGAAATGGCAAACTCTGGCATTGGTGTTTATGTCGAAGAGTTTGCAGACCTCCTTCCAGATAACAACGATGGTCTTTTTGGTATTAACTTACAAGAACAATTTGATAATATGTTTGGAAAAGATTTGCGGCCTTTACAAATTCCACAAGAAACAACTGAGCAACAAGAACCCATTGAACCTAAAGATGCAGGTGAAGTTACAGGTAAGCAACAAGAATACATACCTACAACCAGTTCAAAAAGTCATTTGGAGGTTGCATCACAAGATCCTTTGGATGTTTCATCATAAGATGTTCTGGATGTCCCCTCGCAAGATTTTTGGAGGTTCCATCACACGTGAATGATATGTACTAAAAATCTCATTTTGTGTAGTTAATATTACACTACAAATCACTACATACTGATATGTATATCAGTATGGTAGCACTAGAAATCACTATACCATACAATCATATACCACTACATGCTTTCAAAAATGATTAGGTGATGTTACTATGTTTTATGCAATATAGATATTTACATATTTTTTTATGTTGATTAAAAATGCAGGAACAGTTTAGCCCAAGCCAAAAACAAAAAATGGTAAAAGTGAACAAAAAGCGTGCTACAAAGCCCGAAAAGCAGCAGGTAACAACACCCACCAGACCTGTTACTCGTTCCCATCCTGCAAAGAAGGTAGATGATATATATGAGAGTGGAAGTAAGTTCTCACCATCATATAAAGGACCGAAAGCTGCAGCTGCAGAAGCACTACCACTAAACAAAAAGAGAAAGCTTAAATTGCGCAAGTATTTCCGAAAACTGACTAAATCACCATTCTATAATGACATGAACGATGAACAAAAGAGTACTCTTTCCACATACATCAATAATGCAAAAAATCTTAGGTGAGTTCTCAATTGACACTTTTATATTGATATGTACTATTAGTTTGTGTATGTACTTTTGATATACATACATATTTGTATAAAAAATACTGAGAAAGACATATCAGTATGTACTGTTACACAAAGAATACTAACCTTTACGTCGTTTATTTTCTAGCTCAATTGCTTGGAGAGTGGGAGAAGGTGGTATTTGTGTAAGTGGAACTACAGTTGATGATTTGGTGCAGAACGATTTATTAGAACAAGATCTTCTCAAATACGCACAATACAAGCTTAACACCAAATTTCAGAATGAGCAACCGATGCACGAAGTATACAGGAAATACTTGCCTGTGTTGCATCTGGATCCGTCCGCTTGGGTAAGTTGTTATCTTACACTGCATATTTACTACAGCACATATTCAAAAATTAAAAAAGTATGTAGGGGTAGGTACACTACATATCAATATTGCATAAAACAAAATTAGATATAAACTATTTCACGTACATCCATGTTTTCAGTACAATGTCGAGTTCCCGGATAACCTCAAAGGAGCAGCACATGATTCTGTTTACAAACCAATATTGGTGATGGATGAAAGTATCAAGAAGATTCTTGTACCAATGTGCCACCACAATCTTCATTGGACGCTACTTGAGTATGACTGCGAAAAAATGGTGTTCAACCACTACAATTCTTCTAAGGCTGAATGGGGAGGTATTTGTTATCCACACGCCTGCAAAATGGCAGATTACATGTACGTACCTATCAACGTGTACTTGCTGGAGAAGAACAAAGTAACAATGAAGAATGTAATAGTGAATGAATGTGAAACACCTCAACAAGGGGGATCGCCAGACTGTCTACTGTTTGTGATGCATTTTATGAAGATGATGTCAAAAAGAAAATATGTGGGAGTGCCTTTGGGAGATGATGAGGAAGTGCAAGCGGATATTTGTAACAAAAGGGTCCCGTTAGCATGCAAATTTCTGAAAGCATCTCCACCAGAAATCAGTTGGCAGATGACACAAAAATAGTCTTACTTGCTAAAAGTAATCTGACAGTACATATCACTATTTACCTATTTTCTTTTCTTTTTATTCTTGGTTTCATTTCATTTCATGAGTTCAAGAATGTTCAAAAACATATATCTAATATGTAGTGATTTTTAATTTGAATTTGGGTTTAACTTTAATGTAGTCATATTTCAATTGTGTTACTTAAACATGATTTTGTGTTGTTGATATGAGGGGGCGCTGCCCCCTCAAAAGATGGTGAATCAGCTGGAAAACCAAAAGATGTTTTTAAAATAATCTTAGTGGAAGATGGTTAAACCACAAACCAGTACATGTTTAATTTTTTTCTTGTTACAAACATCTAGTATGGTTACACTACAACCACTACATATCAGTATGTAGTGGTAGATACTAACACTACAATACTGACATGTAATTTCAGTATGTAAATACTTCACTACTGGTGATAGATACTGACATTTTGATAGACTTAAAAACATATTTCATTATTCGAAAATAACTACAATAACTACATTTTGATAGACTTATAATGTTTCAAAAACCAAAAGATGTTCTAAGAAACAACAAAAACAGTATTTTCAGTACACTTGTAATGTATGTACTTTAAATGAAATACTTATTAACCAAATTCAGTTGGTACTGACAAAATCAAAAAGAAAAACGGTAGAATAGAACAAGGGATAGAGGAAAGAATTGTGGAAAAGGAATCTGGCAACATCATCGATATAACATTCTACTGCACGTTCAAGCCCGTAATAAAAGAAAAAGAGAAATCAGAACACTACTTGCTTAAAAGTACATTGTATTGTATCAAACTTACTTAATTAAGACATTAATATGTATCTGACTGAAATACATACCTGACACAAAATCATTCTTCAGAAAGTTCATACTGTCGGATAAGATTGCATGTTGCCTTGTTGTGATGAGTCTTCAAATTACAGTTTGAACACTTGACAGATTTTCTACTAGTCTCAAATGCAGACTTAAAACGTTTCCCCTTTTTCCTGCCTGGTGGAGACCTAATTACTTCTGCTGGGAGAACGATATCATCTACGTGATACTCATCGGGCCTGTGAGAAAAAAACAGTATCATATAAATGGAATGAACCACAACTACATATGAATATGTACACGGTATATTGTTCCTGAAAAACAAATATAAAAAAATGTAGTGGTATCTACCATTACATATCAGTATGTAACATCCATATGTAAGTAGGTTTATGTTGACAGTTTCAATTGCTATTACATGTGTAAGTGGTATCTACCATTACATATTGTTATGCAAAATATGAAAATGTACTGATTAAAGACACATACCTGTCGTGGTTAGGAACGGGTCTAATAGCTATTGAATATAGCTTACGAAAAGTGGTAACTTTGAAATAATCTTCAACGTAATCAAGAATCCTTCCTCCAGATCTAGTAATAGCTGCAGTAGCGTGCGAGCATGGAAAACCATAAACGCGCCATCGTTGGAAAGTACAAGTTTTTCTCTCTAGATCTACCATATGAGATCTGCACAGTACATATTCATGTGTTATTTTTCAGTACACCTAATATACACAGTACATATTTATATGTTCTCACAGAAACATGGTACTTAAAAAAAAGAAAGAGAAAGTAAATAACATTCATATGATAGAGATTAGGGGTAAACGCTAACCTTGGAGAATGCACTTCATAACGATTAGAATCTGACTGGCTAACTTTCCAGGGACGGCCAATTTGGATGTGTAGTTCAAGCAAGGCTTGATACGTAGGGGTTAGCAGTTCTGGGTCCATCAAGAGACTCTCTTCACGACGTTCTGACATCATTTCCATCATACGTATCCTACACGACAAGGGGATAGCAAAGTCTGTTATACTAAAAATATACGTAGATTAACAGAACATATATGCTAATACTGTTACAAAAAGAAAACTAATATAAGCTTGTACTGTGACTAAGGAAACTGATACAAACCTGATCGAGTCAACGAACGCACACGCAGGTAATTTCTTCTCTTTGTTAATCCAGCTATTGAACGATTCAGCAACGCTAGATGAAGTGTAACCATAACTAAAGCCCTTGAAGAAAGCACTGGACCACTTTTATTTTGGAATGTTGCGGCAGTAGTCAGCAACCCAAGGCCTTCCCAAATTAACCATTTCTTGAAGACCTTCCTCGTATGTTGCAGGAGAAAGAGCATATGTCGCCTTTCGGAAAGCATTAGTCACTTCCTTATACTTTTCGTCAGACTTTGCGATAGGTAAGTTTTTGTCCAAATGGAAGTAACAATATCTTTGATGAGAATAAGGGAACTCTTTGGGAATATATTTAACCAACCCTTCACCTCGGTCAGTCATAAAAGTGATTGGGCGATCATCATTCAAAGCCTCCTTCAGTTTCTTGAAAAACCATTCCCAGCTGATATTGTCTTCACCAGGTACTAAAGCAAACGCAAGCGGACAAAATCCTGCAAAAAGGAATTACTAGTTATGTTAAGCAACTAATATTGACACTACATATTGATATGCAGTTGGTTTACCTCTTTGTTGATATGTGAAAACCTGACACTACATAATAACATGTTAAGCAACTGATTGACACTACATTTTCACATGCAGTATGGTTTATCTCATACTCAGTAAGGTCAATATGTAGTATGTAGTATGGTCAATACTCATTGTCAGATAGTGAAGTAAGGTCAATATGAGTGATCTAACTACCAGACACTACATATCAAAAAAAAAAGAACCAGTTACCTTGATTGCCATTAAGACATGTTGCTGCCATGAGACCTCCTTTAAAAGTTCCAGTGAGAAATGTACAGTCACAGAAAATCATGGGACGACATAGTTTATATCCCTCTATACAAGCTCCAAAGCAAACAAAAAGTCTATTGAATCTTTTTGTAGCATCATTGAAATCGAAATCAATAAATGACCCAGGGTTTGTTTCCCTAACAGCATTCACCCACCAAGCAAGATCAGTGTACGACTTCACATCATTACCAAAAATCTGTTTATGCGACAACTCAATTGCATGATATGCGTGGTGATACTGGATTTCAATGCCACCACCAACTTTAAGATAATTTATGATCTCTGCTGGTGTTATGCGAGGGTTGTGCCTGACCATCTCATGAATTAGACTGTTCATGAGTTTTTTTGTAACTCTTGGATTCTTCAACATATAACCACCGCCACAGGTGTGCCTTCCCACATATTCCTTTATCTTAAAAACATCAATAAAACTACCAATGGCAGTTGCGTGAAGCTTCCATGAACAACCTTTCACACTACATACAGCGGTGAATCTCTCAAGGTCATTCTTCTTCTTAACTACCTCATATCCAGTTCTCATGCAGTATTTTTGGCATGCTATACGTACGGCATCAACACCACCATAGAATAATTGATCTGTATCATCAAAAATCTTATCCCAACCATCTGAAAAAAACACTCTTGGGGCTTCTTTACCTTCTTTCAAATAACTATTCTTTGCACTGACAACTAAGTCTGCATTACTGTCAACTTCCATACGCCTAGACGCGCCATTTGAAATTACATCCACGTGCAAATCAAAGAAAGCTGATTGCTTTGAAGAATGTAATGCAGAGATGCCCTGGAGTGTTATATCGGCAAGAATAGGAACTATCGCTTGATTCTGGAAATAGTTAACCAGAATAGTCGATGGAGTCAACCAGCTCCACATATTACAGATGCAAAATTTCAAATCCTCTAAAGTTGAAAACGATGTAACCTCATATGCAAAATGATATTGCTTATGGTATACATGAGAATAGATGGAGAAGTCTGGTTTGGGAGCAACGTCAGACATGTTAACCCTGTAAATGATCCAAAAATTAACTAAGTCTCTGAATGGATATAAGTTATACATATTGATATGTATTGGCATCTACTGTATTGCACGATACATACTAAGAGCGCAGGCTATATGTAGTACGTATTGGTATGTAACATGTAAAATAACTAAGTCTCTGAATTCCTATACGTTATACATATTGATATGTATTGGCATCTACTGTATTTTAGTAAGATATATTTGCAGGCTATATGTAGTACGTATTGGTATGTAACATGTAGAATATATTTTACAACATATCAATATGTTTTGAGTTTCATCTTCTATAAATAGAAGAACTGCAGGTATATCAAAAAGAGAATACAAAATTACTACACGATCTATCTAACAAAACAAACCTATATCAAAAAATACAGTAAAACAAACCTATATCAGATTACAAAGAAACTAAAACAGAACAGCAGCAGAGAAAAGGTGATTATAGTAACATACATTGTTCGAATCTGAGATTAACCTAATTCGATTTTAAGATACCTAATTGAAACACACAAAAATCACAATGTAAATCGAACGGAGACTGAATTGAACAATATAAATCATCACAAAACTGAAATCATAAAAGAAAGATAACAATGTACATCATAGACAACTATTCTGATAGAAATCGGATCAGAATAAACCTAATTATTCATCAACATTCCAAGAACAACAGCAGAGGAAGATGATTTACGAGATAAATACCTTGTTCGAATCTGATTTCGAAGCACAGACGATTTACGAGATAATAGATGTGATGAGCCTAATTGAAAGACGCTACCAGATACTGTGATGAACCAAAACGCAGGAGCAGAGAAAACCAAAGAGAAACAATCTGAGATGAAAAAAAAGAGAAAGAAACTGAATTTGATTTGTTCATGGAGTTGCAGAAAGGGTATTTTTGGTACTTTTGAAAAACTTGTCTTGTGTGACCCGCACGTTTTGGATTAGGGAATAAATATAATATTCTCCTCTTGTAGAAATTTCTTTTCTCCATCTCTTGTTCAAGGGTCTAAAAACTCTCACCTTCTCTACTGACACCTCTTCTTTCTAATCATACATTCTTCCGATCCCCAACGAATCCAGATTTCACCAAACAGCCATAAACCAAACTCCACCTCTCTTAGTAAGCTCCGCCAAAACTCATATCCAGAATTTCTTATTTGTTGATTCTCCTGTTTTATTCAGCTTTCTGATCATGATCTCTTTTACTTTAGACTCTGAATTTGGGCAAATTTGATGCACTTTTAGGGTTTATATATTTTGCTAGTCAAATCAAAGTCAGATTCTTCAGAATACCTTTATTTTTGCTTACTGAATCAGACCGTTTTGCTGTTAATTTTGATTTGGTTAGGGGTTAATGATGGCTAATACAGCAGCAGCATGTGCTGAAAGGGCGACCAGTGATATGCTTATTGGTCCTGATTGGGCAATTAACATTGAGTTATGCGATATTCTTAACATAGAACCTGGGTATTCATCCTTTTTGCTTTCCCCTTTGATGATTCTATTATCAAATTTGAATCAATTTATGAAGCTCAGATAATTTAAACTCTGCAGTCAAGCAAAGGATGCGTTGAAGGTTCTTAAGAAGCGACTTGGAAATAAAAATCCCCAGATACAAGTGCTGTCTCTCACTGTGAGTATGACTAATAATTGCTTGTTGGTGGATGTCTTATCTAAACTTTTCTCTGGTCTACTTTAGGGGACTGTAGCATGTTGTCTTGATGATGTTTATTTTAATTTCTATATTCGGTATAGTGAAGGTAGCAAGACTTGGTAGGAATGCGTTAATTTGTCTATAAAATACTTCTGATATTGCGGCTGAGGTTCCTAGTACATAATTTGGAGATTAGGAGTCTGAGCTAGGGCTATTATACATCCACGTCCTTGTTGTACTATTCTTGAACTGAACCTGAACATCTCCTAGCCGTCTTTAAGGTTGCCTTCCATCACCATTCTTCTTTGTAACCTGAACAAACTGCTGTCTAACCTGAACAAAGTGCTGTCAGTTTGTTGTTCTCTATTTAGACTTATTTACGTTCCTTTTTTGGTTGGAACCATCTGTATTCATCTTCTGCAGTCTGGATATGTGGCTTGGAGAGGTTAATATATTATGATAATGTGTAGAAAATTTTAGTTGGAAATGGAAATGAAAAATCTAGTATTTCCCATGTAATGTCTCCGTGCCGAACTGTCTGGGGAGGAGGAGGTGTCCCTCTATTCCAGAGGCAAGCTTAATTTTTTGCATTTAATGTCGATCTTGGTTTGTTTTAAGGTCTTCACACATCATGTACTTTAGAGGCCTAATATGATAAATGTATGAATTTTATGCCCTTTTGGGTGAAAAAACTATAATATTGAAGCTTGATGATTTTCATAATTTGAACCAGGTACTGGAAACACTTAGTAAAAATTGCGGGGATCACGTGTTTCAGCAGATCGTTGAGCGTGATATCTTACATGATATGGTCAAAATAGTGAAGAAGAAGGTATCCTAGGTTTTCAAGCTTCTGATTTTGTCATTTTCATGCTTCAATCTTGATTAGCTGGTATCAATCTCCTCAAGTTTCGATTTTGCAGCCAGACTTGAATGTGAGGGAGAAAATATTGGTTCTCATAGATACGTGGCAGGAAGCTTTAGGAGGGCCTTCTGGAAGGTTTCCTCAGTACTATGCTGCATATCATGAATTGAAGGTGCTCATTTTACATTTTTTTGTTCTGTTTGTTCTTGATATTAGGAAGTTTTTTCCTTTAAAATACTTGGTTTGTCTTCATGGACTGAGAAGTTACTTTTTTGGACTGAGTAAAAGTTTCTTATTGTGAATAGGATAACTGCTTTTTAGATAGTTTCTTACGACGAATTCGAAACACTAGCTCTAGCCCCTGTCCAACGCTGTATTTGAATATTTATGTACTCGAGTTTATCAATGTCAATGGCCTCTATTAACTTTATCTGACACTGCAATTTGTCTTATTCTTCTCTTTACAATAACTTACATGAATGAATCTTGTTACTATGATATCATCCGCTTATGGGGTAAAAAAGTTACCTGTCTAAAAAAAATATAAGTCGAGGCAATCATCCAGAAACTTTGTAAAAAAATATGCATTCACTTGTTTCTTCTCTTAAAAAACTGCAGTTGTGACTTTTAACTAAGAAATTTAGCTACTGAAGTAGATTGATTTGTTGAAATAGAATTAAAACTATCCTCTTTATAGTTTGGTTGTTCAATCATCACCACTTTCCTACTTCAATTATTTCCAAAAGTACATGTCAAAATATCATGTTTGTATCATAAGTCAAGAGATCGATTCGTTCTTATTGGTTTCTTTAGGATACTATGTAATTCTCTATGCTCGTAGTGTTTGTTGAAAAACAACATTAGATATCTCTTAATGCGGGTGCATCATTCTTTAAGTTTCTGTCGAGGCCTACTGGAGACTTTCTAGCAGCTTCATGCTTCACCGTATGAACTCAAATGGATAATTGTTAAACTGATTGGTTCTGAATTCTACATGCTTCACTGAATAAATTTTAATTAGTTACTGTATAATGATTGACAGTCAGCTGGAGTAGACTTCCCACCTCGAGAAGAGTACAGTGTGCCCCTGTTTACACCTCCCCCAACTCAGCCAATAATTCATTCTACCCCAACATATAATGATCCAGTTGTTGACGCCTCTCTTCCAACTGATGCTTCTGGTCTCAGGTAGTTATTATACTTAATATTTTGGAATTCTATGGACGGCAATGTACTCAGATGATGCATAGAACATGCTTTTATTTAGGGTGTATTTGAGATGGGTGATTGTACGTGTTTGGCGACTTCTAAATTAATCTTGGATTCTTATGGATCCCCTCCCAAGATCCGTCATGTTTGGCGTCCTTTCAAATACAAGGAAGACTAATCAGAGTTAAATGGGAATCCATGGTCTCAAGAAATTGTGGTAGTCTGGTAGAATCTAGAGGTTCTAGGCAACATAACAGCTCAGGAATATTAATTTCTCAAAGATTGCTTCCCCCTGTTGTTCCCTCTCTGGAATCCTGGGCTCGAAATACACTGCAACTTTATTTTGAGCATCGTGTGAAGATACATTCATTTCTATTCTAGGGTTGAGATTAACTCATCATTGATGTTAAAAAACTACGAGGGCTTCTGTCTAGCAGATGTTCTAGCTGATCTCCGGATAATGATATTATTATTGTTTGTTGACTGTTGTGCTTAATGCAGCTTGGAAGAAATCCAAAATGCTCGTGGTTTAGCAGATGTGTTAATGGAAATGCTTGGTGCCTTGGACCCTCAGACTCCTGAGGTATTTGTTTCATTTTTCGTCTAATATGTGTAAAAGAAGTTAGACAACTGTATTACATCTTTCAAACCTCATAGCTGTAGATAAATTGTGTGATTTGTGGTTGTGGCTATTTACAAAATTTCCAGTCAACGTTTTTTTCCGGAATAATTAGAAAGATAAAAACTGAGAAAGAAGTAATAAGAATATTCTGAGAGAAATTATGAAATTTCAAAACATTGAAAGAAGTCTGCATGTTTGTTATGTGTATCATTGCTAAGATAAGAACCTTCGGTCGATAGAATTTTTTTATGTCTTCTGTTCGATGTTGCATTGCAAGCTTGGTGTACTGTTTCTTTCTCCTCAATAACTGACATCCATGCCAATAAGGATTTAGTTGTATACAGACTGAATCTACAGTGGAAATTGCTTTTCTTTTGTCTTAACATGACTACCTAGGACATGTTATTGTGGATTTCTGTAAACTTAAATGTGATAGTGCTATCATATCTCACAATTTTGGTGGTTTATTCTGATTATTTTTCTTTTGGGCAGGGTGTAAAGCAAGAACTGATTGTTGATTTCGTTGATCAATGCCGTTCATACCAAAAGCGTGTCATGCTTCTAATAACCAATACCTCGTAAGAATATATTTGAACTGTTGCTTTAGAGGGTTGTCATCATTTAGCGGCTCAGATCTGTAACTAACAGTTGGGCTGCTTCTTTTACAGAGACGAGGAACTTCTATGTCAAGGTTTAACGCTGAACGATGACCTGCAGCGAGTGCTTCAACAACATGATGACATAGTGAACGGAACCCGTAGTTCACCTGCTGGAGTAAAAACAGCAGAGACTTCTGTTGCACCTCTTGTAAATGTCAATCACGAGGATGATGAGTCAGAAGATGATTTCGCTCAGCTAGCTCACAGGTGACTTTCTTATTTATTTTTGTTCTGTTTGTTCTTTGTCAATCATATTCTGGTAAAGCATTGTACATTTGCCATGCTCATCTTTGTGCGTAAACCTCTAAGACACCAAGTGCCTTCCAAGCATCCAACATTATCCCCAAGCTTTCACGGGTTCTTATGCAGGGCCCCCCATATATTTTTCTATGGTGTATATGTTGTTTTGAGTCCAAATGACCTATAAATGTATATCTTTTTGGAGTCATTGTCAACAGCTGATGTTGTTTTAAAGATTTCCACATTATAAGAAGTAAGAATATTAATCCACCAAAAGCGATCTGTACTGTAAAAGTTATTTCATCATCAAGTTTCATAATCATATTAATGCCAAGTGAACTTTATCCGTCTCGATGTGTAACTCTTCCCTTTAGTTTTGACACATCTGTATTCACATATCTGATATGGGTGCTTAGGTTAAAAATCATGGTTGAAGAGAATATGTGATACGCAATAGGATTTTATGCTTAGGTGGCTGACTCTTTGAAAAATAAGGCTGTGGGTGTATGGATTTTTCTTTATTCGAACTTTCTGCTTAGTGTCTTTTCATGAAAACTATGGGTTCTAGTAAGAATTTTCTTTATTTGAAGGTTGTTATAAGGTTTGATTCTCATTCTTATCGCAGGTCTTCGAGAGATAATATGCAAGGGGCAGGAGGGAAGTCGTCTTCCAATTCCAAGAAAGCAGAAGTCCATGTTAGCCCATTTCTTCCCCCACCTCCTTCTTCCAAGAGACCTGTCAATAGAAGAGTCCCCATTGACTATCTCAGTGGTGATGTCTATGGATCAGAAAGATCTTCAGAATTGGTGGAACCAACAGCCACCGAAGTTCCTCCACCCTCAAACCACAGAGATACCAGCTCCCCATTGAGGCCAAGTCGAACTTCCACATCACCATCCCCCTCTTATGGGGATAATCCAACCTCATCTTTTTTTTCGGGGCAACCAATATATGATGAACCTGTGCACCCTCAAACTGCAAACTCCACCGAACAACAACAGATGCCTGCGGCTCCTTGGGAGGTCCAGTCGCCTGTCGTCACCATACCACCTCCACCATCTAAGTATAATCAGAGACAACAATTTTTCGAACAACATCAGCATTCTAGTCATGGTAGCAGTGGCTCAGGAGGATCCTTGGATGACACTCTAGTCGGGAAGACCCAAAATCTCTCTCTTAATGGCAGCACCAGTCGTACTTCATCAATACCAACAAAGCAAGGCTCCAAATCAGAGGATGAACTATTCCAGGATCTGCTAGATTTTGCTAAGAAAAAGTCTCCATATCGTACTACTGACTAGGTTTTCTTGTTGGCTGTGCAAATATGATATTATGTGATACAGTTTAGGAGTTGAGTTTCAGGACTTGCTATTGAATAAATGTGAGAGAGGTCTTTCGGCGTGTTTTTGTTTGAAGTATATATAGTCTTGAAAACTTGGTATGATCTGGGATTTTTTTTTTAGAGTTTTATAGCATTTGCTATTAACTAGTTTGTGGCAAGAGTGAGGTGTTTATTCGTTCATGAATTTGTTGGTTTAAAGGGGTATATACTAATGGATGTAAATTTGAATGTTCTGTTCAAATTAATTTGATTGTTTGTGTTTATGGACCACCAGCAGGCCATAGAAGGGAAAGCTAGGATGACAAATTAACTGTTCGTGTTTATGATTTACCTTATTTTTTGGAGAACAAAGAAGGTTACAGTACAATATTTTACAAAGCTCAAAGCAGTAGCCATTGCTTCAGAATTACGATCCAATAGCTAGCTTTTGAACACTGCACTATCGATTGAGACTAAGCTCTCCTGGTAAATGTCTGCTCTTGATACAACATCTACACCTTCCGATTCCAAAGAGGCATCAATAACTTCAATATCCTTCATTTCTCCTGTAAGAAGGTTGATAAACACCAGACCACCGCTATAACCACACAAAAAACCAAACATTCCATTTTTTGTAATTGCCTTAGGACCATAACCGCTATAACCACAAGGATGATTTACAGTGAACATGTGCAGTTTGCTCCATGAGTACTCGTTATTCTCCACATTTGTGGCACTGCAACTGTAGTCGAAATCATTCAAAGCATACACTTCATATACTTTACTGGTACTGTTTAATGATCCTGCAATGTAAACAATCTTTCCTTGGTCACCTCCTATGACATCTAGCCGAGAGGTTATGTAGGGAGCAGGTACCACCACATCTGGCCACAAGGTTATGTCTGGAACAGGTATCGCTCTGAAACTTTCTCTGCTGAAATTGAAGGAAAAAATCACTCTCTCCGGATGAACATACGAATGCAACACGTCTATCATTTCATTTCCGCGAAAATTCTTTCCGACAAAATAGTAACTGCCATTTAGATATCGACCTTGATTTTCAGGATTGTCTTTATGAGTGTGACTGTAGAAATTGGCATCCATACACCATCTCCAAGAATCTGAGCGTAAGCTGTATATTTGAACCTTGTTTTTAGGAATGATGTTAAGCTCATTGCCGATTTTAAAGAAAGTGATTTGCAACACTTTGTAATCACACGTTTTGCAATCGAAACCAAACAAAACAAACTCAGATTGTAATACACCAAATTCTTGTGGGAGCGGTAACGATTTAGGGAGACATCGAGATTTCTTAGTTGCAGGGTTCCAAAGAATAATATTCCTGGGTTCGGCATCATGTATGCAAATGATGCCATGACAAGAACCCACCATATTTGCTCCGGGAGGAGTTCTACCATAAGGATCTAGATAGTCATCCTCATCATCACTTAAATGTGGTGACATACCTAAGTTTTTGTAACTCCATTGACCACAATCTTTTTCGCTACCACGACACGAGGATAGCACAAAAAAGTGTGGTTTGTAGTTCAAATCAAAATTATTTGCAGGACGATATTGAAAAATGAAATTACCAAACTTACTGGTGGAGTTCTGGAAAGTGGCATGTCGATGGATGAAATTCGAGCTTTCAATAATTGAGCGCCATCGTCTGCAGACAGCCTTGAACCGTAGAAGAGAGACCACTGGTAGCCATAATAGAATTTCAATCAACAAGTCTTCTGTTAGAAAACTAGGATTAATCCCAGAATTTCCATCCATTAATCGATAAATTCCTAAGATTGATCTGATAATGAAATGAAATAAAATTGGGAAATTGATACTTACTTCATTGATAAAGTACTTTAAGAAAGATCTGAAAAATGAGAAGTATATGGCAATGCGAAGTGACACGATACTTTATGACGAATCATTCGAACATGTCACATGCGCATTTTTCTTTGCGTTCTTTTTCAATAACAGCCCTAATCACATAATGAGGAGGATCATGGACACTCTCTTTGATAGACAAGGTCGGATAAGATTTGCGTCATTTTTTCTGCAAAATACAAACGACGATGAATTGAAGTATGATATTTTGATGATATGTTCCTCTTATAAGACTCTGCATTCCTACAAAAAATGCACTTAATCCGAGATAGCAAACCTCACCATCTATAGATAACAATGAATTAATTACATTCTTACTTAATCATCGTTTAAGTGTGGGGTTAGAAGACGCAAGGAGATTCCATAATTTATTAAGAACAATAGAAGCTTCGTGTAAAAGATATTTGTTTAGCAAGGTACTCATTTATTAATAAATGCAAATTTGTTCATTGAGAGAGTACTTTTTACATTTTTTTTACCTTATATCATTTCCAATTTATGTTACACAAATGTAATGGACTTTCAACATCTTTTTGGACGGTGGACCATCCCAACAAGAATGTGTAATGTTGAGATTATTAGTCCCACATTGTCTAGGTTATCTAAGATCCTTCGGTTTATAATCCCTTAAGGCCTCTCCACTCATTGCCAATTGGTTTTGAGTTAGATGTCCATATTCTAACTTGGTATCAGAGCAGGTTATTTGCGACGAGTTCTTTGACCGCGCCTTTATTCTGCGTCACCCAATTTATTGTCCACGTGTTAGTTCCAACGAGGCTACACGTGAGGGGGCGTGTTGAGATTATTAGTCTCACATTGTCTTATCTATCTAATATCTTGCGGTTTAAATCCCTTAGGGCCTCTTTACTCATTGCCAATTGATTTTGGTTGGATTCCCATATTCTAACTTGTAATCATGGAATGCTTAGAGAAGAAACAATTATTGTAGTTTGCAACGAAGGATGAGAATAAACCTGAACCAGATGATAGCAGCATCATACAAAATGTATCATAAAAAAAATAATCCAAGCAACAATCATCATAAAACATTACTAGCTAATACGAAAAAGTATTCAAGAAATTGTGTGTGATTTCAGAAAATTAAGGATATGATGCATTTTGGTTTAGGGAAACAAAAGCCCATCAATTTTGAATACATCTTCGAGAAGAAATTAGTGACTTCTTGCAAACCATCATTGATTGGATGAGATGTCTGGTGTATTTATATAAGTTTTTTTTAATGAAATTTATTGATTATTCACTTATGTTTTCATGAGCTTTTTAAAGACTAAAACAATATCATTTATTTGGCCACATTATTCGTTTATTGAGATTAGACTATAATTCCACTTAATGCTCCACTTATTCCATATACGGTAAATCTTAACGCTTTCGATCGAATCAAATCCCACTAAAAATGTGTTTGAATTATAACATATAGAATTAGCGTTTATGGTTTAGAATTATCAGGTCAACACTCAAAAGGAGGAAAATATTATGTAGCTATTAACATGAAAATACCTACAGAAAGCTAGCCAAGATAAAATGAAGGCCGAGATTTCAATGCTAATCTTAAGGCTCATCCCCATGTTTTAATGGTATAATGGTAAAGTCAGGGTAAAATGCATGTAATACATCGTGACAAAGTCCTTAAATTTATTGTAGATAATGCATATTGTATAATGAAGATAAAGTCCGCACACTAAATTTAGATATTCCACTTCGAAACAAATATATCAATAACAAACTGGGTCTGTGAATCAGCGAGCAACTGAGTTTATCCAGTTTATTGCTTTCTAGAAATTCTTTTATGTTATCAATCTCATTTTTTAATGATTTTATCCTTGCCATGATTTTAATTTGATTTTTTTTTCTACATATCTTTTCATCTTCGCTTCTCATGAAGCTTAGATATGGTTTAATTTATTTTAATAATTTTTATTTGTTACGAAAGTTTAAAATCTCTTGTCTTTGGCTATTATACTTTAGTCTACCTTTCTTCTAGTTTTAATCTGTAATTGTTATAGTACTTCAAATCTTTTCCTTTTCACCTTTTTTTTTGTGTTTTAATAGTCATGATTCAAGTAAATTCTCTAATTACCTTCGAAAAAGTAAATTCTCCAATAACTGTTTCTCTTTTTCTAATAAGTTTCTAATCTTTTTCGATTTGTAGGATATTTGATTTCAAATATGGAGGCTATCTAGTATTGGAATTTTGCAAGCATAATGTTTACTTATTTGTTGACAGTATTGTCTTTGTTAGAGCATTGCTCGGTCGAACTCGTTGCTATCTCAAGCTTGTTTGTCAAGTTTAGTTGATCAAAACTATAGTCTTGATTTCTGGTCTACTTATATCTATGTCTCAGATTAGGATAAAATGTGTAGTTGAGCTTTAGACTTCACAGCGTTCATCGATTGAAGACGAAGATCTACTGAGGAGAGCTTGGAGGAACTTCATCAACAAAAGGTATGTGGAGACTAAAAATTATCTATCACTCAGAAGTTTATTCTATTCTATCTCCTAATGAGACTAAGTTGTATAGCTATATAGACTTTTATATTATACACATTTGATATTTCGAGCTGAGTTTAACTCAGTTATCTGTTTCTTGAAATATGTGTTGGAAGTTTTTTGCTTTTACTACGTTCATCGTATTCTTGACGAGTTTAATTGGAAACAATTTATTTGTTGGAAACTAAATAATAAGTCAAAAGATGATCATATGGAAATTGCCTTGAAACATCTTACATGATTTGTGTAAGATAATCATTTGATGTCGACTTGGAAAGTTTCGTATTGATCATTCGATCACTTGAAAATTACTTATAAGCTAATAGTTTGTGTGAGACAGCTATTGTCGTCTTCTAAGGATGTTTCAATGATTGAAATGGGAGTTTAGAACAAAAACCTTTGTCTGGATACAGTATAGTATACGTACCTAGCATGCAAACTGTTTTGGTACGATTCAGGTCCCGAAACCTTGTTTGCATACCTAGTATGCGGACGGTTTTACCTGAGTTAGGTCTGGGACGGCTGTTTGCATACCCGTTTGCAAACGGCTGGATAAGACCAAAGTACGGAAGCTATAGTTTGCGTACCTGTTTGCAAACTTACTGGTTTAAGTTCTAAAATCAGTTAAGTATGTTTTTCATACTCAAGAACAAATACATTTATAAATTAAGGAATGCAATCTTTGTAAACCGTGGCTTAATGTTCATGAATTGATTCTTACGATTTTGATTCAATTGGTTCATATATATTTCTATGAGATAGTGAACAATTGAACAACTCTATTTCAAACACAATTAGATTCATTTGATTATCTTTCATGATTGATTGATCATCATAGTTGATCTAGATGTGTTAGATGAATGTGGTTAAAACAAAAGTGTTCATATGGCTAAATTCGGTTAACTATTATTGAGCCAACTCAATATACACGTTTAGGTACGGTTACCCATATCTAAATGAAGGTATAACTCATTCGTGTGTAACAAGCTAAGACCATCTAACGATGAAGAGATGTTGCTTTGTTTTTAAGCAGACTTAGCTAGAATCTTAAATCAGCTTTTCATCTAACGGTGAATATTGAATGCTTTGTTACTAAGCTATCTTAGCTTTAATTGAAAGAAAACCCGATTTGAAAGACTATATAAGGGAGAAATCTAGCAACTGGAAAACCTAATCTCGACACTTTCCTGTGTACTAGTTGCGACTAGAGTCGATTCTCCTTTAACCTAGGTTTTTCCAAAACCATTATAGGTTAACGACTTGAAGACTTCATTTGGGTTTCATGAAGCCAGATCTAACTATTTTCTCTGTAGTTGCGTATTTTGATCTTACTTGTTCTTTCGTATTGAGTACTATCTTCTCTAAGATTTGCTCGAGATTCATCTCTGATAGGTAAAATATAAAAAGTAATCACAAAGATCCTCGTCCTATTCTTTGTGATTCTACAATAACTTTTCTACTACCATATAGTTAAGTTATTGTGAGGTGATTGATATTTCTAGGCTGCTCTTCGGGAGTATAAGACGGATTATCAATTGGTTCCTGTTCACCTTGATTTATCAAAAGACGGAACAAAAACTTCATAGGTACTTTTGTGGGAGACAAATTTATCTATCAGAATAGACTTATCTATGAGACAGATTTGTTTATAAGTCTCCAACTTTGGGTCGTGGCAACTCTTAGTTGTGGGTGAGATCTGCTAAGGGAATCAAGTGCGCAAAATCCGGCGTGGTTCTAGAGGCGTAAGGAACGCGATTGTACCTTAGTCGGTGTAAGACTTGGTTAGGGCTCAACTACAATCCAGTCTGAAGCTAAATTTTAGTCGGCTAGTGTCTGTAGCGGCTTAATACAGTGTGGTGTTCAAATCTAGACTAGGTCTCGGGGTTTTTCTGCATTTGCGGTTTCCTAGTTAACAAAATTTCTGGTGTACGTTTTATTTCTTTTTCGCATTATATTTGTTTATATAATTGAAATATCACAGGTTGTGCATAGTTCAATCAATTGGTAAATCCGACCTTGATTGTTGGATAAGAATTGATTGGCACTTGGACATTGGTATTTGGTACCATCCAAGTTATTTTTCATATCAATCGGGCTCACAGATTTCTATCTGTTGGATTACGGATTGTATTGAGAAAAAAAGATATAACTCTTTGATATCTTTCTTGGTTGAGCTCGCTTTATAAGCTTGTGCTCTCGGAATTATATTGGAGTTAGTCCATACAGATTGTCGAACGAATTATTGAGTGTGGTTGTTATACCCCCGATTTTTTAGTCTTATCTAGCGGTTTTGCAAATCATCACTCCGTTAGAGTACTGCTCCGTCGAAATCGCAAGTGTTGCTATCTCGAGCTTGTTTGTCAAGTTTAGTTGTCAAAAACTATAAGTCTTTATTTCTAGTCTACTTATAGCTATGTCTCGGATTAGGATAGAATGTGTAGTTGAGCTTTAGACTTCACGTCGTTCATCGATTGAAGATGAACAACTACTAAGGTGAGCTTGTGGAACTTCATCAACAAAAGGTATGAGGAGACTTGAACTCATCTATCACTCAGAAGTCTATTTCTATTCTATCTCCTATTGAGACAAAAGTCGTATAGATATATAGACTTTGCATTATACACATTTTATATTTCAATTTAAGTTTAACTCGCTTATAATATGTGTTTGTAAGCTTTATTTTTAACCAAGTTCATCTTTTATTCTTGATGAAAGTCAAAAGATGATCATGTGAAAATCTCCCTCTAACATCTTATATGATTTGTGTGAGACAGTCATTTGATGCAGACTCGGAATATTTCGTATTGATCACTTGATCAATTGAAAATTGCTTTGAAGCTAATAGTTTGTGTGAGACAACTATTCTCGTCTTCCAAGAATGTTTCAATGATTTTAAAGGGAGTTTAGAACAATTAACCATTGATTGGATATAGCACAGTATGCATAATTATATGCTAACTGTTTCAAGTGTATTCCAAGTCCGGGATTTTAGTATGCATACCCGTATGCGTACTGATTCAACAGTTGAAGTCCGGGAACTATAGTATGCATACCCGTATGCGTACTGATTTCAACTAAATTCGGCCATGAACGACAGTATGCGTACCCGTTTGCATACTGGCGAACAAGACCAAGTCCGGGAACTTAGTTATGCGTACCTGTTTGCATACTTGAGTGGGTTAATTTCTAAAATCGATTAAGTATGTTTACATACTCATGAACAAATACATTTATATAATAAGGAATGCAATCTTTGCAAACCGTGGGTATAATGTTCATGAACTGATTCGAGTGAATCAAAAACGATTTTGCTTCAACCGTGTCTTGTATACTTCTGTGAGAATATAAACAATTGAAAAACTCTATAACTAGTTTCATTTGAGTCATTTTAACTAGTTGTGATAAAGATGAACAAGGTTGATATGAAAGTGTTCATATGGCTAACTTCGGTTAAATATTGTTGAGCCAACCAAGTGTACACGTTTAGCTACGGTTACCAATATCTAAATGAAGGTACATTTCAATTGTGTGTAACAAGCTAAGACAATCTAACAGTTGAAAGATATTAGCTTGACTCTAATCAGGTTTTCATCTGATGGTGAATATTGAATGCTTTGTTACCAAGGTAGCATTCATTGCAAACCCTGATTTGAAGACTATATAGGGGAGAACTCTAGCAACTAGGAAACCTAATCCCCCCACCTCATGTATGATACTAGTTGCGACTAGAGTCGATTCTCCTTTAACCTAGGTTTTTCCTAAAACCATTATAGGTTAACGATTTAGAGACTTCATTGGGATTCTAAAGCCAGACCCAACTATTTTCTCTGTAGTTGCGTGTTCTAATCTTACTTTGATCTGTAGTATTGAGTACTATCTTGTCTAATATTTGCTCGATATTTAATCTCCGATAGGTAAGATAAAAAGTAATCACAAAGCTCTTCGGCTCATTCTTTGTGATTCCACAATATCTTGTTCCGCTACCATACAGTTAAGATTATTATGAGGTGATTGATATTACTAGGCTGTTCTTCGGGAATATAAGTCTGGTGTATCAATTGGTTCCTGTTCACCTTGATTTATAAAAAGACGGAACAAAAACTCGTAGGTATTTTTGTGAGAGAGAGATTTATCTATTCAATAGACTTTTCAGTATGAGACAGATTTGTTTATCAAGTCTTTGACTTTGGGTCGTAGCAACTCTTAGTTGTGGGTGAGATCAGCTAAGGGAATCAAGTGCGTAGAGTCCTGCTGGGATTCAGAGGCGTAATGAACGCGACTGTACCTTAATCAGTGTGAGATTGGTTAGGGCTCAACTACATTCTAGTCCGAAGTTAACTTGTCCTGCTGGGATTCATAGGCGTAAGGAACGCGACTGTACCTTAATCAGTGTGAGATTGGTTAGGGGTCAACTACATTCCAGTCCGAAGTTAACTTGTAGTAGGCTAGATTCTGTAGCGGCTCAATACGGTGTTCAAATCTGGACTAGGTCCCGGGGGTTTTATGCATTTGCGGTTTCCTCGTTGACAAAACTTATGGTGTTTGTGTTATTTCTTTTCTGCATTATATTTTATATATAATTGAAATATCACAGGTTCTGCGTAGTTCAATCAATTGGTGAATTCAACCTTTGGTTGTTAATTGAAATTGATTGACGCTTGGATATTGGTCTTTAGTACCATCCAAGTTATTTCTCTAATTAATCCGGCTCACAGATTTCTATATGTTCAGTTGCAGATTGATTTGAGAAATTGAGATATAACTCTTGGATATATTTTCCTTGATTGAGTCTGATTGTCTAGTTGATTCTCTTGGAATTATATTGGAGTTAGTCCATACAGATTGCCTAAACGAAATATTGGGTGTGGTTGTTAGACCCCCATTTTTTCAATTGGTATTAGAGCAGGAAAACACGTTTAAAACCTTATAAGTCTGTGTTTGTAGCAATCTGACTTTATGGACAGAAACGCTATCTCTATAAACGTACCACCAGTCTTCGATGGCTCGAATTACTTATGGTGGAAAATTTATACGTGTTCCTTTCTTCAAGCACGTGATTTCAATCATGGGTTCGTGTAGTTAATGGATACGATCCTCTGGTCGTTATAGAAGGCAATGTAACCGTTCCAAGGGATATTGGTGCATACGATCCTGCCGAGATTCTCGCTACAAAGCAAAATTCTGACGGATTAAATGATATTATCCATGCCATTACCCCAGATCTTCAGCACCATGTGACTAAGTGCACTAAGTCTAAAGAAGCCTGGGATATCTTAGAAACTGTATTCGAAGGAAATTCTTCTGATAAAGAAGCAAGGCTTTAAAACCTAAATTCTGATTGGGAAAACATTTGTATGGCTGATGAAGATTAATTTGATGAGTTTAATCACAATGTGTCTGAAATTGTTAATGCATCTTTTGCATTTGGTAAGACTATTCCTGAAAAGGACATTGTGATGAAAATTCTCAGATCATTGCCAGCCAAATACGATTCTAAGAAACGTGCCATCGTTGAATAAAATAACCTTAATACTCCTTCCATAAATACTCTTGTTGGGAATTTAAATACCTTTGATCATGAGCATACATCCAAATATGGGAAGGATATTGCTTTCGAAGCACAAAAGAACACTAAATTGCTTGACAAAAGTAAAAGTGTTGGCAACTCTGTAGTTGATCCTATTGAGATTGATTCATCAGATGAAGATCTTGACAATTCTGTTTCAATGATCACAAGACAGTTTAGAGATCTTCTTTTGAAGAGAAGTAAACGGTTCACCAGAGATAATCCCAGGTCATCAGTCAAACCTCAAGACCGTGCCCCTCCGAAAAACAGGGACACTGTTGATACTGATGATGAGGATATGCCACAATGCTTCAAGTGTAAAGGTTTTGGTCATTTTGCCAATGAGTGTCCAAATCATAGAAATACACTAGAACAAAGGTCTTTCTGCAACTCTTGATGAAATGTCTGATCACTATGATTCAAATGATGATGGAAATTTGCACTCCTTGGTGAAAATATTGATTTTGATAATTGCAGCAATACGTACATCAATCTTGATATTCTTTCTGGAGAAACTTCGTCAACCACTATGGAGGATAAAATGGATTTTTCCCTGTCTACTGAAAATTCTATTTCACATGTTTCAGGTACCTCAATTTGCTTAGCAGCATGCTTGGATATGGTGTCTGAACTGTCCTCCACATTGACATGTTCTTATTGTACTTTTAAGGGTCATGAATTCTCTAAGTGTTACAAGTACAAACATAAAATAAGATATGTCAATAAACTTCAACGGAGAGCAAATCGATTAGCAAACAAGCTCGAACTTGTTTAGAATTCTAATTCATCTGAGATAAGTAAACTCAATTCTTCTCTGAAAAAGTTAATTTTTAAAGAAAAATTAGACCCCTTCGAAAAAGAACAAGGTCTAAAATTTCTGTGAAAAAGAGTTTTAAGAATTCCGTACAACAAGTGTATGGTGGACAAATTATTTTTCACCCCAGCACAACTTAATTCTGTTGAAGGTGCATCTTGTCTCATGTGCCTGATTTCAGAAGAGACAAGAGTTGAGCACAGATCAGGCTTTAGGAAAATAAATTTTTTGTTTTTATTTTTTCTTTCTCTTTGTTTTCCGGAATTATGTTGATCTTTTCATATCATAAATTGGTATTGAAATGGTTTCTCTTTTTTGGTCATTGAAAGAGGGTTAAATTCGACAATTCAACCTTTTTTAGGGATGTGAATTGGTCGTACGTGAATCCTTTTACTTATATAAAGGTTCTGTAACCCTACACTCATTTTTCCTTCCTTGAAAACTCTTTTTTATCACAAGGCTGCTTGTAGAGTCTGTTTTGTGTATTCTCACAATCCCATATTTGCAATGGAGACTCCAAGGATTATGTCTCTTGATGGAAAAGATGTTAATATCATTGTTAAGCCATCAATCATGAAGGAAAAAGAGAAATCTCATTCTTATACAACTTTAAAGAGAAAGGAAAGAATATGGAGAAACCAAGGGCTATCCCCTCTAATCTTCAAAAGTTTTCTGGTGTTCTTGAAGAGTTGACGGAAACAAGGAAGGAGATTCAACAAATAAAGGCTATTGTTCTATGAACTCTTGAAATTCAGAAGGCCCTGGTTCAGCATCATTCAAGAAGATTTGTTGGAATTGACTCATTTCTTCATGAACCTTATGTTCCAATGGTTGTTGACCACAAGGAAACTTCTTATGAGAATTTATTCTTGTGTTTTAAGAAGGATAACTAGGGTTTGAAATATCATATATTGTGATTACACATAGCTATTGCAAAACGATTTTCATCTTGCAATGTTTATAGATTTATTTATTTAAATTCTAGAGCTTATTTGGAAGATGATTTTGCAGTATTAATATTTATTGGTTTTATATATTGCAAACAATGTTATGTGAAAAACAGGGGGTCTAACAACCACACCCAATTATTCGTTTAGGAAATCTGTATGGACCAACTATAATATATTTCCAAGAGAATTAACTAGACAGTCAGACTCAATCAAGGAAAATACATCCAAGAGTTATATCTCAATTTCTCAAATCAATATGCAATCGAACATATAGAAATCTATGAGCCGGATTAATATGAGAAATAACTTGGATGATACCAAAGATCAATATCCAAGTGTCGATCAATTTATATCAACAACCAAAGGTTGGATTATCTAATTGATTGAACTACGCACAACCTGTGATATTTCAATTATATAAAAATATAATACGGAAAAGAAACAATAAAGACATCAGAAAAATTTTGTTAACGAGGAAACCGCAATTGCAGAAAACCCCTGGGACCTAGTCCAGATTTGAACACCACACTATATTAAGCCGCTATAGACTCTAGCCTACTACAAGTTAACTTCGGACGGGAATGTAATTGAGCCCTAACCAATCTCACACTGATTAAGGTACAGTCACGTTCCTTACGCCTCTTGAACTACGCCGGATTCTGCGCACTTGATTCCCTTAGATGATCTCACCCAAAGCTAAGAGTTGCTACGACCAAAAGTCGGAGAATTGATAAACAAATTTGTCTCACACAGAAAAGTCTATTGAATAGATAAATCTGTCTCCTACAGATATACATACGAGTTTTTGTTCCGTCTTTTGATAAAACAAGGTGAACATGAACCAATTGATACACCAGTCTTATATTCCCGAAGAATAACCTAGTAATATCAATCACCTCACAATAATCTTAATCGTATGGAAGTGAAACAAGATATTGTGGAATCACAAACGATGAGACGAAGATGTTTGTGACTAATTTTTATCTTACCTATCAGAGTTTAAATCTAGAGAAAATCTTAGAGAAGATAGTACTCAACACGATAAAACAAAGTAAGATGAGAACAAGCAACTACAGAGAAAATAGTTGGGTCTGGCTTCAGAATCCCAATGAAGTCTTTAAATTGTTACCTATAATGGGTTTAGGAAAAATCTAGGTTAAAGGAGAATCGAATCTAGTCACAACTAATATCACACATGAGGAGTGGGGATTAGGTTTCCCAGTTGCTAGAGTTCTCCCTTATATAGTCTTCAAATCAGGGTTTGCAATCAATGCTACCTTGGTAACAAAAGATTCAATATTCACCGTTAGATGAAAACCTGATTAGAGTCAAGCTAATATATTATAACCGTTAGATCGAACTTAGATTGTTATACAC
The DNA here is from genome assembly GCF_003573695.1 of Papaver somniferum. NCBI lineage: Eukaryota > Viridiplantae > Streptophyta > Magnoliopsida > Ranunculales > Papaveraceae > Papaver > Papaver somniferum. The sequence continues at coordinate 71,690,665 of NC_039360.1, forward strand.
AAATGAAACTTGACTTCATTTAGGTATGAGTAACCGTACCCAAACGTGTGCACATAGTTGGCTCCACAATAGTTCACCGAAGTTAGCCATATGAACACTTTCATATCAACCTTGTTCATCTTAATAACGACTAGTTCAAATAACTCAAATGAAACTAGTTATGGAGTTGTTCAATTGTTTATATTCTCATAGAAGTATACAAGACACAATTGAAGGAAAATGGACTTTGATTCACTTGAATCAATTCATGAACATTATAGCCACGGTTTGTAAAAGATTGCATTCCTCAATATATAAATGTATTTGTTCATGAACAAACCGATTTTAGAACTTAACCAACTCAAGTATGCAAACGGGTATGCAGACTTAGAGTTCCAGACTTGGTCTGGGTTCGCCAGTATGCGAACGGGTACGCATACGGTCGTACGTTACCAAACTCAGTTGAATTCCCGAACCTGAACTTTTCAGCCGGTACGCATACGGGTATGCATACTAAGTACCCGGACTTCAACTATCAAACTAGTATGCATACGGGTATGCATACTATGGTTCCCGGACTTTGAATAACTTGCAACAGTTAACATACAAGTACGCATACTGTGCTATATCCAATCAATGGTTAATCGTTCTGAACTCCATATTAGTCATTGAAACATTCTTTGAAGACGGGAATAGCTGTCTCACACAAACTATTTGTTTCAAAGTAAATTTCAAGTGATCAATAGATCAATCCGAAAAATTCCGAGTCTACATCAAATGACTGTCTCACACAAATCATGTAAGATGTTACCAGGTGATTTTCATATGATCATCTTTTGACTTTCGTCAAGAATAAAGATGAACTTGGTTGAAGCGAAATCTTACCAACACATATTTCGAGAAATATGTAAGCGAGTTAAACTCAGCTCGAAATATCAAATATGTATAATCGAAGTCTATATTGCTATACGACTTTTGTCTCAAATAGGAGATACACTAGATAGACTTTTGAGTGATAAATGAGTTCAAGTCTTCACATATATTTTGTTGATGAAGTTCCACAAGCTCCCCTTAGTATTTCTTCGTCTACAATCGATGAACGCCGTGAAGTCTAATGCTCAACTACACTTTCTGTCATAATCCGAGACTTAGCTATAAGTAGACTAGAAATCAAGACTTGTAATTTTAACAACTAAACTTGACAAACAAGCTTGAGATAGCAACGCTTGCGAGTTCGACCGAGCAGTGCTATAACAATCTCCCCCCTTTTCAATTTTAGTGACAAAACTATCAATACATATGGATTACAAAATAAATAAACTTTGTAGCTTCTCATCCAAATGCTTGATTTCCTTGGTTCTTCAACATTACTCGAAATCTTCTTCACTTCCAAGTACTCCAGTGATTTTGAACGTGTTCAACTCAGCATCATAGTTGTTGAATATCCCTAGCCATATATAGCAATAAGAAAACAATTGTTCTCAATTATTGTTATAAAGTTTCATAGTATTATTACACAACATCAAAGTCCAATTGTATCACAACTTTGACAATAATACTACGGTGATATGTATCACCCCCCCCCCCCCCCCTTATTCAATACTTCATCTCACAATGAAAACCACTCCCCCTTACATAATGATCCGTAAACCATATGTATTTCTAGTGTGAACTACACATTAATTCTGCCCATTTTTGTCAATATAAATTGGCAAAGGTACGAAAAATAGTGGGATCATAATGAAATTCTCATAGAGATACTTAATGACTAAAAGAGAACATATCAACTTTTTTTCGATGATTTCACGTAGTCGAAACCTAGTGTATTCATCAAGGAGTTTATAAAGATACAAGAAAATTCCTATAATATTCCCACAGCCGCACTACCCACAAAGATTTGGCAATTAAGCACAAGTTCAATTAAGAAATCTCCCCATAAAATGCAATTCCCGAAAGAACAACAAGAGCGACCTTACTTTCACAAGAAAAGAAGGATTTTGTTAGACATTAAAAAATTACATGAAACATGAATTTGTATCCAGAAAACTCAATTAAATTAACCACAAGAGAACCTATGATTAATTTAATCGGAAACGCTCAACATAAGAGAACTTACAGAGCCATACAGTACTTTCACATAGAAGTGGATCAGGGAAAGATCAATACTGCGGATATACAAAGATTCATTTTATTTTTCATCAATAATTACATAATTACACAATAGACTTAATCTTGCAATCCAAAAGTTCATTCTATTTTCCATCACTATTTGCATAATGACACAATAGACTTAACTTTTTGAAAAAACGGGGGTCTAACAACCACACCCAATATTTCGTTTAGGAAATTTGTATGGACTAACTCCAATATACTTTCAAGAGAATCAACTATACAGTCAGACTCAATCTTAATAAAAGTATATCCAAGAGTTATATCTTTATTTCTCAATTCAATCTACAATCAAACAAATAGGAATTTGCGAGCCCGATTGAATATAAGAAATAACTTGGACGATATCAAAAAACCAATATCCAAGTGTCAATCAATTTAATCAACAGCCAAAGGTTGGATTCACAATTGATTGAACTTACACACAACCTATGATATTTCAATTATATAGACAAATATTATTCGGAAAACAAATAACACAGACACCATAAATTTTGTTAACGAGGAAACCGCAAATGCAGAAAAACCCCGGGACCTAGTCCAGATTTGAGCACCACACTGTATTAAGCCGCTAAAAACACTAGCCTACTCCAAGTTATCTTCGGATTGGAATGTAGTTGAGCCCTAACCAATCTCACACTGATCAAGGTACAGTCGCGTTCCTACGCTTCTAGAACCACGCCGGATTCTACGTACTTGATTCCCTTAGCTGATCCCACCCACAAATAAGAGTTGCTACGACCCAAAGTCGGAGAATTGATAAACCAATCTGTCTCACACAGAAAAGTCTATTGAATAGATAAATCTGTCTCCCACAGATATAACTATAAGTTTTGTTCCGTCTTTTGATAAATCAAGGTGAACAGGAACCAATTGATACACCGTACTTATATTCCCGAAGAACAACTTAGTAATATCAATCACCTCACAATAATCTTAATCGTATGGTAGCGAAACAAGATATTTTGGAATCACAAACGATGAGACGAAGATGTTTGTGACTACTTTTTATCTTGCCTATCGGAGATTAAATCTCAAACAAATCTTAGAGAAGATAGTACTCAATCACGATAGAAAACAACAAGGTCAGAACACGCAACTACAGACAAAATAGTCGGGGATGGCTTCACAATCCCAATGAAGTCTTCAATCCGTTAACCTACATGGTTTTAGAAAAACCTAAGGTTAAAGGAGAATCGACTCTAGTCGCAACTAGTATCATACAGGAGGTGCGGGGATTAGGTTTCCCAGTTACTAGATTTCTCCCTTATATAGTCTTCAAATCGGGGTTTGCAATCAATGTTACCTTGGTAACAAAGCATTCAATATTCACCGTTAGATGAAAACCTGATTAGATTAAAGGTAATATCTTTCAACCATTAGATCGAACTTAGCTTGTTACACACAAATAAAAGTGACTTCATTTAGATATGAGTAACCGTACCTAAACGTGTACACCTTGTTGGCTCAATAATAGTTAACCGAAGTTAGCCATATGAAGACTTTCATATCAACCATATTCATCTTAACCATAAGTAGTTCAAATGACTCAAATGAAACTAGTTCTAGAGTTGTTCAATTGTTTATATTCTCATAGAACTATATAAGACACAATTGAAGCAAAATCGATTTTGATTCACTCGAATCAATTGATGAACATTATAGCCACGGTTTGCAAAAGATTGCATACCTTAATATACAAATGTATTAGTTCATGAACAAACCGACTTTAGAACATAACCTACTCAAGTATGCAAACAGGTACGCATACATAAGTAGTCGGACTTAGTTTGGTTCGCCAGTATGCGAACGGGTACGCACACCTTCTAAACTCAGTTGAATTTCCGGAACTTGAGCCTCACGCCAGTACGTATACCGGTATGCATACTAAGTTCCCGGACTTTCATTAACCAACCAATACGCATACGGGTATGCATACTATGGTTCCCGGACTTGGAATAACTTGCGACAGTTAGCATACAAGTACGTATACTGTGTTATATCCAATCATGGTTAATTGTTCTAAACTCCCATTTCAATCATTGAAACATTCTTATAAGACGACAATAGATGTCTCACACAAACTATTAGCTTCAAAGCAATTTTCAAGTGATTGAATGATCAATAGGAAACATTCCGAGTCTACATAAAATGACTGTCTCACACAAATCATGTACAAGGCGATTTTCACATGATCATCTTATGACTTTCGTCAAGAATATAAGATGAACTTGGTTAAAGCAAAATCTTACCAACGCATATTTCGAGAAATATGTAAGCGAGTTAAACTCAGCTCGAAATATCAAATATGTATAATCGAAGTCTATATTGCTATACGACTTTTGTCTCAAATAGGAGATACACTAGATAGACTTTTGAGTGATAAATGAGTTCAAGTCTTCACATATCTTTTGTTGATGAAGTTCCACAAGCTCCCCTTAGTATTTCTTCGTCTACAATCGATGAACGCCGTGAAGTCTAATGCTCAACTACACTTTCTATCATAATCCGAGACTTAGCTATAAGTAGACTAGAAATCAAGACTTGTAATTTTAACAACTAAACTTGACAAACAAGCTTGAGATAGCAACGCTTGCGAGTTCGACCGAGCAGTGCTCTAATAATCTCCCCCGTTTTCAATTTTAGTGACAGAACTATCAATACATATGGATTAAAAAATAAATAAACTTTGTAGCTTCTCATCCAAATGCTTGATTTCCTTGGTTCTTCAGCATTACTCGAAATCTTCGTTACTTCCAAGTACTCCGGTGATTCTGAACATGTTCAACTCAGCATCATAGTTGTTGAAGATCCATAGCTATAACAATGTATAAAAACAAGATGTTTTGGTATTGTTATACAGTATCATAGTATTATTACGCAGCATCAAAGTCCAATTGTATCACAACTTTGACAACAACACTATGGTGATATGTATCACTCCCCCTTAGTTAATACTTCATCTCATATGAAAACCACTCCCCATTACATAATGATTCGTAAACCATATGTATTTTGTAGTGTGAACTACACATTAATTCTCCCCCTTTTTGTCAATATAAATTGGCAAAGGTACAAAAACTAGTGGGATCATAATAAAATTCTCATGGAGATTTTTTATGACTAAAAGACAACATATAAACTTTGTTTAGATGCAATCATATAGTTGAAACTAAATGCATTCATCAAGGAGTTAATAGAGATACATGAAAACTCCTACAATATTCCACAACCGCACTCCCCACAAAGATTTGGCAATCAAGCACAAGTTCAAATAAGAACTCTTCCCCTTAAAATGTCATTCCCGAAAAAACAACAAGAGCGACCTTACTTTTACAAGAAAAGAAGGATTTCTTTAGACATTAACAAATCACATGAAACATGAATTTGTATCCAGAAAACCCAATCAAATTAACCACAAGAGAACCCATGATTAATTTAATCGAAAATGCTCAACATAAGAAAACTTACAGAGCCACAAATAATTTTACATAGAAGTGGATCAGGGAAAGATCAATACTGCAGAATATTCAAAGATTCATTCTATTTTTCATCACTATTTTCATAAAGACATATAATAAACTTAATCTTTGTAATCAAAAGTTCATCCTATATTCCATCAATATTTGCATAATGACACAATAGGCTTAAATTTTGACGAATATGGGACAATCACAGTTCACGGACGTAAACACACATATCTCATAACATTTTTTTTGTAATATATGAAACCAATGAGATTAGTACTGCAAAATCATCTTCCAAATAAACTTTAGAATTGAAATAAATAAATCTAAAAACATTGCAAGATGAAAAACGTTGGCAATAACTATGTGTACTCACAATAATTGCTATTGCAAACCCTAGTTATCCTTCTTAAAACACAAGAATAAATTCTCATAAGAAGTTTCCTAGATATTGTAGAGCTTTCTCAGAGCATCTACTGAGAATTCCTTCTCATTATTGAAAAACTCATTGATTATGGGATCGTTCAATTCCTCCAAATCTGCAGAAATATCAGTTAACTCACTAAGGGTCCGTTTGGCACCACTAGAATTCAACTACCTAGGTAGTTCCAAGTACTTAGAAATTGATTTCCAGGTAGTTACAACTATCTCCAGTCAAAGTTCGGTGTTTGGCATGTCATGGAATTCCATCTATCTCTTCATCAGTTCATGTGAATGTCAACAGAAGAAAAAAAAACAGATCCCCTTCTGAAGAATCGAAATCATCCTTCTGAATTTCATCGAGTTCATCAGATCCCCTTTCTTAATCAATTTCATCATAGAAACTCCAAAACATCAAACATCAAAATCACACCCTTGACTATCAACAACAACATCTAAAACAAACCCATTTATTCTTTCGATTTATGTGATCCATCCTTAAATTTCTTCACCATGCTTCCCAAATTCACGATTGAAAACTCCACCAAACTCTGCAATAAATCATTGATTCATAGTAACAGCAGCAACAAATTAAATTCCTTGATTTGTTAATGAACCCTAATTCATCCATGACACTCAACATCATCGATCTCTCATTTTCTTGCTCTGACAGTAGAATTCAACAGAACCCAATCTTGTTTATTGATAGACGCATTTATATGTCTATTTTGTTCTCAATGTTCTGTATTGTTAGACTCGATTAAATACTTATTGTGTTATTTTATATTTTTGTAGATGTTTTTGGAAAAATAAGCTCTTGCGGCGAAATTGGCTCGAAAAGTGGTGTTTTACACCCTAGGATAGAGTACTAAAGACACCCCAGAAATGCACCGGAGGAACCCAAAAAAAGTGTTGGAAACACCCCAGAAAAATTACTAAAGGCACCCCAAGGGACATGTGTTATTCGAACTCCAACAACGGATAAGGGGGCGGCCACTGGATAAGGGGGGACCTTCTTCACAAATTCAAAAAAATATTTTGGCGGGAAAATATTTGCTCTTCACTAGAAGATTTTCTCGATTGCATTTGGACGTGATTTTGTGCGATTCAATCGCTGAAACTTTGTGGAAAGATGTAATATATCATAACAGAGCTGGTATGGGTGATTGTTTCGACTGAATTTGGCTGAATAATCACGTGGAAGAAATCAGGGCAACACGGGTTTGAAAATGATATTCACGGATTTTCAGTAAGTTTGATGTGTGCTGCTCGTGTTTGGATGACACTTAGTCATTGAAGATGCGTGTAGAAGCTAAATAAGGGAGTATCAGAAGCTGTTTATGCGTGGAGAATCATTTCAGGGAAGAAAATATTCGGAAAATATTTTCTTTTAACACCGAGTAATGAAGGATCATGGAGAGTTAATGAGCGTGATTTCTTGTCGCTGTTGGGTATAAATAGGTTCCGTGGGTGTCCTAAAAGAGGGGTCGAGAGTCTGGGGGGCTTAGGTGTTTTGATACATCATGCTTACGACTTACAATCGATGTTTTGAGAATCTATCTTGGCAAAATCAGAGTCCATGTTAATTTTATTGAGTTTTAAATTGTCAAAGAATATATGAATGAACCCTGTGTAGTGAATTCGGCCAAATCCTTAGTCCCAGTACCTCTCGCCCATTGTTAATATTTTTTTGTATATATATATATATATATATTTTTTTTTTTAAATCTAAAAATTCCATTTCCTTCACAAGTATGAAACGAATCTTTTTAGCACTATCACTACAACAATTTTGGAAAAACATCAAATTTTGGCTCCGCCGACGCGGATTTGTGCTTAGGTAGAATTTTTAGGTTTTTATTATTTTTTATTATTCCATTTGTTCTTTTTACGTCTCTTTGGTTGTGTCTTTGTATTACAGGTTTGAAGCTGGATACTAAATACCTTGGAATCAAAGCTTAAAGCTAAAAGAGAAGGAAAAAAGACAAAGCAAAAAAATAAAGAAAAAAGAGAGGAAAAAAAAAAGAGAGAGAATTATTTATTTATTTATTATTATTTTTTTAAGAGACTTTCCATTTTTATTTTATTTTTATAATTATTATTATTATTTTTTGTATTTCTTTTCATTGGACTGGACTTTGGACAATTTATTTTAATTTTAAACCCTACGGAAGGGTTATATAAAAAAAAATTAAATATAAACTGTTTGCAGGGAAGGACGGCGATTACAATATCGCCTCGGCCCCTCGGGTTCGCACACTGACACCGGAGTCAGTGGCCCGAGTCGACTACAGCGGTTCTTCGCCCGTCTGGTACGGGAGGTAAACTTCTAAACACCCGCGAATCTCCTGTCAGCGGGTTTACTGTCTGCCTTAAGGTGATTATATGTTGAGGACTGAACCGGCTGCTTTAATTTCGTAGTAAAGGGCAAGAACTGGCCATATAAGATAAGGGTTCGGATTTCATCACCGTTCCCTTCTTACCCGCCTTAGGTAAACGAAACCTAACGCGAACCCAAGCTTAAAATCTGATTAGAACGAGACCGATAGGGTAACGAGCTTGGTAGGAAAATCTTTCGAAAAATATTGGTTACTCTTTTAAGCATACTTCAAAGTTCTTGATGGTTTCTGTAAGTTGAATGCGTGACTGTGCCGCCTTGTGATAGCGGTGAGGCCTTGGGTATCAAAGCTCCACTGAGCTTCCCTCGCCTCGATTCAACTTACATTAGCTCGGATTGATTCCAAAGGGGTGTGCTCAAATTGTAACGAATTCCTTTTCGAAGGAATAGAAGCTGGTCTAGAAAACAATCTAAGTGGAGCCATCATGCTTTTTGTTTGTTAGATTATATAGGTTTGATTTGGTCGAGTCAGCCTTGTTTGTGATTGTGTAGAATTCCCTTGCAATTAAGAATGTCGAACTGGTATGATAGAAGCCAATACAATGATTATCGACCTGAATTTGAATATGGACATCATCCTTTCTATGACCATGTTGGGAATAGTGGTTGGGAACGCCATCCTTTTCAAGGTTATGGTTCATACCATAGTGAGCCCAATTACTATCCACACGCGAATTGGTCTTACGAGCAAGAAAATCAGGAACATTATAGTATTAGTTACGCGTTTTTGGAAAATTACTTAAAATCTAGTCCTTATTATGATATTTCTGAACCTGTTCCTTCTCTAGAAGAGACCCAACAACGGATTAAAAGGACGTATAAACGTTTAGTTGCAATGAATAGTTTAAAAGAAGAGTGTACACGGTATTCTGAGATGATAAACGAGAGTAGTGAACGTATAAGTGTTATGCTCAGTGAAATTCAGGCACGTCTAGAGGCAGAAAATGAACAGTTAGCTAATGCTGCTCAAAATGATCTAAATTTCCAAAATAGTGTTTCTAATTCTACCCTTGATATCAATAGTGAATATTTGCCTAATTTAGAGGACGAGGTTAGAATAAAAGACACTACTTATTTAGATAAGGTTCAATCATCTTCGTACTATTATGATGAGGATAGTAGTAATGAAGAATCTGAAATGTGTAGGCATAGTGATCAGGAATCTATTAATCCAATTGAGCTTTATAATGATTCTAGTTCAAATCCAAATAATTTTTATGATTATTCACCTATTCAAAAGGACGAGGATTTGATTAGGGATACCACCGTTTTAGACGATGTAGTTTTTCCTTTTGATTACGAAGCCGATAATGCTTTAGAGGAACGGGTTTATTCCAAAAATGGTGTTTTAGAGTCTAGCGACTTAGAAACAATAGTCTTAGACGAAGAAAATGAACTCGTAGAGCTATTAAATATGAGTAAGGATGCGTCGCTTGAGTATAACCTCGAAGGAGCAATTGACTATTTTCAGGATTCCAATGATCTAGAAATTAAGGAAATTGTAGCTAGTCTATCTAGAGATACCCAAAAATATAAGTTTGGGGGTGATTATCATTCTCCTTGTGCCATACCTTTAGCTCTTTCAAAGATACCTCATTTTGGACTTGATATCTCTGCCTCGACCATTTTACAAGATTACCTTCATACTCGTTTTCCCGAACCTAATGATGTCCAGGAAGAAGTTCAGTCATTAGAAACCCATCCTCTGGTTGATGTGGTTTGCCCAGGCAATAATACCAAGATTAAATTTGTTTTCCCACCAAATAGTTTGCTTCCAATTGTGGGAACGTATAAATTTCAAATGTGTCACTTATTAAGTTCTGAGACTAAGCCTAAGTACTTTAGGTTGATAGAATCGACACATTTTCTTAAGAATGACTACTACTCTCATTGTGGTCAGTTATGTAAGTCAAACCTGATTGACTTAGAGGATCCTCAATTATTTAGGTTATTGTTTTGTGCTTCTAAGTTCTTATTTGAGTTTTTCCAGACTCTAGGACCTAATGATTCGGATCCCACCTATGAAGAAACGCAACCAATGAAAATATTTTATTTAGACCCTTTCATAGAATCTGAACCTGAACCACAATTAGATATAAATATTTTAATCAGGAAACTAGATAAGGGCATGCTATCCTTGTTCACTTTCTTGGGTTATTGTAGTTTCCTTTGGTCAGCTCTTTTTGGTTTTGAAGACCCACAATTATTTCGACTGTTACTTTTTGATTCTATGAGATGACTAATTCCTTCCGATATCTGGCTGAAGACTTTAAACTTAGCGCTTCTTGGGAGGTAACCCAATCTCATGCAACACGGTAATATATTTCCTTAACTCTTTTGCTTCAAATAGTAACAATTTCTTTCCTTGTTCATGCTTTTAATTTTATCTTTAGAACATTGAGGACAATGTTAGATTTAAGTTTGGGGGTATGGGAGAAACTTTTCAGTTGCAGAATAAATAAATAAACTCCGGAGCCTAGAAATTTATGCTTATTAAGGTTGGCACTAACCAATCTAAGTGGATGGGAACATCTTGGTTATAGGAGTTGAGGAGCCAATCTGATTAGATGGAAACATCGAAAGAGTCTATTCATAAAAGCACAAAGCTCAGGTGTTAGTAATAACATGATAGTTTCACCATATCTCGTTGAGTCCTTTTCACTTCTATTCTTATTTTGTTTTGTTTTTAAACTATGTTTATCTAAGAGAGTAGGTGAGGCCCACGATTCAAGTTGTTACCACTGCTATGGTGGAATAGAGTGATTGAGATATCAAAAAAAAAAGACCATACCAATTAGACCAATCGGAATAAACATTAACACTTGGATAGAAATATGTGTGTGTTCTCCCTGTCTACGTCGCCTAAGCAAGCGTGTAATGCAGGACCCGTGGGAACTATCATGTAATCTGCTGACAAGAAGCATGCGCTTGGATACAAAAGATCTATTCATGCCGTTAATCAAAAAAAAAATTGTTCTATGTAGTCAATCACTGGTTCCCTTGTATATGCCAGTGTGTTGATATTAGTCAGACCGGTATCTCAGTCCATTAGGATAGGTTCATCCTAGTAGTGGCCTTCAGACAGATATGGGAAACACCGTTCACCTAGTAAACATCAAAAACATCTATGTTTTTCTATATCCATCTCATTATCTATCTATGTGATTAGTTTTGACTTCGGTTATGATGTCTATAGTGAAACTATATGAGTAGAGCTCTGTCACTTATATATGAATTTTAGAATTTCGCATCAGGGTACTTCCTCCTATAGTCAATGTCTGTATGCCAACCAAGGAGATTCTTTAGTGCCTTCCAAGGTTCTGCGTAGATAGCTAGGTTTTGGAGTAAATGGTTTTTTGTGGGTACACCTCTGATAAACCCACCCGAGATTAACTCGGTCACTTTTCAAAAATAAATTTTGCTCGAAGACTAGCAAATAATAAGTTTGGGGGTATTTGATAGACGCATTTATGTGTCTATTTTGTTCTCAATGTTCTGTATTGTTAGACTCGATTAAATACTTATTGTCTTATTTTATATTTTTGTAGATGTTTTTGGAAAAATAAGCTCTTGCGGCGAAATTGGCTCGAAAAGTGGTGTTTTACACCCTAGGATAGAGTACTAAAGACACCCCAGAAATGCACTGGAGGAACCCAGAAAAAGTGTTGGAAACACCCCAGAAAAATTACTAAAGGCACCCCAAGGGACATGTGTTATTCGGACTCCAGCAACGGATAAGGGGGAGACCACTAGATAAGGGGTGACCTTCTTCATAAATTCAAAAAAATATTTTGGCGGGAAAATATTTGCTCTTCACTGGCAGATTTTCTCGATTGCATTTGGACGTGATTTTGTGCGATTCAATCGCTGAAACTTTGTGGAAAGATGTAATATATCATAACAGAGCTGGTATGGGTGATTGTTTCGACTGAATTTGGCTGGATAATCACGTGGAAGAAATCAGGGCAACACGGGTTTGAAAATGATATTCATGGATTTTCAGCAAGTTTGATGTGTGCTGCTCGTGTTTGGATGACACTTAGTCATTGAAGATGCGTGTAAAAGCTAAATAAGGGAGTATCAGAAGCTGTTTACGCGTGGAGAATCATTTCAGGGAAGAAAATATTCGGAAAATATTTTCTTTTAACACCGAGTAATGGAGGATCATGGAGAGTTAATGAGCGTGATTTCTTGTCGCTGTTGGGTATAAATAGGTTCCCTGGGTGTCCTAGAAGGGGGGTCGAGAGTCTGGGGGGCTGAGGAGAGCTCAGGAGAGAGAAATCAAGAGTTGATGAAACTCTGTTTCTGCTCCTGTTGATGATGAAGAACACCAAGAACACGAAGAACAGACTCGCAGGGACAGTCGTTTATCAACAGTGAAACAGAATCACAGGCGTGGGTCGTAGGTGTGTGATAGACGCATTTATGTGTCTATTTTTATCTCTATTGTGTATTTTATTAGTACTCATTTTGTACTTATTTTGGTTATTTTATGTCTTTATAGGTATTTTGGAGAAATAAGCTTTTGCGGCGAAATTGGCTCGAAAAGTTGTTAAAGGCACCTGGGAGGACATTTGCTATTCAGACTCTCGCTTTGGATAAGGGGTAACCCATTTCGGGCATGTGCTAAAGGGAGACCGGGACTGGATAAAGGGGAGGTCACTTTCCTTCCCAAATTCAAAAGAAGAAAATTGGCGGGAAAACATGGCTTTCACGGGCAGATTTAGGTTTAGAGTTTTGATCGAGTTTTTTGGAGACTAAAGGGCTTATATTGATTGGGTTTACTCCTTAGGCCTAAATAGGCCTGGTTAAGTCTTTGGATCGCACCCAAATTGGCTGGAATGGCCGGAAATTGGAATCAAAGTCAAATAAGGAAACACGGCTTCATGGGTTCGAATTTGGAAATTCAGAGAGATTAAAGGCAAGAAATTCGTTCCAAAGATCCATATTATAACTAAGGAAGAGTTTTGTATAATCGGGAGATCTCAGAAACGCGTGAAACAAATTTGGGAAGGAATTATTGCCGTGACTGCCAAGGAAGGAAAGAGGAGATTTCGATGCGATTTGGGAGAGATTCGATGACCCTTTTGTGTATAAATATGTTTCTTATGGTCCCAAGAAGGGTGATGAGGAGTAGGGAGAAGTTTAGAGCACTTCAGAGCCGAGAAATCAAAGTTGCAGGAAACCAGTTCGCTGCTGCTGCTGCCATTAACAAAGCTCGAAGAACACGAAGAACACACCCCCATAAGCAGTCGTTTTCTGTTGCGTCAGAGGCAGTCTTATTTTGTCGCGTCAACTGCAGCAGCGAGGTATCGTTGTTTTATAAACGCTTTCTGTGAGTCTTAAACTTCCTGTTTTAGTATTTCTTCATCTTTTAATCAACTTTTGAGCTGTAATCATGAATCTTGAGCAAGTGATTAATATGAGGAGCTAAACCCCTTAGCCAAGGCAATGGAGGAAGCCATTGTTTCATGAAAATTGGTATAATCCTATTTTATTTATTTATTGCAATTATTTTATATGATTATTTGCATAGAACTTAAAAGAATAATTGATTTTTATTGAGTTGTTGTGAATTATTTTGATGGAGCATGCTTGGTTTTAAGACTTTTGATGTTTCATGCTTGGTGATTACAACTATTACTTCAAAAATCTATTAGAGGCAAAATATAAGATCACTTTAAAAGAAAGAATTGCATGAATATTGATTAGAATTTATCTCTTAATTGGTCATTGGTGGAATCCTGAGTCTTGGTATTTTCTTATTATCTTTGAAACAACTTAATTTACTTTTCAAAAATCCTTCGCAAGTTCGAGAGAACGACATCTTATTTACCACTTTACAAACAACTTAAAAATCACATCAATTTTTGGCGCCGCCGACGCGGATTTGCTTTTAGGGTTTTTAGACTTAGTTTTCTTTTATTTATTTTTATTTTTTAGGTTCTTATTATTTTTGTTCTTTTTTACGTTTTTGGGTATTTGTCTTTTGTCTACAGGTTTTGGATCATAAAGCGAATTGAGCCAAGGAGTTTGGTGATTTCGTAGAGACTGGAACTTAAAGCATAAAGACTTGGAGCAAAAGATTAAAGCGAAAAGAACGGAAAAGAAGACAATTTCTTTTTAGATATTTTTTTTTAGGGTTTGTTTATTTTTCTTTATTAAAAAAAAAAAAGAGAACTGTATTAGGGTTTGCTATTTTTGTAATTTTTTTTTTCTTTTTGGACACTTGGACATTGAACTTTGGACATTATTATTTTTAAACCCTAAGGAAGGGTTGGTTTAAATACAAACTGTGTGCAGGGAAGGACGGTGATTACGATATCACCTCGGCCCCTCGGGTTCGTACATAACATAGGAGTTATGGCCCGAGTCGACTTCAGCGGTTATTCGCCCGTCTGGTACGGGAGGTAAGTTTTTCGAACGAATCCCCTGTCAGCGGGTTTACTGTATTCCTTAAGGTGAATATATGCTGAGGACTTGAATACGGTTGCTTTTAATTCCTAGTAAAGGGCAAGGACTGGCCATACAAGATAAGGGTTCGGATTTCATCACCGTTCTCTTCTTGCCCGCCTTAGGAACACGAAACCAAACGCGAACCTAAGCCTAAAATTTTGACTAGAACGAGACCTATAGGGTAACGAGATTAATAGGAAAATCGTTCGAAGAATATTGGTTACTTTTTTTGAGCATACTTCGAAGTTCTTGACGGTTTCTGTGAGTTGAATGCGTGACTGCGCCGCCTTGTAACCGGTGAGGCCTTGGGTATCAAAGCTCCACTGAGCTTCCCTCGCCTTGATTCAACTTACTTTGACTCGGATTGATTCCAGAGGGGTTTGCTCAGATTGTAAGGAGTTCCTTTTCGAAAGAATAGAAGCTGGTCTAGTGACAATCTAAGTGGAGCCATCATGCTTTTTGTTTGCTAGAAATACAGGTTTGATTTGGTTGAGTCAGCCTTGTTTTATGTTTGCATTGAATTCCCTTCCTTATTCTGTTGCATGCCTGAACGTAAAAGAGACGCCCTAGGTAGATTTGTTAAAGATAAACCTAGTAGTTCTAAGCGTCTTGATTACCTCAATTTAGAGAGTTCGATTCGTGAAGACTCCGCTTTTGAACGTCCGTTTGAATAGAAAATCCCTGATAGTCCAATAGCGCCAGAAATGACAACTTTGAAAGCACTGTTGAATCCGACTAGGACTACTCGTCCATCATGTATTAAGTTAGCTGACACAGATGCAACTTATGAATTGAAACCTGGGACTTTACAGATGCTCCCAATCTTTTTAGGGAAAGAAAATGAAAACCCCTATTTCCATGTTAGGGATTTTGAAGAAATTTGTAGTACCCTAAGAATTAGAGGCTTAGATGATGATGCTTTGAAACTTATGTTATTCCCATTCTCCCTAAAAGATAAATCCAAAGCATGGCTATATAGTTTGACTTCCGAGTCAATTGAAACATGTGAACATCTTACATCTGCCTTTTACATCAAGTTTTTCCCTAGACACAAAACATCGTCGATTAGGACGCAAATATGTACTTTTTCGCAACGAGAAGGGGAATCTTTGTATAGGTATTTGGAAAGGTTCAATGATTTGGTATCCCAGTGTCCTCATCATGGGTTAGAGAAGTTTAGGTTAGTTCATATCCTTTATGAGGGTTTAGATTATTCGACAACGACCATGGTTGAGTCTTTATGCACTGGTGGGTTTGAAAACCAGACAGTTGATGCGGCGATGGACTTTTTGAATGAAATCTCCGATAAAACCCAGCAATGGGAAAATAGTAGGGAGCCCCAGAAAACAATTCTTCTAAGTAGAGGAAATGTCAATAGGGTAGAAGGAAACTTTGAATCAGATGCAAAAATTGCTGCTATAGCAAAGAGGTTAGAAGCTTTAGAAGTGAGTCACACTAGTGGTAGATTGGATCCTTTTTGGGAAGTCCAGAATAATGAAGAGCAAGCTAATGCTCTCTATAATAACACTAGGTTTGATAATCGTCAAAAGTTTGACCCATATTCAGAAACCTACAACCCTGGTTGGAGAAACCATCCTAATTTCTCTTGGTCTAAAGGCCAGAGTCAAGGGCAGTCTAGTAATCCTCAGCCTCCTCCAGGTTTTGGTTTTAAGAACTCCTCAGGTCAAGCCCAGTTTCAGAACCCTTCTGAGAATAGAATCACTAGCTTAGAGGAATCTCTCAATATGTTAAAAAAGAGCCACGATATGTTATACAAGAGCCAGGAAATGTTAATGACAAGTCAGGCTAGCTTCCAAGAGGAAACTAAGAAGAACTTTCAAACTAATGCTCAAACCCTTGCTAAGTTAGAACTTCAAGTAGGTCAAATTGCTCAGACTCTATGTGAAAGAGATAATGGTAGGTTTCCGAGTCAAACACAACCCAACCCTAGAGGAATTCATGAAGTAGGAACGAAACCACCACATCAACTGAATGCTATTAGTACCCTTAGAAGTGGTAGAGTTGTAGACAACAAGGTAACCATGCCCGATAGTCAGCATACTGTAGACCACCCCTCAGGATCTCATCCCTCAGGACCGCTAACTGAGGGGACTGATAAAATTTCCAATGATGCTGACTCGGTTCCTGAGAGGTCTGATCCTGTGCCTAGAGCCCCATTTCCCCAGATATTAGTACCAACAAAAAGTGAATCCAACTTTAATGACATAATGGAGGTATTTAAGAAAGTTACCATAAACCTTCCGTTACTAGAAGCAATTAGGCAACTACCGGCTTATGCCAAGTTCCTCAAGGATATGTGTACCCGAAAGCGAAAGCTTAGTGTCCCTAAAAAAGCCTTTTTAGCTAGTCATGTAAGTTCGATCATTCAGAACACTGCAATTCCTAAGTATAAAGACCCAGGTGCCCCTACCATTGCTTGCACAATAGGAAAACACCGGGTAGAAAAAACTTTACTTGACTTAGGAGCCAGTGTGAATTTACTTCCATACCATGTGTACTTAAAGCTGGGACTTGGAGAATTGAAACCTACCAAGATAACACTCCAGTTAGCTGATAGGTCTGTTAAAATTCCTCGTGGTGTGATAGAGGACGTTCTTATTGAGGTCGACAAGTTTATTTATCCTGTGGATTTCGTGGTCTTAGATACCCAACCTGTCCCTGACCCAGAGAACCAGATACCTGTGATTTTAGGTCGCCCATTTTTAGCGACGTCTAATGCAATCATAAATTGTCGAAATGGTATCATGAATCTATCTTTTGGTAATATGACTATCGAACTGAATATTTTTAATGTCAATAAGCTACATTCTGAGCTAGATGACACATGCATTGAAGAAGTGAACATGATAGGAACCTTAGTTTCGGAGTCCTTACCAAACACCACATCAGACGATCCATTAGAGAGTTGTCTAGCCCATTTTAGCCTGGATTTCGACGATGATAGTAACATTGAACAGGTTAATGCTCTGTTGGATTCTATTCCTGTGTTAGATGTTGATATATGGAAAGATAGGTTCGAACCATTACTAGCTTCTGAGTTTACCTTAAAAGAGCCTCCTGAGTTGGAGCCTAATTATACATTTTTAGGACCGCCCGAGTCTTTTCCTGTGATTATAGCTTCCGATTCGGATAATGATCAGGAGATTAGGCCAGAGACTGTGCTTCAAGAAAATAAGGAAACTTTAGAGTGGAAGAAAGCTGAAGATGAACTACCTGATCACAACTTAGAGAAAGCAATTGACCTTTTTCAAGAACCCGATGGTCTAGAAATTAGGAACATTGTGACTATATGTAGAGGCAGCGAATATTATAAGTTTGGGGGTAGCGAACTAGAAGAATCTATTGAGTATTTTAAGGACTGGGATGATCCGGAAATTCGAGCAATAATTAGAGGTTTGTCTGAGGGTAGTAAAAACCCTAAGTTTGGGGGTAGTGATGATTCTTGTGATTGTCAATTATCCAAAGTCCCTAACTTGGGACTCGAGCCTAGTGAGGTATTCCCTGAGTCTATTCAGACTCCACAACCTGATCCTCCTGATACTGTCCAGGAGGAAAATGATAACTTAGAGACCCGTTTTTCGGATGAATCTGTTTGTCGAGACACTCATATGAAGCCCAAGAAGGCCCCTCAGATAAATCTAGTTGTCTTGCGAGAAACTTTAGATCAGGTTATGCTCTATTTGCTCATTCTTATGATTTTGAGCATTTGTCTCCTATTAGTGGCAGTTTTATTTGGTTTTGTTGACCCGCAGTTGTTTCGACTATTGATATATGATTTGAAAGGTAACTAGCCATTTTGTGGTACTTATGTCCGGCTGAAGACTTTAAACTTAGCATCATGCTCATGCAACCAGGTAACATCTTTCCTTAACTCTTTTGCTTCAAATGGTAACAATTTCTCCTTGTTCATGCTTTTAATTTTATCTTTAGAACATTGAGGACAATGTTAGATTTAAGTTTGGGGGTATGGGAGAAACTTTTTAGTTGCAGTATGAATAAATAAACTCCAGATCTTAGAAATTTATGCCTATTTAGGATTGCACTAACTAATCTAAGTGGATGGAAGCATTTTGGTTGTAGGAGTTGAGGAACCAATCTGATTAGATGGAAACATCTATAGAGTCTATTCATAAAAGCACAGAGCTCAGGTGTTAGAAATAACATGATAGTTTCACCATATCTCGTTGAGTCCTTTTCACTTCTATTTTTATTTTATTTTGTTTTTAAACTATGTTTCTCTAAGTGATAGGTGGGGCCCACGATTCAAGTTGTTACCAATGCTAGGGTGAATTAGAGT